>NW_027460324.1:5021250-5325227 GCF_050947875.1 Dermacentor variabilis
GGACGAAAAGCGTGAGTATGTTTTTTCCGCAGTTGGAACTTTCAGATAGGATGGCTGCTAAACACCTGGTGATGTGGCCTAGATAAAGCAAAAAATTTCCTTCTTTAAAAGAAGGAGTGATCTACAAAGTGGGAACTTAGTCCACTTAATTTATGTCTGTGCAAGACTTGGCCTTGGTTTAATTTTTGGCAGGCTTTGTTCAGTTGGCAGTGAGCTCAGGCCTTCATTTATTTCTGCAGAACATTTCATTCTTCTTTTTATAAAGCATGGTTCGTTTAGAAGTGCCGTAATAGAGTAGCTAATGCGTGTGTGAGGCTATGGGTCACAAAGGTCACCTGCTGCAATACTACCATCTGCACTCTTGCAAACATTTTTATGAAACAAAATAAGTGAAATGAGGTGGCGAGTAGGACATATTTGTTTCATGAATGGTCTTATATGTCTCACACACTGTCTTAACTCAATATACTTAAGAGTAGTAATTGCTTCAAATTTCTCTCTTGTGCATGCACGAAGTTTCTGCACCTACAGGCATAGTCAAATGTTTATGGGATGTGGGATCTGACATAAAGCAGAATAGTTGCTGAGACAGGCCACTCAGCATGGTACATTTACTAGTGTGTGTGATGACTGGAATAATTTCAATAATTGCGAGCCAAAAACTGGGCTGACGTTCGACTTTCTCATGGCACTCGCTTCCCGGGAACTTTGGACCTTGCCTGTGCAGGTGTTTGGTATGGTGCTTTGTTTGGGGACTGTCAGCGTATTGCATACCTGTGAGCCTTGTTATTATACATGTACCAGTATTCTTGATAACATGTTGAAACTCATTATTAGTGAAAGTATCTAATATTCATGGCTGGGCAATGTGGCTGGGTCTAGGCATTGCCTGTTTATTAGGGATACCTAACTTGTTAAAATTTTGTGACAGGTGCCACTTCAACATCACAGGGCTACAGAAGTAAAGTAAGCATCATATGCAAAGATAAAGACATGCACATTAATGTTTACATGCCTTTACTTTATGCCGAGTGATATTGGATAGCCATGCTAAACCAAGCAGCTGACAGTAAGTCCTTTAGATGCCATAAATCATTTTAAAATGATATGAAAGGCCAAGTTTTATGGGTAAGTTCTGGGGTGGTCAGGATGTTGGGCAGCTCTGGGGGCCAAAAGAAGTTGACGCCTTCAAGAATGTTCGTGATAGCAATACCACATAGATGGGTCTTTCGTTTGAATACCAGTCGTGTGAAGGATGGAACAAATCATGAACCTGTTCTTCAAGTGCATGTGGAGGTTGGCTGAGGTGCACCGTACAGGACAGTCTGTGGTTGTCATTTTAATGACATTATGTGGCGGTGGTGTCGCAGGTGAACTGGAGCTCTGGCGGAAAGGACAGCTTCAGAATGACGACGAGGAGGAAGAGAAGGAAGATGCCTCGGTTACCATCATCGCACCAACCGAGGAAGGGGAGGGAGGTGAGTGCGAGAATGACCTGAAGCTGTTGCATGCTCCACTTGAGGAATGCCGTTAATTAGTTTAGTATGCCGAACTGTTTGCGTGTATCCAGGTTTCTGCACACTCCATGAGATTAACTGTAAAGGTATTGGGTAAATGAGAGTTTTATTGCAATTTACAAGAGCCTGGGATAGGCGCATGTTGTGTAGAAGATAGCTCCAGCAAATGAGTCTGTGAGAACTAGTCTTCATTAACATTGGCCAGGGAACAAATCTGTAGTAATAATAATAATAATAATAATAATAATAAATAATGATAATAATAATATCTATTTCACTCGTGAAGTGAGAGAGTGCGGGAAAAAAAGCTGACAAGTCAGCTTGACTAGTTCCCAGCTCCCTGGATTACAAAATAGAAGAAACAAACACTTTTGGCATTGGCAACGTAAAAACCACAAACAAATAGTAATAGTAATACAGCAATAACTTGTCCACAACAGTGAGAATAACCAACTATAGAAATAAAAAGTTTGTTAACTGCATGATAGACCAATTTAAAGGAAACGTACAAACATGAAAAAACTGCGAGTAAAAAGCGTTACATAATGAAGGAAAAGATGAAAAATAAAATGGCACACATTTGTGTAGTATGAAACAGTACACTCTGTGGGGGTTCCACTCTGCATGCGGCTAGGGCTGAAGGCGAGCTCCAGATCTAGCCCCACGCAGTCGCTTTGTGTTACTCCCCAACCCGTAGCGCGGGAATCGCGGCTATGTCGGGCTCGAACGAATAAGGCAACCAGCGGCATCAACTGTAAGAACGTTTATTGCTACCGGCAATAAAGGATGCTGGCAGAGGGACGTCCACTCTGTAATAGTAATAAATAGGCTGGCCTCGTTGCCCGGGATAGTCAGGCAACGTGGTCACTCTGGTCACTCACGGTTTGCGGCAGGTTAGGGGTCCGGCCTCAGAGAGAGAGGGTCTCCCCCGGTCGTGCTGTTTTGTACCTTTTTACCTGGGCGAGGGGAATGTCCTCCTCGCCCGTCAGCTACCTGCCCGCGAGCCGGGAGGAAGGGCACGCGCGCATCACGAGAGCGAGGGAGAATTGGGAGAGGGCATGATGCGCCTCTTCCTTGTCTATGCTGGCTCTCGACGCGACGGCGCCGGGGAAGATGGGCGCGTGTGCTCCCCACAATTCGTACTTTGCAATGCGTATAGCGTACATGCACAGAGATGAAAAACCATGTGAAACTTGGTCATGAGAAAGGAGTTTTGCCACAGAAGAACAATTTCAGTTTCTGGTTCAATGCTGTTTCAGGAGTGAATCCATTGTTATGACAGAAATTTCGCAAATGCAGTAGCGTTCTGTTTACCATTTGTTGTCTGTATCCGGTTCTGCACATTTTGATCAGTCATGGCTGTGTGTTTCGATTCTCATAAAGTGCGGTCCTTTTAGAAAGCGATGCCAACCGTAGCGGGGAATAGCTGTTATTTTTTACGTCAAGCTTATAACATGAACACAGGCAGCGTAGATATAGCTCGTGTATTTTCATTATGCAGTACTTCAAAAACGGAGGATGAGAACGGTGACTGATGGGGGCGTTTTCAATATTTCGTACCATTTTTTTCTGCAATATCATCATTCTCTGCAAATTACCTTTTGTTGTGTTCCCCCAAACTAATTGACAATATTTCGTATGTGAGTAGAATAGGAACATTGTACAATAGAACCTTTGACAGTAAAATGTATCTGTTGGCGTAGGTCAATCCAACGATGTGAGACAGTTTTGACACAACGTGGTCGACATTGCCAGTTGGAGTGACGTATGAAGAACACAGTAACAAAACTTTGAAAGACAAAACAAATTTTCATTGGGCGAACCTTTGCCCACAAAAACAGGCTACACTTAAAGACTGGCGACAATGGCGAACACAGTCGGCGATCGTCAAAATCTGATCAGCGGGTCAAGCGCGTTGGCTTTTATACATCAGTCGTCGAATGTTCCAGAGTAGTCGCTGAGACCCGCGTGCCTTCCACAAAGTTCTACATTAATCGCGTCGCGCCCACATGCAATCAGATTACACAACGTTCGGTCACAGACAGCGGATGAAACCATTGATAACATTCCACCCAGGTCATATTTTCACTGAAATACACTCCAAGTATTGTAAATGTGCTTACTATTTCTACCTTTGAGTTTTGCAGCTTAATGTCTGAGGTAATGTTAATCTTCTTGTTTTCCGCACGGTATATGACAGCCTTCGTTTTACTAACGTTTATTTTCAATTTGTTAAGTTGCACCCATGTATCTAATTCCACAAGCGTTCTGTTTGCTCTCAGAATCAGCTCATCCGTACTTCCTGCAGAGAATAACAGTGTCACATCATCAGCATAAATGACAAATTTCACCATAGGATCAACGCTAACAATGTCCTTCAAATATAAGTTAAGCTGTGACCATTCCTCACATGTGGGCACATACAAAAAAGGAAACTTGTTTTATATACATCTGGCTGTTGTTAACCCTGTAACAATATCATCAGTGGGAAGGTCATTCCAGTTCCAGACAGTTTGCAAGAAAAATGGAGAGGAAACGTGTAATACTCTTTTCAGGTGGTGGGTAGACGACTTTTTCATGGTTTACAGGGAAGGTTTACAGGAAATGACTGGTGACTCCCACTTCAATTGCTGCTTCTGAAGCCAGCCTAGTTATGGTTTCATTCATTGCCTCTATGTCATCTTCATCTCTCTGTTCTAAGGCTGCAAATTTGTTTGAAAGTGCCAACCTGAATTGGTCTGCTTTTACCCCTACTGCATCTAGGTTAGCCTGTCCCTTCTTGACCAATTTTACCCTTTCTCTCTTCAAATTAAGGTGAATCCTAGCCTGCACTAACCTATGATCACTGCACTTTACCCTACCTAACACTTCTACATCCTGCATTATGCTGGGATCGACAGAAAGTATGAAATCAATTTCATTTCTTGTTTCATCATTAGGGCTTTTCCAGGTCCACTTTTTGTTCCAACGCTTCCTGAAGAAGGTGTTCATTATTCGCAGCTTATTCCTTTCTGTGAATTCTACCAACATATCTCCTCAAGTGTTCCTAGAATCCACACCGTAGTTGCCAATTGCTTGTTCGCCAGCCTGCTTTTTCCCCACTTTTGCATTGAAGTCCCCCATGATTACAGTATACTATATGGCTTTATTTATGTTGTTATACAGTTTAACCTTGATATAACAAAGTAGGTAAAATCGGCAATTTGCTTCGTTGTACCGACATTCGGCCTTTTAAACAAAGAAGTGCAGTCACCTACCGAGTTTTCTTACATGGAAAGGGGCCGCAGAATTTTATTAATTATAGGGCAATCGAAAAAAGTGAATTTGAGTAAGAAAACACTTCATTTTGATGAATTTTGGAGTCGGCGATGAATGATACAGTTTCATGCCACGTTGACGGTATCTTCACATTGGCGGTACAAATTAAGTGAAGCCAGCCACTCGCGTGCACTCCGCCCCCGTGGCTGATAGCATCGCCTGCACTGGGATGACGCACAGTCGAACCCGACTATATCGAACCCATTTACATCGAATTATTCTATATATCGAACAATTTCTGGTCACGGTATAGTTACAATGAGTATATATAGCAAAAATTATGCTTACATCGAACAAATATTGCAGTGATTCCCGATATATCGAACGTCAAGCAGCGGAAAAGTGCCCCAAGAAGTTGGCTTTCCCTCGCGGTAGCGGGGAAACCCGGCGGCGCGGCTCCATCCAACCGCTCTCCCTACCGTGACCGCGCTGCCTCGGGCTGTTCGGGCGAGCCGTCGACACTCCCCCTGTTGCACATAGTGAAGTCTATTATCCTCCCTCTTTCTCTATCATCTTTCACTTCCCACTCCCTCTCCCCTGACGACGCTTCGCCGTGCTCCCTCACGGGTTGCAGAATCAAGCGTCCTTCCTTTCTTTAGATCACTATCTATCGACACTCCCCAGCAAAACATGATCCTGACCCGCCTACAGCGCTTGCTCAGACAGCCAATCAGAGGCTCTTCTGCGCTCTTCGTGCAAGATGGCGAAAGTGCGAGTTGTCTGGCTGCTTCTCTGGTTTATCGTGTTTGCGCCTTGTGGGCCTTCTCCCGCAGTGTTGCCGTGATGAAGCGGCAGAATTCGCCTTTCGTCGTGAAGATCGAAATCATAAATTGCGTCGAACGCGATATCCCCGCAGTGTGCAAGATTCCGAGTAGCACTCTCAGCACGATTAGGGCTAAAGTGGCCAGACTCGCAACCCAGTACCCATGGTGCCCTTCGCGTACGAACGGCCGTGTACGAGGCATTCTTCATACATGCCGGTTTCCACGTGCTCGGTGATGACTGTAAATTCTGATGAATGCGATGAAGCCGTTGCCGGTGTTGCCGAAGTTTGGAGCAAGCTGTCAAAATTTCCGGGACATTCGAATCAACGGTGGATGAGTTTGTGAGTGCAGATGATGGTGTCGCGACGACGGTAGATCCCGAAACGAAGACTACATCGCCGACATCGTACCAAGCACAAATGAAAGTAGGCACGTTGAGGAAAGCAACTACGGTCCTTTGCCCACATCCTCCGAAGTGATTGGTGCACTCGCATTAGTCCGGTGCTTCTGCGCGAATGCGGAAGGTTGCGGCCTCAGCTGCTCGGACTCCTTATAGACAACGTGGGGAAGTGCGTGCGTCGCAGGCAGCGAAATTGCCCAAGCAGAAGAAAATGCAGGACTAATTTATGCGAAACTAAGCTAGTTTCGTCAATAAAGTGATTTTATAAATGGTATGTGCTTTTATGACATCCAATTATTTAGCAGGCTTATATCGAATTATGCTCTATATCGAACTGATAGGCGTTTTTTTGTGAGTTCGATATAGCCGGGTTTGACTGTATCAGGAAAAGTGCCAGCAGTGGGGAGCGAATGCTTCATATGCCTCTCGCTCCAACGAGTCACCAACACTCGAGATTACGCAACCTTCAACACTAAACACGCGTAAAGAGAGCTTACATGATCATGATGCCCCACCGTCTCGGCACACCCACTCTTTTCACACGTCATACGTGGCAGATTACCTCTAAAGCAGGGTGCGTGGCTGCCACGCGCAGCCACGACTGAGACGCACGTCAGAAATTGCAGTGTTAGAATCTAAATGTTGCGAAGCTTGTTTGAGTTAATGAGTTAATGTGATGGATGACACGTGCATCAACCTTGTTGCCTGTAGCTGTTAGCTCTCCGTGTTACGAGGACAAAGGGGATGCTTGTCAAGGGAAGAGGCATACGGGGCATAGACAAATATGATGCTTATGTAAACACATTTAAGGCTTCTATAACCTCTTGTACCTACCAATTTTGAGGGATCGGCCAAGAATTCCAGTGGTGCATACGCAGCTTTACATACGCAGAAGCCTAAGTAGTCTATTCAAGCACACACTGGGTGGCCAATATACTAGGCCAGCCAGCAGCGAGCTAGTGGGCACAGTGGTTGTCTATTCTGCAGACACAGCACTCGTAGAATTGTGCCACACAGGTGCTGTCTGCATCAGGCAGACTATACAAGCTGCAGTAATATAGCAAATACAATTTCTATATGTGTAGTGATTTTGACTTTGGCACACATAGACTTTCGTGATAATGTATGATACTATCTTAGTGTTAATCTAGGGAAAACACGGAGAAGGCGGAAGATGGAAATTCAAGATGATGAGTAAAACGAGAACATGGTGAAAGCAGGAGCCAACATTTTGACAAGTCCACTTGTCTTCTTCAAGGCGACATATGCTTTTCTTGCTGCAGTATATATAGGTGGAGTTCTTCCAAAGGGGAGAGGGCGTAAGGCCGGTGGGCGCGGCAACGAGCGGAGGTGTTTTAGTGACGAGAGTGTTGAATTGAGAATAAAGGAGTGCTGTGCACAAGGCCAGGGACACGGCTGTCTGTCAGTCACGTGTCAATGCCCGTGTGTCAGCCGGCGTGTCAACGGTGTGCACAGCAGCCCTCTATTACTTGTTTCGCTGGTGGTCGTGGCCTACCGTGCCTCTGAAAGCGATAATAGAAGGAGCGGCAGAAACCAGTGCTCATGAAAAAAAGGGGGAAGAAAACAAAGAACAAGAAAAGAAAGTACTGAAGTGAAGTGGTATAAATAAATAAAAAGAAAGAAAAATACGGAAAGAAGAAGAAAAAGAAAGGAAAAAGAAAAAGACGCTAAACAACCAAACCAAGTGTTGTTGCGTATAGCTTGAAATTTAGCATAGCAAATAGATTCTAAAGCTCCCTTTGAAACCTTTATGCCTATTGGTTGTAATGTCTTGAACTCGTGGATAAGGCAAGATTCTCTGTATTTTCTTTCTCGTTCAGAACGGAAGTGTGACTGTAAGATGTAGAGTTTAAGTTCATCAAAGTTACGACCTTGTTGGTTGAAATGCTTGGCAGTGGCTTTGGGAAGCTTTTTAGCTGTGCCCGCACGATGTCCATTTAATTCGACGTTCATTGATTGTCCCGTTTTACCTATACTATATTGTTTCTTACAGAAGGAACATTCAAGCATATAAATCACATCTGAACTTGTGCAAGTGAAGCTAGATTTGACTTAAAGGGTATAACTATTTGCGGTGCTTTTAATTTTAATGTCACTTTGAAGGTGCCTGCAGGTTTTGCACCTGGGGCGACAACATGCTTTTATTATGGGAGAATGCTGTTGGCTGACTTCTGCATGCACTAACATGTCTTTAAAGTTCCTGTCAGCGATAGGTACCCTTGGTACATCTGGGAATGCTTTGCGTATAGAGATGCCCACCATATAAAACAACAGCCTTACTAACATTCAGTAGAAAAATGGAACATGATTCATGCGCAAGTGAAAGAGACAATACGTTTTAAGATTGATGAACACTGTTCTTACTGGTTTTAAGTGGCACATGTCTAGTTTATCTTAATGACATCGTCACCTTTCTTCCAAGCTTTGAAGAAGGTACTTCACTTCGCTAGCATCAAGCTAAAACCAGGACACTGCCACTGGAGTTACAAAAAGCTGAAGTTTCTTGTCCATGTTGCGAGTGTGGATGGCATTAGGTCTCTGCAAGGGGACAAGCCTTTTTGTCCAAACATTGACTTGAGCCTGAGGCATCCCTTGTTTAAGAGCCAATGTTTCAATGAAGGGATCTGCCATTATCAGGGTGCCTCGAACCACTGTTTGGACAAGGTGTCAAATACATCTCAAAAAGACTTGTCGCTGGACAAGTTAGTGCGGTTTTCTATACATCCCTTTTGATGGCACGAGAAGCAGACACCACAATGTCAGGTCAGTGTTTGTCATGTTCTGTGTGTCCTGTTCTGTGGGTCCATGCCCACTTTTCACACCATAAAAAAGAATGTATATTGTCGAACACGACCATCTTCGACAGCCATTTCGACACAGCAATGCCTGAGGTATCCCTCATTCAGTTGCAACCAATGTTTCGCCAAGGGAGCCTGTTTTTATTGGCGCGCCTTGAGCCAGTATTTTGACAAGGAGGCTTCTCGAGGACAAAAGTACCCTTGTCTAAGCATTTTCTTTGGACACATCGATGAAAATATTTCCCCTTAGCAAAACATTGGCTCCGACTTGAAGTGTTCCTTTTTTGACCACTGTTTACTTCTGCTCTGTGACGATTACACAAACACTACATGCATATGCATTTACCTTGCATCTTCCCATGATCAAACTCTTTCATATCGAGAATTTGAAACAAGACCACAAATGTTTGAGCTATGAAGACTGCAGCTGCTGCTGCAGATCCTCTGTAACACAAATGAAATCATGGAAAAGCATGCGTTTTCCTAGCACCCTGCACATTTGTCAATAACGGAAAATAGCAGCTTGCTGCTACTTAATTAAGTGTAATAGTGGCTGTGGGGTACAGCCAGAGAACAAGGTCTCTATCTTCTGATGATTTCATATCTTGCTTGATTTACTTACTCGATTTGAATTCAACATGAGCTGGAGCTTCACATCTTGTGCACCTTTAGAATCCTATATTTATTTATTGTACAATATTAAGTCAGAAGCTACAGAGTATAACGTCACAAAAATACAGCAACATTGCCAAACTTCTCATGCAGGCATGAAAACTCCATTGGCACACACTTTCTCAGGAGATAATTGGAATTCACATGGCCAAGTTTTCAGAAGTCATTTGGCTGACATTATAGTTTGAAGTGGCAAACAATGAAGAAGAACAAAACTTTTCTTTTTTACAAACAGGGAGTGTGTCTGCAGTAGATATTGAGGTTGTTGATACCCTTTTTTTAGTGTGAGTTGTTTAAAGTGTTAGTCCTTGGCAAATTTGTCAGTTAACAGACTCTCAGTGAGTGAATACACACTTGTGATGAGTGCATGCTTTTAGCGGCTACCGCCACCGCGGGCTGACCAGCCTGCCAGTGCCGTTGTTATTGCTGACTAACGTCCCTTTGTGGCCCAACTTTCAGAGGTCGAGCCAAGTTCACCCACACAGAAAAACAACCCTGGATCCAAAAGTGAGATTTCGGCCATCCACGCTTCTCGCCCTGTGCGCTTCTCTCCTTCTCTGCTGTGTGCTGCCTTGCCAGTCCACGGTTCATCGGGTTCACGCACTGCTTGTGCTGACCGCTTCTCTCTGCACTGCGCCGCTTTCCGTGTTGTCATCTCCATGGCTGGACCTGAGCGCCACCTGCTGGCCTGGCCAGGGTGTGGTTTCTGCTTCTGCTGTCCTCCTCTCACGCTTCTTGTCCTCCTCTGCACACAAACTGTCCCCTGATCCCTTCTCGGTGCCACTCCTTGGCTTCACGTGGCACCTGCTGCACTCTCTCGCTCTGCACTTCGTCTCTTCTCTTCCAGAGTCTAGTCGCAGTTGCGGCCGACTGGTGTTCCTTTGAAGCACTTTGCTTTCCTTCTATCTCATCTTCCTTGGCCACCGTAGCAGTAGTACTTTGCTTGCAGTTACAAGGTTTCTCATTTTCCTGTTGATAACAGCTTAGCATTCTGTTGGCAGCACATTTATTGTTTTCTCAAATGTGCAGCTGCCGTAGCTGGGTGGCTGTATTGTCAGGGGGGCTGTACAGGCTTTTGAAATTTTTGGTGCTAGTTTTATAGCCTGCCAGGTAACACCATAGTAGAAAATGTTGCCTGGAGAGTTCTTTTTTTTTTTTTTTTCACTCAGTGTATTTGCTGGAAACTCCTTTATTGGCACCTGCTTTATATTTTCTGATTAAAGTTAAGTTCATATAAAGCAGGCGATCGGTGTTGGACCATAACTTACCGCTAACTTCTTGCCATCCACAGAGCACAATGCTGTCTTCACTTCTGTAGAATGCAGCGAGACACCACCTTTTTTAGAATGATTGGATAGAAGCATGTTTAGTTTTGATCAGATGTATAACCAAAATAACTTTCTAAAGTTTTTACTGCGTTAAAGTTTGGATTGGTCATGTTAGAGCTCTGTAAAAACACTGCAACAATGGACACACAAAAGGCAGATGCAGTTTACCCTGCTGTTGTGACCATGCACACCTTTTAGATAAGCTAAAGCTTTTGTACTAAAAGCACTTGATATTCTTTGCTACACAATATACACCAGTAAAAAAGACAGTTTGCTCTATGGCAGGGTGTGAGACTCATGCTGGTCTACCACTGTTTCAATTATTACAAATAGTGTGCACATCTGTACCATGAACGTTAACTCTCATTTCTACATAGCCTTTCAACAAACCAAGACTGCAGCATCATAAAGAAAATTGAGTTTACTTTTGGTTTAGGGCATTGAAACTGGGAGAGCCATGTCACTCGAAGCAACTTTCACAAAATTTATCCGCATTATCTGTTCTGATGTGTCCTGTAGCAGAGCTTCAGCGCACCTGATTAATGTCCTTCCTGTTGAAAGCACACACTTCTGCTTCCCTGCTTGACACTGCACCACTTGTGCACAAGTGAAAATTGATGTTGACACAGATGTGCTACGTTAGCTTCGTAAAGCATGGCCTGATCCATGTTCTTCACAGCTTTTATACTTTGGTTGCTAGGTATGTTGGAATTTCCAAAAAGAGTGTTGGTTACGATTTGACAACTTTCCTGAGAGCATAAGCTTGCTTCCGAGTCAGGCTGGCACTGCTGTCTGCGTCAAATGGCTTTCATACTTTTCTTTTCAATATGTAGTACTAAAGCAGTTACTGTGAAGTAACAGCACTGAAAGCAGGGCGTGTTGATAAGGATCTGTACTTTAGAACAAAATAGAGCAAAAGACGTTGGCACAAAAGAAAAGTAGACAACTCAACTGCTGGTGTGCTTATGTGTGCTTACACAACACAAGTGCTGATGTACTTGTGTGTGATAACACAAATGCTGTGTTATCAGCACTTGTGTTCTCTACTTTTCTTTATCCCTGCATTTTTCATGCTGTTGGGGTCTTACACATGGATCATTATTAAGTTTCGTTAGCACTAGCTATTTTCATTATCCATTTCGTATATTAACCGTTTTCGTATAACTGTTTTCATTTGTTCTTTTGAGTAAGTCTCTGAAGCGTTAATAGGATTGGTC
Source organism: Dermacentor variabilis (assembly GCF_050947875.1). Classification (NCBI taxonomy): domain Eukaryota; kingdom Metazoa; phylum Arthropoda; class Arachnida; order Ixodida; family Ixodidae; genus Dermacentor; species Dermacentor variabilis. Next base: position 5,033,286 of record NW_027460324.1, read on the forward strand.
CAGAGAGGCCACTAAGAAGTTCAAGTGCTGTTGGGAACTCTCGAAACCAGCTTTGCATTCTCTATGCAAAATTGAGAGTAGTCTCTGATGTCGTACGAAAATATGTGTAAAACTGGAATGTTCTCCATGCAAGTACTTATGTCAGTTACTTGATGTACGGAAATGTATGCATGCATGTACACATATGTGCACATTTGTGTTGACCAGTTGTGCAGCCAGGATCAAACAGCAGCCCTCTACATTGTGAACCCGCCTCCTTCGTTTTATTTGTTCTATAGCTGAGCACACATTTTATAGGCAGCCTTGTGCTTTTCATCAACTGCTCATCTCTGTCATCTATGCAGTCAAAAGAAAAAGAACTGATAGACATGCAGCAATTAGCTAAAGGCAGAAGCATTTCAGGTGGTTGCTTGGCAGTATGATTGCAACTTTCACTCGGACCTGAACTCTCAAATGCATCTGCATCTGTTCCTTTCCTTTTTTTTTTATCAGAAAAGTATTTTATTGAAAACATTTCTTTTAGCTTATCACAATGCTCAGGTTGTGGTGTCAAGTGCAATTGCAACAAGCAATTACATTTGCAGTTGTCAAGTGCAACAAATCTGTTGCACCTTGCTATTTGTTGTGCTGCAAATGCCCACTTCTCACCGGCCACTTCTGACAGCGTTAGGCTTCGAGGAACATTGGGTTAATCTCTGCACTAAAGTCATAGAAAAAAATGAGTAAAACATCATATCAGTCAAACATGAGTATTCACGCATGGAAAACAAGCATTTAACCATGGGATAATTATTTGATCGTCGATTATTTCAATGGAGCCCCCACGACATGCCTCATAATCAGAAAGTGGTTTTCACACATTAAACCCCATAATTTAATTTTGTTTTCTTATACAGGATAGCTTAACAAGGCTTGCTGCTAGGCTAGTTGGTTCATGGCATAAAATAAAATTAAAAGAGTGCAAAAAAGGACATGGACAAAGTGGAACAGCACGGAAATTTGACACTGGCAGTGAAGTTGCACGGGGGGGGGGGGGGGGGGGGGCTCTTGCGCAGGTGGGGGCGCTTGCTCGGAGTTTTACGGTAGTTCAAATGGCTGATCTGCCTCAACTGCTCTAAAATTTTGCACAGAGGGGATGTTTCACAGTTAATTTTTATTAGTAAAATGCTTGGATGCAGTGCATTTGCCTGTTTCATTCAAGCTAACCAAGGTATGTCAGGATAAATTGAAATGCAAACAGGAAATAACTGGCCAGAACACTTCTTACACGTAGTTACATCAAAGTTCACTATCCACATCAGTACTCGACAGCCAGTTTCTAAGCATGGAGTAGTCGGAAGTGTTCATTTCTTAGTCTTAATTAAGCCACTGTTACGAATGCAGGGGAACCCGAAAACAAAACAATGCATTGAGTAGTTTTGAAATTGTTTGCATTTGAATTTATGATGACAATACATGTATATAGCAGTGCTGGAAGGAAAATGTGGATTTTCTCAGTGGGAAAGGTGCTGGTGCTACCTGCTGCTTGGAGAAATAAACGGCTTGACATTGTGCCATCTGCACTGTTGGTGTTAATTCCCTTTAGGGCACGGCAGACGATTGCACCATTTCTCTCATTAATAAAATTACTTTTTCAATCTGGCATTGCAGCAGACTTGTATTTATCTCATGTTTTGGTGAAAGAGTCAAGTACAGCATCCAGGCATGGTATTCAATGAGATGCACTGTAAAAAAATTCTCCCTCTAGAAATTTTGAGTGCAAGCAGTGCAGTGATTTAGCCAGACGTATGCTGTGCTCCCTTATTGATGCAGTATACAGTATCCTGCTTTGATCCAGGGCACTGGCACGGTTGTTTGCATCGTAGGAATTTTCTGGTCTGTTGAATTTCTGTGGTGTTATAGTTGCAGTGGTACAACGTCACCACGTTGCCCCTCCCTCTTCTCCTCGTGTGCAGAAAAGAAGGTAAGGTGGGCGCTGCGGCCGGAGCCGCTGGCGTCGTGACCCGCGTTTCGGTCGGTGCTTGCCAGGTGGAGGCCCAGCTGGAGGAGCAGCTGGCCATGGCCCACTACCAGTACACGGGGGCCACGGTGCACGTGCACCCGGTGCTCTCGTCGCTGGTCAACTACGCGCAGCCCGTCAAGTTCCAGGGCTTCGATGTGGCCGAGGAACGGTCCATCCACTTCAACATGTCCTCGTTTGCCGAGACGGCTGCCCTCGGTTGCCTCAAATCACAGGCTATCGAGTTTGTCAAGTATCCTTTCTTGTCGAGATGTGGCTCCGATGGCAAATCGATTGCACCATCCCTGTGACGGAAACCAATGGGACTTAGTTTTTAAAAGCAGGTCAAGTTTTGATATGAATATCCATGGCATGCTTGCGGTAGTAAAATAGGTTAGGAAGTTATATCCCAGCATTATATTTTTGTTAAAATCTGTCAAAGCTTGTAACACTGTGACAAAGTTCAGAGTGTGCACCAACTTTTCCATGGTCTTGCAGATAGTGGTATGATACTGTTTTAACAATGTATTGCATCATAATATTTATAATGAAGCTTTTGACTTAACCCTTTCAGGGTCATTGACGTAAATGTACGGCGCCGCGAACAAGTACGAAAATGGTCGATGCCATATATTTACGCCGCCGTCTGTACGTTTAAAAAGCGCGCCAATTTCCTAACTTTTTCTTTTCTGTCATGTGCTGCCACTATGTGGGAATACAGGAAAATTTTGTCGCGCGCTCCCTCTCTCAGTTTTTGTTGCATGGTTTGTTTTAGCGCTAGTTCGCTTCCGCATGTCTATATAGTACCGCTCGCGCATTGGCACGCGCGCGGGCGGGTGGCGGTTCTGGTTTTCTTTTTGCGGGCGGTTTTGGCGTCTTGCACTTGCAAAACTTATGGCTATCTCGTTACTAATCGCTCAAAAGGTGACCACCTCTTTCTCGCTCGTTCAGTGCTCACAGGGGTGTGCATAGCAAGGATGCCGCCGTGCATGCGCTTCCATTGCTTCTTTTTTTTGACTCTCGCGAAAACTAATTGCCTCTGGTTGGCGATAAGATGAAGATTAGCGGAAATTGTCACACGTTGTGCTTTTTTGACGGGCACACAACCACACAGCTTTCTTGAGTGCAGTTCGATTACGCTATGGATTTACATATTAGTGTAAGAGCAGCAACATTTGAATCTTGCAAAACAATCTTGTGTCCGCATTTTCAAGGCCTTGAACTGTGTGTATAAAAATGCATCAAATTTTTAGTTCTTATAAGTTCATTTCCTTTTTTATTTTTGTTATTCATGAATGAAGAGTACATATATACCAACGCAAAATATTTTTTTCTCACTTTACGGTCACCCTAGAAAAATTGCTGTAAATTTTTTTCGAAATAAGTCCCTAAGAAGAATTGAAATCTGAAATAAAAAAATCGACCCTGGGTGGTCGCATATGGCGAAAAAAATCGACCCTCATAGGGTTAATGTCAAACCACTGTTCACCTAAAAACAAGCAGAATGAACTGCATATAAGCATAGATACACAAAAATTCAGTTTGTTCTACTGAACTGAATTCAAAATATCAAAAGCCTGGATAGTCAGCCACCACCTCCAAGGAGACCTGCTGGTATCAGGATATCAAGGCATTGATGCAAGAGTGTGGTTGCCAGAAACAATGCTTAATGAAATGTCACACCTGTTTTGAAGACCTTCTATTGCTGGTCATAAGACATGGCTTCAACTTGAGTGCTGCCACCTACAAATTGTACAGAGGGTCATGAGAAGGTGACTAACATTCTAAAGGTAGCATGAGGGTGCAGTCAGTTCTCTGAAAAGAAAACTTTGAAGCTGGTTCACCTTCATCTAGGATTTTTACCGAAGACACCATCAGATAACATCACTCATTTTACTGATTTATCTGTGGGCTAGCGTATGATAACGCTAGTCCAATGTGATCAATATTTTGAGGCAGGTAATAAAAGCATGAGTGTATTGACCTAACAGTTTCTGTGGAAGTTTAGACGTTGCAAAGAGTTTTGTGAAAGAACATTGTGTTGCCAGATTCTCTCAATATTTAAGTGTTCTAACTTGTTACTTAGATTAGCCTGGCCCTTCTGTATACCACACTCCTTTCTAGCTCAGTTGATAAGCTGCACAGTTGTTCGATAGCCATCTCAGCTACATACAGTTCCCGCACCAGATCGGTTTTGAAATGTGAAGTGTGGGCAGGTGGCATCAGGCACACTTCAGCCTCAATCAGTCTATCTGTCACGCCATTTCAGAACTCCAACCTATCGCAGTTTCATTTCTCTCACAAATCTTGCATAGTCTCACAGAAAATAATTTGCCACTGCTTTTAAGGTAACAAAACAAACCAAAGAACATTCTATGTGCGCCATCGGTCAAGTGTGGAAACGAACCTTGGTTATTTGGCTTTGGAATCGGGCATTCTGTACATTGAGCCGAGAGTTCATCAGCACACTGGCATCCACCCTGCGGAGGGACAAGAGGCCATAGCACGTTGTGACGATAGAGGGCTCACCCCCCCCCCTCAAACGCTGGAGGGAATCAGTTGCATTGTGAGGTTACACTCAAAGTTAGATCTTGAGGACAGTAGAGAACAAACAAAGCGAAATTATTCCTGACGTGCAGTAAAAGATATACAGAGTGTCCCACATAATTTGAGCCAAGAATTTAAAAATAAAAGGAGTGTCGGAAGCGAATTTAACCGAGCACATACTATTCGCAATAGCCTATAGTAACTCAGACAATTTTTTGTTTTCCGCATAACTCAATAATTAATTAAGCTTAATTATTCAACTTTTTAATTATTGGCTGAGTACCCCAAGTATGATACGCAGATTTGTAGAGCACCTTCAGAAACCACCAATCGAGTTGTTTCCTTTACGATACGTCTCGCGTAGTCCTTTCTTTCTGGGTTGCACAGAAAGCCTGCAAAATAAGAAAAAAGCCACGTGACGGAGTGTTTGTGCAGTGGTATCATGCTGCTCCCAAGCGTGTGCTCGTTGAACAAGGTCGGCTCCTGTCGGATGACAGCGAAAATGCATGCTGCTGGCCAAACGCTGCCGATGAGATAAAGAACGCCCTGCCTCTACGTCGCCAGTCACGATGCAGCCGACCTTGTTCACCAAACGCACGTTTGAAAGCAGCACGATACCACTGCGTTAACACTCCGTCACATGGCTTTTCTCTTATTTTGCAGGCTTTCTTTGCAACCCGGAAAAAAAGGACTACGCGAGACGGATCTCAAAGGAAACAACTTGATTGGTGGTTTCTGAAGGTGCTCTAGAAACCTGCATATCATACTTGGAGTCCTCAGCCAATAATTAAAAAGTTGGGTAATTAAACTTAATTATTTAGTAAGTTATAGCGAAAACAAGCAGTTGTCTGAGTTACTATAGACTATTGCGAATAGTATACATTCGGTTCAATTCGCTTCGGACGCTTCTTTCATTTTAAATTCTTGGCTCAAGCTATGTGAGACACCGTGTATATATTGCTACGAGGTGCTGCAGTAGCAAACGATGATGAGAGGACTGACGAAGACGGCGATTGCCGATAGTTGCGGGCATGGGCTCTGTCTTGTATGCATGTCTTCTGCCCGTTGTATATATATCTTGTAAATATACCGTATTTACTCACATAATGATCACACTTTTTTGTCAAGAAAATTGACGCAAATTCAGGGGTGTGATCATTAAGCGGATTAAATTTCCCGAAAAAAAAAGTATATATATATTTTTTCATTTCGCGTTTGCTGCGGGATGACAGCGGGTCAACAAATAGGCGGCTGCCGCTGTATGTAGTGCGGGACACCAAAGCAAAAATGGCGGCCGGCGGAGCAAGCCGAATGCGCAGAACGCGATATTTTTTTCTTCTCGTGAGTACATTACGTGCATTGAAACAGTTTCTTCCGCATCGGTAATGAATAATATCGTTAATATCAGCAAGTTTGCGGCAATAACATAGCCATGTCCACTTTGAGGGAACATAAACAGATGGGTGCACTTAGCTGCCAGTGACATAGAAACACATGGCAGGCATGCTGCGAAAACTGCGGTATTTGTCTTCACTACTATCCTAATACGGCACGTTTCTGCTAAGGGTGGGCGAATATCTTAGCTGTGTTACTAGCATCGGCGTATGAATAGGGTACACATTTAACGTATCAGTATAAACGTGGCTGCTATAATTGCCGTTCGCGGTTTGTTGCGTGCCCACGAGTGCAGGCGAGAATCAAAAGGCGCTTTTTTTTGTTGTTGTTGTTCACCACAACCATTATAAAGCCTACACATAATAAAGGCAAGTGTGATTGTAGCTTTTTTTTTTTTTTGTCATGGAAGTGCGGAAAGTGATGAAAGGAATCAAATGGGGCATCTGCTTAAGAATGTTTGGTACGTGCAGACCACTTGGTTTGTCTTGAAGAGTCCTTCGCATAGCATTCGACAGATGGTAAGAGCGATAATTATTGGCTAAACTTGGCACACGACATATCGCTGCAGCAAGTTCGGGGTGCGATCATTACACGAAGAATAAAAAAAATAGAATTTTGACGACAAAATTCAGGGGTGCGATCATTACACTAGTAAATATGGTATTGTCAAGCGTCTTTTCTCTCCATAAAATTTTGGTAGAGAGTGCGGGTTTTTCAAGTCTCAAGACAGATTTACGCAGCGGACGCTCCTTGGTGGCATCTACAATGTCAGCGCAAGCGGAGACGAGGATGCTTCAAGCAGCTCGCCAACCGTGCCTCAACCATCAGCCACCAACCACCCCGTCGTCTTCACACAACCGCATGATCCAGGTACCTTTTCCAGCTCTGACAGCACCGACGTCAAAGATTGGCTTCAGCTGTACGAATGGGTGAACACGAGCAACAACTGGGACCCGACTCTGATGCTAGCGAACATCATATTTTACCTGGCGGGCACGGCACAAGTGTGGTTTCTGAACCAGAAACAGGAACGTACCAGCTGGGAGGCATGTAAACAAAAGCTCATCGATCTTTTCGGCAAGCCCATCAGACGCCGTGGTGCTGCGCAGAAAGAACTTGCATGCCTAGCTCAGACTTGCACCAAGTCCTGTGTGGCATACATCCAGGATGTGCTCGCACTTTGTCACAAAGTCAATGAGAAGATGCTGGAAATGGAAAAGGTTGCGCATATCCTCAAAGGTATCGCGGATGACGCGTTTACACTCCTGGTTTTTAAGAACTCATCCACAGTGTAAGACGTCATCAATAAATGCAAATGCTTTGAAGACACAAAAAGTCGCTGCATTGCTCTGAACTTCACACGTCTTCCGAACACGGCTGCGACGTCCACCTGCGAGGACCTCCTTCTCCCACCCGTTCCACCCATTCCTGCTACATCCAACAATATTGTGCGCATCATTCGCCGCAAGATTGAAGCTGCCTCCCCAGTTACCCTTCAGGTGCGTAACCCCGACGAGTCCCATGCAACCATTTCCGTTATCCAAATCGTTGTGCGTCAAGAACTAGCAAACACAGGATTACAGACACTTTGCCCAGGCAACTGACCTGACCACCGTCCACCTGCCACACCTGAGTTATACAGAAGCCCATCTGTTCACCCCCATTATCAGAATTCTGCAGAATGGCGCACATTCAATGACAGGCTTATCTGCTTCTGTTGTGGACACGTTGGACACATTTCCTGCCATTGTCGTAGTGCTTGGAACTCGCAGCCTTGGCCGAACTATTGAAACATCCAACATCCAGGTGGTAGTTCCCGAGTGCCGATACGCAACGACGACAACAACACTCCACCATCATGGCCAGCATGAGCAAACCACTCCCCTTCGCCATCCCGACACCTGCCCCGCTCACCTCTGCATCATCATTCTCCTTCTCCCTCATATTCCCGCCGCTCATCAGAAAACTGATGGGCACAGCTTCGAGAGGTCAGCCTCCCACAACGACCTGACCGGAAATTCCTCTGCTTGCACTACCTGGACATAACAACCTCATCAATGTAGACGTGGACGGTACAACTGTCATCGCACTCATTGACACTGGCGCCCACATATTGGTCATCAACTCAAACCTTTTGTACTCGTTTGAAGAAAGTTGTTACCCCTGCTCTGATTGCTGTAGTCTGCGTAGCCGATGGTACGACAACGGCTGGTTCCGGGTTGTGTACCGCCTGTGTCACTGTTGCCAGACGCCACGTACACTTCAGCTTTGTTTTATGTCCTGGATCAGTGCCCACATGCAATCATATTAGGACTTGACTTTCTCTTGGCGAATTCATCTTTTATTGACTGCTCTGCAGGACTTATCCAGCTTGCCTTACCTCATGCCATTGAGCCTTCTAATCCCGTGCTGCGTCGGCTGTGTTCCGCCGATTACATTCGTCTGCCACATCTAGCCGTGACATACATCTACGTCTCTGCTGGTCCTCCAGTAGGTGACGGTGATTACATCGTGTCGCCCAACGCTACCGTCCTCTGTTCGCGGAATGTCATGTTCCTGCACTTGATCATCAGTATAAAGGGCGATGCCGCATGTCTCCCTATTGTGAATTTTGGACTATGTCCTCAAGTGATACCTTAGGGTATCGCTCTTGCAACTCTAGCTCCAGCCTCCAACTATCATGTTTCTGTCTTCACTGATCCTACTGCACCGCCTCCTGCTGCTATTGATTCGAACCCCACAATGTTAGATAACATAATGAAGATGATCGCAACTGACCTTCTGGCCGAACGCGTACACATGCTTCGGGGCCTGCTCATGTCGTACCAGGACATTTTTTATCTCAGTGACTGACCACTGAGCCAAATAACAGTTTTCAAGCATTGGATTCGCACAGGAGATACCAAACCCATACACCGACGTCCTTATTGTGTCCCTCCATTGAGCGCCAAGTTATACAAAAGGAAGTTGAGAAAATCCTTGCCCGTGATATCACCGAACCTTCTTCAAGCCCATGGGCATCACCTGTCATGCTCGTTACAAAGAAGGACAACTGCTGGCACTTATGTATCGACTACCGGAACCTTACCAAGTACCCAAAAGGATGTGTACCCCCTACCTCGGATAGGTGATGCCCTTGACTGTCTCAGGGGTTTCAACTATTTTTCTTCGATAGACCTTCATTCCAGGTATTGGCAGATTGCAGTTGACAACATGGATCATGAAAAGACGGCATTTATTACACCTGGTAGGCTCTATCAGTTTAAGGTGATGCCGTTCGGGCTATGCAATGCTCCCGCCTCATTCGAACGAATGATGGACACCCTCCTTCACGGCTTAAAGTGGTCATTCTGCTTGTGCTACCTCGATGATGTCATTGTCTTCTTGCCTACTTTCGACACACACCTCAAGCATCTCTTGACAGTTCTTTCAGTGTTCCACATGGTGAGACTGCAGCTCAATTCCACGAAATGTCACTTCTGCCGCTGGCAGCTTACTGTGCTCAGACATCTCGTCGACTATATTCCAGTGTTCGTTCCGATCTGGAGAAAGTTTGTCTGGTCAAGGATTTCCTTGTGCCAACCTGCGTAACTGATGTTCGAAGCTTTGTATGCCTCTCTGCTCCTACTTCCGCAGATTTGTGCGAAATTTTGCTGGCATCGCGCGCCCTCTAACGGAACTTCTTAAGAAAGACGTGACTTTTGTCTGGGGTCCCGACCAAGCTAGTGCATTCGCTGAGCTGAAGACGCGACTCACGTCGCCACTGATTCTCGGCCACTTTGACATCTCCGTCCCAAAAGAGGTTCACACCGACACTAGTGGCCACAGTATCAGCGCTGTTTTGGCACAACGACAGCACATTTGCGACCATGTCATTGCAGACGCCAGCCGTCTTCTGTCACCAGCCGAATGCAATTACTCAACTTCAAGTTCACGTTTTATTCATCAGCGATGTCAGTTTTATAAGGAATTGTATAGAAAATTAGCACTACACAGGGAGCCCCAAAGTTATAAACTGTCAGGGGGACTCCCATACATTAACAAAATGAAAAAAAAAAGCGAGTACAGATCAAGCATTGGTTACAGTGACTTTACAGACAATGTGATAAAATAAGGAAGAGTGCAAAAAAACAAGAAAATATAAAGCTATTTAGTAAGACAAAAATTGCAAAGAATACTTCTGTGGTGAACAAGCAATGCAAATTTACAATACAACAAGAATAGGAGTAATATACCATGTAGTATAATAGCTAAGTCAATTATGATTACAATCACAAAAGTCAGTTGTTAGGATGAAGAGAGTTGCTGCATAAAATATTTCTTAACTTGGTTCTTGAATATATGCTCTGTGGGGGATGATTTAATGGTATGTGAAATAGAATTCCACAGTTTTATTCCCGCAAATGTGGTAGTGAACTTACCATACTTTGTGCGCACTTTACCTGAAAGACGATTATCGAGTTCAGAGAACCTATTAGTGTTAGTATTTACAAAAGTTTCAATAACAAAGCTATCTATATGTGCAATATTACGAAATAACTTATAGCTCATGATTGTTAACTTGAACTGAAAGAGCTTATATAAAGAGGATGTAGGTTTAAGTTGCAATAAAGTGGCATTGCATTGGATAGGAAATGGCTGAAAGTCATGAGACGAAACGCCTGATTCTGCAGGCATTGAGGTTGGCTGAGGTGAGCGAGGGATGTGTTTCCCTAGGCTGGTACGCAGTAAAATAAATGACTGTGAATATGTGCATGATAAAGGGAATGGATAATGTGCGGCTGAAAATATGAGTGGGTTTTGATTATGGTGCTTATTCCCAAAAAGAAAATCTTACGGACAAGTGACTGTGCATGAAGATTGAATTTCGGATGCCTGTGTAAAACTACGCCAAGATACTTTACGCTATCGATATTGGTATTAAGTTGTTTTCAAGACATACAGATATAGATTTTGAAATTAGTGTCGGGAAGGAATGAAAAACAAAAAGAAAGCTGTTTTTAGTGGATTGATGCACAACATATTCTTTCAACGCCAGGAAGTTCTCTTATGCAGATCAACGTTAACATTTCGCTGTAGCTCATCTACATTATTAACGCAAGTAAAAATAGTCGTGCCGTCTGCATATAATATACAGTTCGTAGTGGTCAGAGTATTAGGTAGGTCGTTAATAAATAGTAGAAACAGCAGTGGGCCAAGGATCGAGCCCTGAGAAACACCTTGATATATATTTGTAGCAGGTGAGAGTTTGCCGTCAATCTGAGCAACTTGAGTACGATTAGTTAGGTAGCTAGAAATAAGCTGAAGTGGCAGGCCAGTTATGCCGTAAGATTCAAGTTTATATAATAGAATTTTGTGAATAATAATGTCAAAAGCTTTTGTTAACTCTATAAATACACTTCCAACCAGAAAGCCTTGGTCGATTACCTTCTTGACTTTATCCGTGAAGGTTAGAAGCACAAGCTCAGTTGAGCAACCCCGCCAAAAGCCATACTGTTTAGGTGATAGGAGATTAAATTTTACTAGGTAGGAGGATAAACATGTAATAACTAGTCGTTCAGTTATTTTGAAAAATGAAAGAATACAAATAGGCCTGTAGTTATTCAGAAGTTCACGATTGCCTTTTTGGTAAACAAGTGTTATTTTACCAACTTTCAGAGAATTGGGAAATACGCCTGCTTTGAACATTTTGTTAACAGTATCTGCTATGATAGGAGACAGTTCATTAGAAACTAACTTGATATGAGATGGGGGAACAGAGTCTAGGCCAGGTCCAGTAGACCTAAGTGAAGATATAACATGAAGAACTTCCTTTGCATTTGTAGGTCGCAAGTAGAAAGAGTGAAGATGACGAGGCAATGTCGGTAATGGGGGATCTGTTTGAGAATTGCAAGTACTACTAAAATACTCACTGAAGGCATTCACGGTATCAGCTTGGTAGCAGTATGTTTGTGTCTCAGTTTTTATTTTTGTTAAATGCTCACAACATTTATTATTTAAGAATTCGTTGATGACCTGCCAGTTGCGCTTCGTATTATTGCCATTATTCAAAATCATGTTCTGAAAGTAATCTCGTTTGGCACATTTAAGTGTGGCTGCAAGTGTGTTAGAATATTTTTTGAAACGAGATTTAAGTTCACAGTTAAATGGCTCACAAATTACCCTTTTGTGGAGCCGATTTTTCTTCAAGATACATCGAAGTAGCGCTCTCGTGACCCAAGTTTTTCGAGGGGAACTGAAAAATCGAGTTATGATAGATGTAGTACAGTCGAACCCAGTTATATCGAACTCACAAAAATACGCCTATCAGTTCAATATAGAGCATAATTCGATATAAGCCTGCTAAATAATTGATGTCATAAAAGCACATACCAATTGTAATGTCACTTTATTGATAAAACTAGCTTAGTTTCATATAAGTTAGTCCTGCATTTTCTTCTGCTTGTGCAATTTCACTGCCTGTGACGCGTGCACTTCCCCACATTTTCAAAAGGAGTCTGAGCAGCTGATGCCGCAACCTTCAGCATTCGCTCAGAAGCACCGGACTAGTGTGAGTGTACCAGTCACTTCGGAGGATGTGGGCAAAGGACCGTTGTTGCTTTCCTCATTGTGCCCACTTTTATTTGTGCTCGGTATGATGTTGGCGATGTAGTCTTCATTTTGGGGCTCTCCCGTGGTCGCGACACCATCATCTGCACTCAAACTCGTCCACCATTGATGCGGCAACAGCTTCCGGAAATTCTGACAGCTCGCTCCAAACTTCGACAACACCGGCAACGGCTTCGTTGCATTCATCAGAATTTACAGTCATCACCAAACACATGGAAGCCGGCACATATGAAGAACCACTTCTACATGGCCGTGCCTACGCGTCGGGCGCCACGGGCACCGGGTCCCGAGTTTTGCCGCTTTAGCCCTAATCGTGCCGAGAGTGCTCCTCGGAATCTCGCACGCTGCGGGGACGTCCGACTTCTCATCGTGTGCAACCCGATTTATGATTTCGAGCTTCACGACGAAAGGTGAATTCTGCCGCTTCGTCATGGCAACACTGCGGGAGAAGGCCCACAAGGCACAAACACAATGAACCAGAAAAGCTGCGACACAACTCACACTTTCGCCATCTTTCACGACGAGAGCACAAGGCTGTCTGAGCAAGCGCTGCAGGTGGGCCAGGATAATTTTTTGCAGGGGGGTGTCGACAGCGCGCCCGAGCAGCCCGAGGCAGCGCAGTCACGGTAGGGAGAGTGGTTGCATGAAGCCGCGCCACCGGGTTTCTCCGCTACCGCGAGGGAAAGCCAACTTCTGGGGGCACTTTTCCGCCGCTTGACGTTCGATATATAGGGAGTCGCAGCTATTTTTGTTCGATGTAAGCGTAATTTTTGCTGTATATACTCATTGTAACTATACCGTGACCAGAAATTGTTCTATATATAGAATAATTCTATGTGAACGGGTTCGATATAGTCGGATTCGACTGTAGTGCATTGATAAATTCAGCTTGTAACTTCACCCAAGATCAACTGATAAGCCTCTTCAGCGCAAGATTCACAGAGTACTGCGGTCCAGTCATTTGACTGTATCATAGAGATAAATTTTTGAGAGTCAAAATGTACTTTCTTTTTCTTTTCAGTCGATTTAGAATTTTCTGTACCTAAAGTCAAAAATATAAGGTAGTGGTCGGTTATGCTGTGCTCGATAAATCCTGCTGTATAATCTGTAGTAAAGTTGGTTAATATGTGCTCAATTAACGTATTAGATCCTGCCATGTCACATCTGGTTGGAGAAGTAATTAAAGAAGCAATAGACTGAACAAGACTGTTCATAAACTGGACAACCGCAAGACAGCTTTCACCTTTGGTTGCAGGGACACCTTTTATTTCTACATTATTTAGTCGGGAGTACTGTTCCACTTCAGAAACCCTGCGTGCCAAGTGGCCATTCTTTTTATTTTTTATTTATTCATACTGTCATCACAAGCCAAGACAGGAGTTGCAGTTACATTGCTGTCATCAAACTGGACAAAGTAGATGTTTAAACAATTCAATAGAAAGCAGTCCCAAGGTACATAGTACATGTTTAAACAATTCAATAGAAAGCAATCAGGATAGGAAGGCACAGCAAATAAACAAATATGAAGCAATAAACAACATGAGTTACAATTAACACGTTATAGCACTTTATAGGTCTAACGAAAAAGTAATGTGCTGAAACAACTGCAACTGACAAAGAGCTAACAGTACAACGTATTCTCAACCGTTCACAAATAATTGGTAACAGCCTTTACAAAAGATTGTAAATCAATACATTCTACTATATCATGTGGCAAGTTGTTTTAATCGTCTATGCTTCGAACCAGGAACAAATTTTTGAATGATTCTGTTCTATAATTAAGTGGTTTAATATGTTTTAAATGCTTTGTTCTGGGGTTAGCAGGTCTCTCTAATGTGATGGGTTTTTCTAAGTCTACTTTATAGTCTCCACTTAATACGTGAAAAAAGAATGTCAGCCTGTTAAGCTGCATTTTCTGCTTGACAGTCATGAGGCCAGCTCTTATTTCTAAGTTCGGTGACGGATTGGGTTCTAGCTTATGTGTTAAAAATAAACCTCAAGGCCCTGTCTTGTACGCGCTCACATGTTAGTATGTTTTGTTGAGTGTACGGCGCCCAAACATGACTTGCATAAGTCAGTACAGGAAGTATAGTCATTTTGTAGGCCATTGTTTTTACCTCTGGGGTGGCGTCATGAAGTTTTCACCGTAATGACCAAAGTTTACACGCGGCCTTATTACAGATGTTGTCGACATGTACTGACCTGTTCAAATCATGTGCGAGATGAATTCCTAGGTATTTAAATTCCTTAACCTCAGCTAATTCGGTTCCATTAATGCTGCAGGCAAAAATTAAAGGATCTTTTTTACGCGTCATACGCATACAAACAGTCTTTGATGCATTCAATCCCATTTGCCACTCGTCACACAAGAGAGTGACTTTTTGTAGATGGTTACTAAGCTCCTGTTGATCATTAGGAGTGCATATTTTAGCGTATTTAATGTTATCATCTGCATAATGCTTGATGGCTATTTGTGGTGAAAAACTTGCTCCCGCATCACTAATATAAATGGAAAAAAGTAAAGGGCCTATAGCATATCCTTGTGGCACACCCGATCGAACTGATTTATTGGTACTGCAAACAGAATTTAATGAAACAAATTGTTTCCTTTCTGACAAATATGCCTCAATCCATTTTAATAGCTCAGTATTACCTAAGAAATGAGACAGCTTCATAAGCAGCTTTCTATCGTATATTCTGTCAAATGCTTTGCGGAAATCTATAAAGATAATATCTATTTGACCCCTTCCATCAATACATTGACAGATTTCATGTGTAACTTCAGTGAGAATAGTGACTGTGGAGTACCCTCGGCGAAAGCCATGCTGGTTTTTACCCAAAATGTTGTTTTCTTCCACAAGTTTAGTTAGATGGGTAGTTAAGATGTGCTCTAGCGTTTTGAAACATGTACTTGTCAAAGAAATTGGTCGGTAATTAGTGACATCATGTTTGGAACCTTTTTTGTGAATCGGTACTACCTTAGCCCGCCTGCAGTCTCTCGGAACGTCGCCAGATTCAAGAGATTTAGTGTAGATATCTGAAAGGAAACATGAGCACCACTCGGCATATCTCTGTAAAAAAGCATTGGGAATTTGATCAGGGCCAGGACATTTTTTCTCATCTAGTTTAAGGAGCAGGTTCAAGATGCCGTATTGTCTAATAGTTGTTTCAGATATACAGTGCCTAATGGAATGCAGTCTTTCTGGTGTAGAAGCATCATCCCATGTGAAGACCGATTCAAAATATTCATTGAAGAGGCAAGCCATTTCAGAGCTGTTCGTGATAAACTTATTTTCACTTGTCAGAAATTGAATGCCGGATTTGGGCCCTGAAATGTACCTCCAAAATTTTCCCGGAGAGGATATAATGAAATTGGTAAGTGTTTCATTCATGAAACGATGTTTCGCTTTAATAATTTCCATGTTAAGTTCCTGTGAAATGGAATGAGAACAATGACATGATCTTGTAGACAAAAATTTTCTAGACCTCATTCGTTTCACGAGACGCTTTTTATGAATTATTTTTCGTGTAATCTATGGGTTCTTTCTGTTAACTTTCTTGGGGCGCTTAGGAACAAATAGTTCTATTGATTCCAATGCCACACTTTTAAACTTCTCCCAAGCATTATTTACTGATGTAGTATTTAGCGAAATAAAATGGCTGAAATCATCATAACCTTCCTCTAAATGGTCCAATACTGCAACATCATCTGCTTTGGAGAAATCGGAGATTAGCAAAGTCTTATTCTTTTCTGCTCGGTTATGTTTGGTAGAGACATACGTGATCACCATTTTGTGGTCAGAAATCCCTTCTAAGACTTCAGACCAGTACTTGAACTGTGTGACAGATCTGCTTAAAAACACCAAATCAAGTAGTGATTCTTCTTAATCGCGGGTTCGTGTGGGCATAGTTACTATTTGTGTTAAGTCAAGAGAAAAGTCAGATTCAGAAGAACACGAGACACGGCCTGATCATTTTGATGTTCCTGATTATATACCCAGTCAATATTCGGTAAATTAAAATCTCCGGCCATTATAATCTTACAGTTGCTGTTGCCAAACTTTTCAAGTAAGAAGTCATTGAGCAATAGCATGTATTCTTCGATGGTGCCAGGGGAGCGATATACTGCAACAATTACAAAATGCAGACCACCGATCTCTGTGATACCCACAATACACTCCAGTTCTGGAGGGGATGAAATTTCAACGAAGACCATTGAAGTTTTATAAACAATAGCAACACCTCCTCCTCTGGATCCTCGGTCTTTGCGACAAGCCATATAGTTCGGAGGAAGGAAATCAGCACTGTCGATTGATTTATTTAACCAGGTTTCAGTTACAATTACGACATCCGGTTCATGTTCCAAGAGGACAGCTTCCAAAAGAGAAGATTTGTTGCATATGTCCGTGCATTGGCGTTTAAAACTACTAGTCTGTCAGGGACACTCTTCACTGCTGTCAGAGCTGTTTCCCCTATCGTAGGGCTTTTCTCTGCCGCCTATGTTACTATTTTTGTCATGATGACGCGGCTCCCGACAGGGCCTACATGTGGAAGTGTCATCATCTCAGTAATACGCCTTGCCGTCCACATAAAGCCTGTCATAAGTTACGCGCACTCGCTTTCCACTCGACTTCTCATTTTTAGCGCTTTCCCATAGGCACTTTCTGCTGTTCGCCACGCTCTTTGAGAAGTCATCGCTTATCGAAACGTTCATGCCTTTCAATTTGGGACAATTGTGCATAATTTCCTGTTTTTCCTTGAAGTCATACAGCCGGAAAATAACTGCTCATGCTTTTGGCTGCGTTTTTTCCAAGATGGTGCGTGCGCTCAATACTGCGGGGAGAAGTACCAATCACAGAAAATATTTTGTCCTGCATCAGCTTTGATAAATCTGCCTGTGTTTCATCGTCTTGTTCAGCCAAACCGAAGATGATAAGGTTATTGTGGCGCTGGCGATTTTCCAAATCGTCAACTTTTCTAGTTAGCACTGTGACTGTTTCATTCAGACGAGACATCGTCTGCTGTTTTTCATCAAGTTTAGAAGACTCAAGTTTAGCTAAGTGGTCTTCAATAAGTTTTATGGCGGCACCATTTACTTTCACTTCTTTTTGAACTGCTCTTTGATCATATTTATTGTCACTTAACGTCTTGGTCTGGTCTTTCAATGTTTATAAAATCTGTTCAAGTTTTTCATCTGTGGTCAAACCGGGGCCCGGATTCAACTCGGCATCACCATTTGTGATAAGCTTGAGACAATCACACAAGCAGTGCTACAGTGCAGGGGCACGGCACGATGATCAGTGACAAATGATTACTTCTACGTGAGGAAGTGTCGTGTCTCACCTGCAGACAAGCAAATACAAACACATTGGAAACCATGCTTGCATGCGTGCCTTGCCCGCAACTGAGTCCGTGGGGGTCCGGGAGGCAGTTTATGTAGGGATCGGTCCATGACTTGGTCGTCGATGATTGGTCGATGCTTCCGATATACGTATCGCCGTCACTAGTGCCTAGTAGCTGCATCTGCTGTAGATCCAGATGATTTGGTTACAGCAATTGATGCGCCGGCTTGCAGTGTGTGGTGATTGCACTTGAATTTGTGGCGGTGACAAGAAAAGGGACCTGCAGACAAGCAAATACAAACACATTAGAAACCATGCTTGCATGCGTGCCGTGCCCGCAACTGTTCCTCATCTTACAGAGCCCTGTTTTCAACAGCAAGATCAGTATTCTGCTTCTTAACCATCTCAAAAAGTTAATTAAACATGTTAAAGCTGGCATGCATCACACCAACCTCATCGCGCAAAGCGTCCATATCTTTTGCCAACTCAGCATTGGTCAGCATTGTGTAAACAGCACCCAATTTGGCAGCAGCGGCAGCGATATACACACAGAAAAATATGGTTGGAAAGCAAAGGAAAAAAGAAAAGGCCAACCTGTGACAAAAGTAGGAGTAGATTACCGACTTGCTCGCAACCGCAATCGTTGCTGCCAAATGTGGGAGACAACGCCAACAATGCCTGCTTATATGTTGGAACTTGGCCGGTAGAGGGCAGACACAGCAGACCAGTCACTGTTGTGACGAGGTGGTCAGCTGGGCACCACACGTGCAGAGGTGATAGCCTTTCCTTTCTTCGGCTCATAGATTGTTCCACATATGCTGTCCTGTGGCAAAAGAAGGAGTAGATTAGCGACTTGCTCGCAACCGCAACTGCTGCTGCCGAAAGTCAACCACTTTCGGTCACTGAACGGGAATGCCTCGCCCTCATTTGGGCAGTCAGTAAATTTCACTTCCACCTCTATGGATGACCTTTCACGGTTATCACAGATCACCACGCCCCATGGTGACTTTCATCTTTAATAGATCCAGCTGGACATCTTGGTCGGTGGGCTCTATGGCTCGAAGAGTACTCTTACACAGTGGTGTATAAGAAAGGCCGATTCCATAAGGATGTTAATTGCTTGTGATGTCATCCAGTAGACCCACCAGACCAGTGTGAGACCGGCGAGTCAGCCTGCATCCTCCCGCTTACCGCATTTGGTGACGCTACCCTTGACGCTAACAATGATACCCTTACCTGAGAGACATCATTCTCAGCCTGACGGACCTACCACCTTCACCCAGTTTGCATATGCTCGTGCTGCAAGATGGCATATTGTACCGTTACAACATGCACCCTGATGGCCCTGAAGTGCTACTGGTCGTTCCCAAGCATATGCGTGATACTGTGTTCACACAGTTACATGATGTCCCAACCGCTGGTCATCCGGGAGTCTCAAAGACATATGGCCGTGTTCGACATCGTTTCTTCTAGCCCGATATTTACTGTTCTGTTTCCCATTATGTCACCTCCTATAAATCTTGTCAGCTCCGCAAAAAACCAGCAGCCCTACCAGCTGGTCGTCTTCAGCCCATTGAAATACCATCTTCACCATTCTTTCGAGTTGGTCTTGATCTTCTTGGCCCTTTTCCTCTATCTCTTAGTGGGAACAAGTGGCTAGCAGTTGCTACGGACTGCACCACCAGGTACGCGATCACGCAGGCTCTTCCAACCAGTTTTGCAACTGACGTCGCTGACTTCCTTCTCGACACTGTGATACTTCACCACAGCGCTCCCCGACAACTCCGTACCGATCTCGGCTGCTACTTTCTCTCACAGGTTGTCCAGGACATCTTGCACACCTGCATTACGAAGCACAAGTTTACAACAGCATATTGCCCTCATACCAATGGCTCCACAGAGCAGCTCAATAGAACTATCACAGAAATGCTTGCTATGTACGTCTCTATCGACCACCGTGACTGGGATGCCTCTCTGCCGTTCGTCACATTCGCCTACAGTACGTCCTGCCATGATTCTGCTGGTTTCTCTCCACTTTTTCTCTTGTATGGGCGAGACCCTGTTCTATCATTTGACATGATTTTCCCAGCCGTTCTCGATACAACGTCAGAATATGCCCGAGATGTTATATCTAGAGCAACCGAGGCACATGAGTTTGCACGCCTGAGCCTGCCCACTTCTCAAGAAAAGTAACAACGTATATATATGACGCTCGTCACCACGATACCCACTTTAACCCTGGTGACATTGTGCTTCTTTGGAAACCAGCAAGGCGAGTTGGTCTTTGTGACGAGCTGATTTCGCCCTACTTAGGCCCATACCGTGTCTTGCGTCTAGTGACAGATGGGACCTACGAGTTACAACCTCTCAATACTTCCACACCGCAATCCTCCTCTGATATCGTTCACTTTGCTTGACTCAAGCGATATCACTCAAACCTGCCAAGTGCTGGGACAGCGCCTTCGTCGCTGGGGGTCATGCTACGAGGCACTGCAGTAGCCAACGAGAATGCGAGGACTGACGGAAGATGACGATAACCGATAGTCATGTGTATGGGCTCCATCTTGTATGCCTGTCTTTTGCCCGTTGTATAGGTATCTTGTAAATATATTGTCAAGTGTCTTTTCTCCCCGTAACAATATGTACTTCATTCAAAATACTTAAATCTTGAAATTTTTTCTAATCTCCTTAAGGTCAAAGGTTGAACTAGTTGGAATGGATGCATACTTAAAATCAGCGTGGAAAATGATAGCAACACGAAATGAAGAACACAGGATCATACGTCCGAACTCTCCGAATTTTCATAAAGGTTACGCTGGTGGCTATGGCATTCTGCTTTTGAGTAAAGTCGTGGGTTCAATTCCCAACTGTGCTGGTGGTTGCACTTCGTTAGGGATGATGTGCAAAAAGCGCCTCTGTACTGAGATTTTGGTGCACATTAAAGAACCTCAGGTATTTGGAGTCACCCCGCTACAGCATCACTGTGCAGCTTCAGGGCACTGAACCTTACAATTAAATTTTTGAAGCGTGCATTTTTGACAGCCAATGCAGCAGATATGCACACCCCACTGAAGCCTAATCATAGTTTTCATTCAAGTTACTATGTGTTTGAAGCATATGTTTTGACACGTCAGCAACCTATATCAAAAATGCTTGATGCTATAGGAGAAACGTGCTTGATGCTTGGAGCATCAACTGTCAGAAATGCATGATATAGGCTAAGTATGTGCTTGATATGCAACTTCCTAATTAGGCCTATGCCAGTTGCATGTCTCTGCTGCACTGTTTGTTTGTTTCTTTGTTCGTTCGTTCGTTTTTTATTCTCTTAACCACAACATCATTTAGGCATTACAGTAAAGGGAAGAGGGTGTTGCACACAGTAAGCAAATTATAGCAGTGCATATTCTAAACACTGTTTAGATAAGATAAACAATAAAAAAATTTAATACATAAGAATTCTAATGCATATTTCTTATGTTAAAAGCTGAGGAAGCGCATAGAAGATTTGGTTGTGCTTTCTCTAATTCCAACTGTAGATTAGGTTGCTTGCAGCTAGAGCTTGTCCTGCTGGCTCTTTTTTTCTTCTTTTTTGTGTGTGTTTGTGTGTGTGAGTGCATTTGCTTGGCGCTTAGGGTGAGGATAATGAGAATAAAGATGTTTCTTGGACATTAGTGTTAAAAAATTGAATTTTGTTGCTTTACAGAGAATTCACATGTGCAGACTGTATGTGATTTCATGTTTGAACACAACTTACTAAAGCCGAACAGTTATTATGCCAATGTCAAGAGTGCTCTGTTTTATTATTTGCATGCGTTTAAAATTTACCGCTGTGGCTGATCACATTGGAGTAACTACTGGAGTAACTACCGGAGTAACTGCCACAGTGAACTTGAAGACTGTGAGAATCGAATTACTGTTCATCTCAATGCAGGGGAACATTGTTCACAGTAATGCTAGGAGCTGCTTTTACAGCATCACGCGCAGATCCTTGCTCGTCAGGGGGAGCTGTCTTGTTGGTGCAGCAACGAGCGAGCACCAGCCCCGGCCGAGTGGGCACCGGCCCATTCCCCACTTGTCACCAGTGCTCGGGCGGAGGCTGTGACAGGTCGACAAGTGAAAAGCTGTTGCTTCGGCGCGTTCAGGGCAAACCCCAAAATTCGGCCTAGTCTCTCAACAAGAAGATTCAGTTGCTGTGTCCTGAAACAAAATTTGCTTTGCTCACTGTTGCAGAGATGGCCACATCTATAGCAGTACTGTGGTTCAACAGAAGGCTAGAGGAGGTTCTACGCTAGTGGGACGTCCTTCTGACTCGGGAGTTCATCGCAAGAGCTCTGTAGGTACCACACACACAGCAGGAGGGCTTTCAAGTTTTACACTTCTGGAAAGACTGGACTGCATTCTTGCCAAATTTCATACGAATATGTCATTTGCAATAGTAATAAGGATGTTAAGAAACTTTGAACTTCATTTTCAACTGCTACCTTTGCCTAATGCTTTGGCTCTACATAAGTTTTCAAACTTTTTGTTTTGACAATTGACAACACAGTCTTGAGCATTGTCAGAGCAAAGCTCACAACATTGAAGGCACACTGCATGCAAACTCTCAATTTCTGTTTGCATAACTGTTACACTCCTTACAGATTATTATTCTGTGTTAAGGGGGGACGTGGCAGTGAAAACTTTCTTTTTATATGTGGAAATAAATTAGCGAAATTTGGCATGCAGGTGTGATTTGTTATGCTGATATCGTAACTGAAATTAGTTTTGTGCTATATATTATAGTTTTCAAGTCGCAACAATTGACAGCCTGTAATGATCATCCCTTAATTAATTAATTACACATAAGTTCGCCAAGATTTTCTCATCCCCGTGTTCACAAAGGCCCATTCTGTGCAATAAAGCTATTGGTTTATTTTTTATATGCCAAAACGAGCTTAAAAATATTTTTAGCTCTCCTATGCATATTGTCTTACTAACGACTTTTGCAAAAAACCCATTATAAATTTTTTATGAGGTGCAGTTAAAAATGGACAGCTTTATGGACTCGTCAATGTTTCAGGATCGAAGTGCAAAAGGCAGAA
Organism: Dermacentor variabilis; assembly: GCF_050947875.1. NCBI lineage: Eukaryota > Metazoa > Arthropoda > Arachnida > Ixodida > Ixodidae > Dermacentor > Dermacentor variabilis. Next base: position 5,056,259 of record NW_027460324.1, read on the forward strand.
TGATTTTGTCTTCATTCGTTGTGAAATGGCACTGGGATAACCGAAAGCAACTGCACGAAAAATGAGAGCTGAGAAAACAGATCTCAAAGTTTCATTTGTTGTAAACCTTTAAATCTTTATTTTGAGCTCCTAAAACCCGCCTGGAATGTAGTCCTTTGCCTGTAAGGACACATTTTCTTTACAATTTGATGTAGTTTTTTTTTTCGTTCTTGCAGCAGTTTCGTGCACCTTAGTTGCCTTTTTGGTCACTGTGCATCCATACGTTGTGCAGAGGCAGGTGACAGTGCATTCAAAACGTCCGCTCTTGTCTCTCGTTGCGCAACTTCTTTATTAGTGGAGATGTAGCTGAAATTCGCAGTTAAATATTTGGCACGAAAACTTCTGCTCCGCCGATGTCACGTTGCCATCACGACTGCATACGGACATAACGCCACTATCGCTCGCAGACGCGCCTTCACCATCGCTCGCAGACGCGCCTTTATCATCGCTCGTGGTCGCGTAGGTGTTCTGTGGTCACGTCGTCAGCAATGCACGCGAGCGCGCTTTCCCAGTCACCCACGTGCACTGGTCGTGCCTCGTCAACAAGCTCGACGGCATCCGCTTCTACGAATAGTTCTCTCCCTCTTTTCCACGCCTTTCGTGGTCTACCATGCACGTGGGCCATTCAGAACGTCATGCATGGATGGATGGAAAGTAGGAGCGTCCCCTTTGAAACGGAGTGATGGCAGTTTCCACCATGCTCAGCTTTTTTTTTTTTTTTTTTTGTTTAACTGTGTTGTAAGTTATTAAAACTCGCCATTTTCTTTAAATACGTCTTCGTAAACTTTTAACCTTATGTCACCTCTCTGCTTTTAAGCTACCAATCCTCCAATCGCTTTTTGCTAATTTCCACTGCATATTTATTTACATGACTATTGTTATCTCTGAACCCTAGGGCCTCAGGAAGCCTGATTGTGCCCGCGTCAACATCGGGATGGCTACCATCACATTTTAGTACGAGGTGTTCTATTGTTTCTACAGATTTACCATACGCACTACATGTGTCTTCTTCTTTGTTAAATTTCTTTTTGTAGCTCCGTGTTCTAAGATATCCTGACCTAGGTTCAAAGAGTAGGGCACTGCCTCTTGAGTTATCATAAAACGCTTCCTTCCTGATCTGCTGTTTCCAGTATTGATGATGTTACGGTGAAGGGAACGAAGAAGTTGGATTGGACTAGACGACGAAGTCTGGCAGTTGCCTGAACGCCATATACGCCAGTTGTAAATATACGTTATTTTACACTCGTGGACCTGCTTTCTTCCTGCAACATTTTGGTGGAAGGTGCGGGGTACAATCACGGAACTTCGCAGCGGACGTCATCTACCTGCCGCCACAATGGCAAATCAACCGACACAAGCAACAACGCCTCAGCAGCCCGTGCCAATGGTCATCCTCACTCATCCGCGGGACCCAGGGACAGTTTGTGGCACGGACAACGCCGACGTCGAGGACTGGCTTACGATGTACGAACGAGTGTGCGACAACAACAGGTGGGATCCAACAATGATGCTAGCAAACGTGATATTTTACCTAAGAGGAAGTGCGAGGCAATGGTACGACACACACGAAGCTGACCTAACGAGCTGGGATGTCTGCAAAGAAAAAATGCGAGACCTGTTTGGCAGACCTGTCGGTTGTCAGCTGGTGGCAAAAAAAGAACTTGCGTGTCGCGCTCAAACGTTCACAGAATCCTATGTCTACATACAGGATGTGCTGGCCCTCTGTCGCAAGGCTGATAACAACATGACCGAGGCAGACAAGATTGGTCACATATTGAAAGGTATTGCAGACGATGCCTTCAATCTCCTGATGTGCAAGGATTGTGCCACTGTGGATGCAATTATAAAGGAGTGCCGCCGCTTCGAACAAGCGAAGGGCCATCGCGTCGCTCAGACTTTCGACCGATTGCCCAATACCGCCGCGACATCTTCTTGCGAAGACCCGCCGCGCTTCGTTCTGCCCACAGGACCGAAAGAAATCACGCGCATCTTTCGCCGTGAGCTTGAGGCCATGGCTTTGGCTCCAGTCCGTTCTGACTGTCGGGAAAGCGTGCCCGCTATCTCCCTTATACAAGCGGTCGTTCGGGAGGAAATAGCAAGTTTGGGCGGAATGTCTCTCTGCTCAATCCGCCATACAAACACCTACCAGATTTCTCCGGCCGCTTGCTCCCAGACGCAAAGCTTTCTGCCACTCCGTCGCAACCCAGCTGACTGGCGCACAGCGGATGATAAACCCATCTGTTTTAATTGTTCTGGTATTGGACACATCGCCCGTCATTGCCGCAACCACTCGTCATAGCGTCCTCGGTGGTCGTCTCTGAGTCACTACCGCCAAGTACCAGACAATCGTACTTTCTCACCCTATATGCCGACTAGGAACATCAACGCTGACAGTGCTCCACCAAGATCCAGCCGCTCCCCGTCTCCGCAAGGTCGTAGGTCCCGTTCGCCTCTCGTTCACCGCTCTTCGTCCCCTTCTGCAACCGGTCGCTTCGCTTCGGGAAACTAGGCGATGCAGCTCCCGGAGGTGAAGCTGCAACTCCGACCCGGCCCACAAATCCTCTGTTGACCCTGCCTATATGTGGAAACCTACTGGACATTGAAGTTGATGGCGTTCCTGTTAGATCTCTTGTTGACACAGGAGCGCAGCTTTCAGTTATGAGCGCTGCTCTCCGCCGAAGGCTCTAGAAGGTTCTGACACCTGCCGTACCATGCACTGTGCGAGTTGCCGATGGGAGTGCTTCACCTGTCCTTGGAATGTGCACAGCACGTGTGACCATTGGGGGCCATTGTGCCATTGTTCTATTTATCGTCCTTGAACACTGTCCACACGACCTAATTCTCGGCCTCGACTTCCTTTCGGAACACTCTGCCCAAATTGACTGCTCTACTTTTCATCAATTGACCTCAGCTCTGGCTATGATGATGAGATGGACCGCGAGAAAATAGCCTTCGTCACACCGGATGGTCTGTACCAATTTAAAGTCATGCCCTTTGGATTATGCAATGCGCCAGCTACATTCGAGCGCATGATGGACTCTCTCTTGCGTGGCTTGAAGGGGTCTACATGCCTCTGTTACCTCAACGATGTGATTGTGTTTTCGCCGAACTTTGAGAGCCACCTGCGGCGCCTCACAACCATACTCTCCGTGTTTCGCAGGGCTGGCCTTCAGCTAAACTCCTCCAAGTGCCATTTTGGTCACCGTGAAATTAACATGCTCGGCCATCTCGTAAACGCCACCGGAATCCAACCTGATCCACAAAAAGTTCACGCCGTGCGAAATTTTCCTGTACCTTGTTCAACAAACGATATCCGTAGTTTTCTGTGCTTATGCTCTTATTTCCGGCGATTTGTGAAAAATTTTGCCGACATCGCTCACTCTCTCACTGACCTTCTTAAGAAAGACGTCTCTTTCTCTTGGGGACCTCTGCAGGAGAAAGCCTTTTCTACCCTGATTGAGCGGCTTACAACTTCCCCAATTCTGTCACACTTTGACCCTTCTGCGCCCACTGAAGTACGAACAGACGCGAGTGGTCATGGCATCGGCGCTGTCCTCGCTCAGTGTCAACAGGGCCAAGACCGTGTCATCGCTTACGCTAGCCGCCTTCTTTCCACGCCCGAGCAAAATTACTCCATTACCGAAAGAGAATGTCTTGCGCTCGTGTGGGCGGTCACGAAATTCCGGCCGTACCTTTTCGGTCGGAGCTTCTGCGTCGTAACCTATCATCATGCCCTCTGCTGGCTCTCCTCTTTGAAGGACCCAACTGGACGACTTGCACGTTGGGCATTGCGTCTACAGGAATATACATTTTCTATTATGTATAAGTCAGGGCGCCTGCATAAAGATGCTGACTGCCTGTCCCGCAATCCCGTGGATCAACCAGACGATACCGATGCAGACTCGAACATCAGTGTTCTATCCATCTCCGACTTCCTCCATATTGGCGACGAGCAGCGCAAAGATCCTGTTGTTCGAACACTTATGGAACGCCTAAGCTCCTTGCCCAATGACCCGTCCCTCCGCATGTTCACCTTGCGCGATGGAACTTTATACCGTCGTAGCGTTCGTCCTGACGGCCCGGAGCTCCTCCTAGTCGTTCCCAAGCACCTTCGACTAGCCGTGCTCCAGCAACTTCACGACGCTCCTACTGCTGGACATCTGGGCGTCACTCGTACATACGACCGCCTGCGGCGCCGCTTCTTCTGACCCGGCATTTATAGCTCTGTGCGCCGTTATGCCACTTCTTGCGACCTGTGTCAGTGCCGGAAGACGCCTGCTATGCCTCTCGCTGGGTTGCTTCAGCCAATCGATATCCCCACAGAGCCTTTCTTTCGTGTGGGCCTAGACCTCCTGGGCCCCTTTCCAATTTCTATCAAAGGCAACAAATGGATTGCTGCAGCAACCGATTATGCCACGAGATATGCCATCACGCGAGCTCTACCAACCAGCTGTGCTACATATGTCGCAGACTTCTTACTATACGACGTCATCCTGCACCACGGCGCCCCTCGCCAGTTGCTGACGGATCGTGGCCGCTACCTTTTATCGAAGGTCGTCAATGACCTGCTCCGCTCCTGTGCAACAGAACACCAGATTGCTACCGCGTAGCACCCTCAAACGAACGGCCTCACTGAGCGACTCAACCGCATGCTAACTGAAATGCTGGCCATGTACGTTTCCGACGATCACCGTGACTGGGACGTCGCTTTACCAACATCACTTTCGCATACAACTCGTCCCGTCACGACACTGCCGGATTTTCACCATTTTACCTTTTGTATGGCCGCGACCCCACCTTGCCCTTTGACACGTTGCTACCTTCCGCAGTACAATCACCCAGCACTGGTTACGCTCGCAATGTTATTGACTTAGCTGCCCAGGCTCGAGATGTCGCCCGTCATCGCCTCACAGTCTCGCAAGCTTCTCAAAAGCGACGCTACGACCTTCGGCACCGGGACTACCATTTTTCACCTGGTTCCCTTGTCCTTCTCTGGACGCCTTCACGTCGCGTCGGCTTGTCGGAAAAACTACTTTCCGGGTATTCTGGTCCGTACCAGATCTTACGCCAACTGTCCGACATGACATACGAGATCGACCCAGTCGGTCAGCCTTCAGTGCATCACCCTATGTCCTATGTCCTATGTCCCCTATGTCCTATGGACAAAGGCCTATGGCCCCCCATTAAGTGAGGCTCTATAATTTGCACGGGGATGGAGCTACTCGACCGGGAGGGTCATGTTACGGTGAAGGGAACGAAGAAGTTGGATTGGACTAGACGAAGACGAAGTCTGGTAGTTGCCTGAACGCCATATACGCCAGTTGTAAATATACATTATTTTACGCTTGTGGGCCTGCTTTCTTCATGCAACAATATAGTCCCATACCATGCTTCTTTTCCATTGAATTTATCCAATTTTTACCTTCCGTGTTTCGAACCTGTTGTTTAATGCTCTTTCTCCATCCTTGTGTCTGGCGTACTTGCTGGTTAGCTTCCTAGTTCTTTTTAGCCATTGTGACTCAACGCTCTTTCTGTATAGGTATTTAAATACCTTAGATGCCCACCTGTTATCGTCCAATTTCCTCAGGCATCTTTCATATAGGATTTTACTCTGAGCTTCCCGTGATTTGAACAATGCCCAGCCCATGTCCCCCTGTTCTGCTTTGTTTGTGGTTACCCTGTGGGCACCTAGTGCAAATGTTCCAACAGCTCTCTGATTTGCTTCTAGTCTCGACTGAACTTCTGCCCTTAAGCACAGGACTGCATTCCCGAAAGTAAGCCCCGGCAACATTACTCCCCTCCAAATACCTCTCAGTGCCTCATACCTGTTGTACCCTATGAAACATAGGGCACAATGCCCTATGTTTCATTATCCCGGTATCTCTTCGCCCTTTTGCTATGAGAGACTGTTCGTGCTTTTCCGTGTACATTTGCCCTTTGTTTATTCATACCCTGAGATATTTGTATTTGGCCACTCTAGGTATTTCATGGCCTTGTATTGTAAGCTCCTGATCAGTTGTATCATTGAAAAACATCCCACCGGACTTAGCTGCACTAAAACTGAAACCTAAACTGTCTCCTTCTCCACAGTAATTAACCGGAGTTTGCAAATCTTCCTGGCTATCTGCTAACAGTACAATATTGTCCGCATACATTAAACCCGGTAGCCATTGCTCAACAACCTTTCCACCTAATCTGTACAACACAGTATACCCTAGATTGCTTCCTTGTAGACTTCTTTCCATACTTATCATATAAAGCATGAACAGCAACGGTGATAGAGGACAACCTTGCCTTATTCCTTTGTGTACCTCGACAGTTGTACTCTTAATTTCGTCCCATGTTATTTCAACAGTATTTTCTCTATATATTTCCTGTAGAATATAAATTACCTCATGACCAATACCTTCATCTTTTAATATGTTCCGCAGGAGTTCCCTGTTCACAATGTCGTATGCAATGCTTATGTCCAGGAAGGCTAAATACAGAGGTCTATTTTCCGCCTTAGCTATTTCTATGCACTGGGTAAGCACGAACATGCTATCATCTAAGCGCCTACCACTTCTGAACTCGTTCTGAAGTTCTCCGAGTATTCTATTACTTTCTACCCATGACTGCATTTTTAATTTGACTGCCTGCATTGCCAGCCTATATATAACTGATGTTATCGTAATTGGTCGGAAGGATATTGTGTTTGTCTTATTGCCTTTCCCTTTATACATCGAATTCATTTTACTCTGTTTCCATCTGTGCAAAATTTGCTTATTTGTTATGACTGCCTCCAATGCTTTTATCAGCGTTTCCTTGCTTCTTGGGCCAAGTTCATTAATTAACTTGATTGGAATTTCGTCTATCCCTGTGGACGTGCATTTTGGAATATTTGCTTCCGCCTTTTTCCAGTTAAGACAGGTCAGTTCTAAGCTGTTTTCTATTGTGCTATTCTGTGTTGCTCCCTCATTTGGGGCGATTACCCTATCGTCTTTCCTAAATGACCTTGCTATAACCGAACCAATGTAGTTCACAGTGTCATCTCCCTCTAAACAATTTGCCTCAGCATCGTGAATCTGTTTTTCTTTCTGTGATTCGCTTTACCCAGCCAGCTTATATGGTTCCAGAATTTTCTTGATCCCCTTTAGTTGCATCACGAACTTCAGCCAGGCATCGATCAGAGGACTGCTTTATTTTAGCCTGGATGAGGACCTGCACTTGTTGTTTCTTTTATTAATACGATTCCCATTTTTGGCCTATTTCCTCTTTAGATAACTGCGCCCTCTTTGCTTCTCTGTGTTCCCGTGATGCCAACCGTCGTTGTTCGATGGCCTTCCTAATTTCCTTATTCCACCAACTTCGTGGCTTCCTCTTTCCTCTCCAGCAGTTTACTCCTTTTACTTCTTTTATTTTTATACTAATGAGTAGTTCTAACTGATTATAATCCCACTTTTCCATGGGATGTTTCTATATTGCTCCCTCTATGCTGGCTGCTATTTGTGCTATTTGTTCATCATTTATTTCGCGTACTGTTTTTTACTTCCCTGCATTTCTCTTTTGAGGAGAGCTCCCAACTGTAGACTAATATGCTTATGATCACTTCCGAGGCTGTACTTCCCCTCTTTGTCTATTTCCATTATTGCGAGCTTGCTATACATCCCCTGCGACATTAAGCAGTAGAGAATGGTCATTTGCCTGTTACAGCATTCTCACGTGATTTGTCCCTCACACTTAATTTCTCTATTTCCTATAACTAGGTTGTCACTGACAGAAGTCTAGCATCAACTTCCCGTTACAATCTGTGTATCCATGCATATCCTCGATGTGGCCATTCATGTCACCCAGCAGACAAATATCGGCACCTTCTCCAAATTGCTTTATATCACACTGCACTTGCTCCCCGTCCCCCGCGGCCTTCCCCTTCTTCGGTTTCATAGCTAGGCCTACGTCCCTAGGCTCAACGAGTAAGTCCGCCAGATCACTTGAACAAAGCCGACCTCGACCGCTATCCCAAACAAAAATAAAAATTTAGCACTCCCTACCCCATGTAAGAATCACTTCGAAGAGCTAGCTGAGATAATTAAATAAGCCTATCAAATAGGTCCCGCCTACCACATAGGCCTAACGGAGGACCTGCCAGACCTAGACAAAGCCGGTATGTTTACTACTCTTACCAAGTATTCAAAATTTGCGCCCCTACTCCATGCAAAAGAGAACACTTCGAAAACACTAGCTAATAAAAAGAAAAGAATACTTAGCTACGAACGACTTCGCTGAAGCCTCGGCACAGGAGCGTCCGCCACATCCACCTAGCAAGCACCCAAAAAAGCCTCCTAGTCATTCCTTTGGTGGGGCTCATCACAGAAAAGGTGTGTAAGCTGCCACGATGGTCAATCACGTTGATTGGTACGCACAGCTCTCTGCTGCGCAAATGCACGCCAGAGAGGTTCGTCAGCAATTCAAATCTACAACAGCCAGTAGGAGCGCGCCCGGTGCCCCACGTGACTGCTACGCCCAATCGCAATGCCGGGTTTGCCGTTTTTTTGCTTGCGTTTGCTGGTTTATTTTTTGGTGGAGAAATGCATCGCTCCGGCTATCTTTAGCTCCGATCTCTTCCATGGATCTCTCCTTTTTACGATGCCAAGATGGCGGCGCTGCATCAATGGATAGCCGGGCGATCCACAGTGCGACGGGGCCTTCCAAAACCCAATTTTTCCGCAATTTTTGATAATAGCACTCTAGGAAAGTGCTGTTTTCTGAATTTCTACTGCATATTTTGTTGTAATATTTCACCACGAGGTAAATAAAGGTCCGTGGACCGCGAAATAAATAAATCAGAAAATCGAAAACTTTGACCACTTCAATTGCCGTGTCATGAGAATAATCATTTTTGGGTGAAATCAATTGAATATACACTATTTTCTCGTGAATCACTGAGCTTGAAATTGTTCAAAAGAGTGACTGGTTTCTGCTGCTGCTGAGTTGTGAGTACAGCAGTGCAACTCAGTTTGGACTAGATGCACAAAGCGCACCACTGAGATGTCATTGCCCAAAGTTTATGGCCAACTGGTGGCACTCATGCTGCAAGTCTTCACTTGAATGGGTGTTTCGCACGAGGCAGTGGTTGCCAAGGCCTGCAGGCCTAGTCTTAGATTGTATAAGTTATTATTGTTTGTGCGTATTGATACTTAGTATAACACACCCCTCACAAGTTCACGAGTTCTTTATTGCAGAAAAGGTCGTGCATTGGGTATTGTATGAAGGTGGGGCTCTTGTAGGAGTTGTGAAAGGGGCCCCCTAGTCTGCAGGCATTACAGGCTAAATGCAATGAATGTGTGAATGAAGAAAAGCAGAAGAAAAATGAAACAGTGTTTGCGACAGTGCAAATCTACTGTATTGTCATTGATTCAGTGATACAAGCACGAAAGGGTCTAGCTTAGTTTTGTAATAGATTTATTTCACGACTGTGCTTATACAAAAAGGAAAATGAGCCATAATTAAAATGAGCATTTGGTGCAACTAGGATGATTAGGTTCGTTGATCATAGTGGGTATGCAACATTCTGATAAGTAATTTCTACTGAATGGCAAAATAATTTGGCCTATGATTTTGTAAAGCAAAACGAGAACATGGTAATTAATGCACTCAGCTTTTTTAATTGTGATAGCAATCATGGGGACTCTCAAGGTGCGATTGCGTTGTTGACGCCAACATTAGTTTTGTTGTGCTGTCACAGTATCGATGCACACGTGCGGCCCTCACATGGAGGGTCAGGTCTCCAGAGACATACAGTACGCTTGACAGCAAAGTGACAAAGCCAAGTGGACACACCATCGTACTCCGCTCAATCGACTCTGCAGGAGCCAGGGTAGCACTCTATAGCTTTCTCTGCTGTCATGAGCATTGTTCACACACACATTAGCATTCAGCAGCTGTGGCGTACCACCACATAGTGGTGCATAAGCTGGTCTGAGCAAAACGGGCATCAAGACAAATCTGCCTAATCTTTTCTTTAGGCGCTGGCAAACATTTTTCACCTTCTCTCTCATGTCATACACCATTGAGGCTCCTCATCACGCCAGCTTTCTTGCACGCCTTCAGTGCAATGCCAAACCTTGCTATAGCTTTCAGTGCTTTTCGTTTGGCCGAAACTGCCAGCTGTTTTAGTGGTATGCGATATTGACAGAAATTTGTATAGCTGAGAGAGTGCAGTTGGTGACTTTCGTGTTGCTGCACACGTCTTTTAAGTGGAGTGCAGTATTTTGAAACAGTCATGCTAATTTCCTTGACTTGTGTGACAGTTACAACAAACGACAGCTGAGTCGCATTTATCCTAAAGGAACAAGGGCTGATTCAAGCAACTTTCTTCCACAGGTAAGACATTCCTCACTGGCAGTTTTATAGTCCTGTGAGTGTCTGTTTGGAGTTGTTGAATTCAGAATTATAGGCCACATTTATAATGCAGCTGCATTGGATGAGCGAGTAGAGACAGAATAGTTTCTTCACATGTTTAAGAAGTGACAAAGGTAAACATTAAGTTTAGCTAAAGTGACTAATTGCATTCCTGGAGATCTCTCAGCATTCCATCTGTTCTAAGGAATGACTTGATCATGAAGAAAGTTGTAGTGGCAGAAAGCATGTCTCTTCCTGACCTAAGTTGTCCACAAGCGGAAAGCAATCTAATAACACATCATTCTCTGGCCTCCCGGCTTCCAAGGGCTCTCTGGCGCTCTGACCATCGCACATTTTGTTGCTCTGTTACTCTCAGCGTGTCAAAGCAGAACACAAAGATGATGCTGTGCACTTGTAAAAAATACAAGGGGAACGAAAAGGCTAACGCGTTAGCTCGAGGGTTCACTAACCGAGCGACGGCGTTCTCTTCTAACCCCAACCACCCGCACTTTCCCTCACAAAATTCCGCCAATTTGAATGCCAAAGACATCCTTGCTCATCAGCATGGAGTCCGCAGAAAATACCCGCCGCCTCAACCACAACTTAACGGGAAAGAGGCCGCCGATTGGCGTAAAATACAGACTGGGGTGTTCCCCCATTTGAAATTGCTAAACGCCATGTATCCCACTCGTTATAGGGCCAACTGTCCTTGGTATGGTGGCATACCTACCCTAATGCACATAACCTGGGAGTGCACTAAGCACCCTCATAGGCCAAATACCAGTAGGACAATGGAGCAGTGGGAGGCACAGCTCGCCCGCTCTGACCTGGCAGAACAAAAGTCCTTAATTAGCCAGGTCAGGCAGGCGGCAGAGGCCAGTGGGGCCCTGGACTGAGAGGCTCCGACCACCCCTCCTTCAAATCTTTACAATTGCAATAAAGTTTCTCTCTCTCTCTCTCTCTCTCTCTCTAGTAAGGCTCATGTCACGGAGTGACATCACCATGTTCCTTGTTCACCATCACCATGTTCCAACAAACGTGTCATTCTGAGGAAAATTTTATTAATTACAGGGTATATTCATGACAAACTACACACAGACATCGCTGCCAACAAAACTGCCAATGGGGCTGTGCTAAAGAAGCACAGACGGGAGTAGTGTTAACATATAAAGACAGCAAAATTGCAAAATTGCTACATTGATACAATTGTGCATATCAAAGCTTTCCCCCAGAATTAGCATTAACAAGCATGGAGAAGAAAGTAAAGTCAATCAAGGTCTTACAAAACATTGCTTAGCAAGTTAAACTTGAGCTTTGTGTGTATTTCATAGATGGAACAAGTAGAGGAAACACATTTTTACACATTGGATGGCTTAATCATGCAGAGAGGCAGATTTATGAGTTGCTTTTTAAAATGTTTCACTTTCTTTCTTAAAACACTTTCAAGCCACGTTCATGGCTTTTAGTTCCAGTTTGTTTACAAGTATTGTCATGCGAATAAATACATTTATTGATTGATTGATTCTTGCTGCTTTGTTACTGGTGTCAAGCACCATGAAAAATTCACTTGTCTCTAACAAATATCACATTAGTACCTGTATTGCCTTTTTTGCTATAAACTTTTTACATTTACAGTCTGGTCCTTTCATTGTTCTTTCAGAAGAGCTCTAGCATTTTTACAGCACTTGATTTGAGGAGCATAAAGCAGGTGGCACAACTGGCTCACCGCCTCCTGTCCCTCCTTATTAACTGGCCTGATTGAATAAATCTCCACAAGAAGTAGGCATAGAAGACAGAAAGCTGAGCATGTTTGTAGGATTCATGGTACAAAGAAATGCTTATGACAGATAACAGTTTAGGCAAGGCACTAATGAGGAACTTCCATGTTTATACTGTTCTTCGCGAACACCCATGTGTAACTGCGAGTCGGCCTAGTTGGAACAGATTCATTATTTAAAAAAACGTTTTGTGCGCAAACAGACAGGGACAAAGAAAAGGGTAACACAAGGACAAGCGCTTTCCTTGTGCTCGTCCTTGTGTTACCCTTTTCTTTGTCCCTGTCTGTTTGCGCACAAAACATTGTGTTTTTTTTAAAATAATGCACCCATGTGTGTCCATGATTAAGCATCCACAAACAGGTAGTGTGTCTTCTTTCTTGTCCACCACTGCACAACCATTTACTTGTCTGAAATGTGGTTTATTATTAGTACTAGTAGGCACATAAGTCCCTGTCATTTTTTTGTTCAGAGCTTCGCATTGCTCTATCTCAGTAACTTCCCCACATTGTTCATCTTTTTCTGTTTTTTTTTTTTTTTTTTTTTGCGAACTTGATTGATTGATCTTGAGGCAGGAATGTGCCAGATTTCTTAGTTATGTGTGTTGTGTGTGATATGAGGTTGCCCAAGACAAGCTATTCTCTCAAGATAGCCAGAGTTTGCCTTTCGCCTTTTTAGGAGCAAATAGTCGCAAAAATCATGCACCTTTTTTATTCCGAGACAGGCAAAGAGAGGCTCAGTGTGAGCATTGAATCTCAAATTAGTTTTTTTTTTTTTGCAACAGAAAAGTTTCATTATATTGGGGGGTCTTAGTTATAGTAGCCCAAACCAGGTGACAGTATGTGATATGTGAAAGAAAAAGGGAGTTGTATATGAGCAATGTTAAATTTTTAGGAAGAAAGAAGCATAATCTGCTATGGATGCCAGCAACACGAGTAAGTTTAGTAGCATTCCTATCTATACGATTATTCCACATTAAATGTTCAGTCGTCTGGTTTTTTATTTCTTCATTTACTTGTTGTTAAATGTGAGTAATCGATAATGAAAGATGTATTATGGATAAACAAAAATCTGTTGTGATGATTTCATTGTAAGGGTAGAAGATTTGTTAATGATTGCACCAAGCCAGCAAACTCAGTTCATAAATGGTAGCACAGCCATTCCACGTCTCAAGTACCAACAGTGACAACACAGTGCTGCTGACAAGTTGCTCATTACTTAGGCTGCATTCAAACGCTCGCCGTAGACAGCAAGGTAGACAAGGAAGCAGACAGCAACTATCTTAAGTCTTGTTCCAGTTCTCTCAAAGACATCAGAGTAGACAGATTTGCAAAGACAGCATCGAAGTCAAAAATGATGCAGGCTAGTTTCCTGTCCAAACAAGATGGCGGCTGAGCAGGGTCATTGGAAACTTGATGGGAAGATCGTCTGCGCACAAGAAAACGTAGACATGCTTTCCTATGCCCTTAACGTAAATCGCATCGGGTTTTTCATGGGTTTGCAGGCAGAAATACTTAAAATAAAGAAATAATGTGTGCTTTTCTCAACTTTTCTTTTTGTCACCACGAGGTGGCGTCACATCGCAGAAGCATCTTCCAGACAGCGCTAAACGTGTTCCATTACTTAGCCTCGAAGCTGTCTCGGCTGTCTCCTTAGCTGTCTACGTAGACTGTCTTAATACGCTTAATAAAGTTTTGATTATAGACAAGTGACTATGTTTTAAGTCGAACCATGTTCAAGATGAGCCTCACACACCCACATCTCAGCATCCCTATGTGGTGGCACAGGTCTGTCGGGAAACTTGCGTGGACAGTGGCCATCTTAAGCCTCGTTTTAATTCTGACAAAGCCAGTAAAGACATTATCAAAGCGAAAAGCAATGCTGGCTACACTGCTGTCCAAACAAGATGGCGGCTGACCAGCCTTCCTGGAAGGTCAAATGAAAGTTCACCTGCGTGCAAGAAAGCATAGTCAGAGATTTGTTTAGAACTTAAAATAAGCCACATTCTGTTTTCCTTAGGTCCGCATCTATTAAGTCTGTGTGCAAAATAGAGTCGTATTTGCTTTTCCTAGCTTTTTTTGAGTGTGTGTGTGTGTAAACGTGAAGTACTGTCAAGTTGTAGAGGCGCATTCCAAATGTGCTCTAAAACTTGGGCTGTCCTCTTAACCATCAAAGCAGACTGACTTCAATGCTGGCTAGAATTATAGCACAGTCCAGGTAATATCTTTTAAAGGTTCCCTGATGGCTGCACCTGCATGTACTACTGATGTGTGCGATGCTGTGTGCAGATCTTCTGGAATGCGGGCTGCCAGATGGTGGCCCTCAACTTCCAGACACCTGACCTTCCCATGCAGCTCAACCAGGGCAAGTTTGAGTACAACGGCGGCTGCGGGTCAGTGTTCATTCTAACATGCCTGTGCACTGTGTCTTGGTGTGACAATGCCCAATGACTGTAAATGTTGGTGCATGATTGATGTGTTATACAAATGTTCCTTTCTCTTAAATTGTATTCTTAGACCAGTTATGGCTGATGCACATCTATTTGATGCACTCTCTTCAACATAATACATTTTTTTATTTTATGTCCTAATTGTCAGTTGTGTAAAGGCCAGTCACGAGATGGCGCCATGTGTCCGTTGGAGCGCCGTCACCGTTTCACCTTTTTCAAAGCCACTCTTGTTTTCTCCCTCTCATTTATTTTTTTTGCCATGTGCTATTAAACAATATGGCAGCTTGACAGTTGTGTTTCGTTTCGTTGGCTTCGTGCCAAATCCACTCAATCCGCGACCCCAAAAGATCTGGTCACCCTGCGTACTCAACAAAACCAAGAGATTATGGGCCCAGGACGACGCACCGACCACTTTTTGGAAGAAATGAGACGGATTGCCTTGGTTGAGTGATAAAAAAGTGCAACCACGTTGAAGCAGAAAACATCAAGCTACACCACCTTCACTATGTTGTGCCGATTGTCTTCAGAAGATTAGACAGGCGTGAGCATCAAGAAACTGTTGGGAAGAAGTGACTGACAAGCGATGTGTGCCCGTGAAGAAAAGTGAGAAGTGTGTATTTTTTTTCGTAAGAAAGACGGATCGTCACGCAACACCGGCGTTGCTGCAGGCTCCATGTTGGATGTGTATGGAAGACGCTTAGACACGTCCGGCGCGAGTACGGCAAAACTGTCAGGAAGAAGTGACTGACAAAATCTTTTGAGTGGATGTTAGTGGCGAAATTTTTCGGGAAGGAGTGACCGACAAATCGTTTTAGCGTACACTAATTGGGAAACAGCTCCGAAAAAGAAGTGCGCTGTCCCTCTTGCGTTCGAGGATCAGTGAACATGTCGGCATTAGACGAGTTTGTACTGCCGAAGTTGTCATCAGATAACTATCACACATGGTCGATAAGGACAAGAGCAGCTCTTGTACAGAAGGGACGCTGGGAAGCAATCAACCCTGGATTCTCAAATAGAGAAATGAACGAGCGAGAAAAGCAGACTGACAACAAGACCCTGACCTCTCTGTTCCTTATCATCGAGGACAACTACCTGGATGACTTTGGGACTTGCAGAACTCCAAAAGAAGCCTGGAATATGCTGCAGGAAATGCACTCAAAGTTTGGACTTTTGCATATACTCCAGCTGGATGCGCGACTTCAACATAAAAATGAAGAGAGACGAGTCAATGCAAGATTACCTAGGAAGATTGATGGTGCTGCATAGAAAGTTGTCAAATGCAGGCTATGCATTTACAGACAGAGACGTTGCATTAGTGATGCTAATTGGGCTTCCTAACACATACAAACCGCTCATTCTGAATTTGGAGCAAGACGAACAAACCCTCACGACCAAAGCAGTGAAGGCAAGTCTGCTGATCAAAGAAAACAGAAAGTTGCGTCGTGACGAAGATCGGTTGAGCGACGAAGAGAGTCAGACAAGGGCCCTGATAACTAACGCTCGATTAAGGACTGAAAGCAAGCAACCCAATGAGAAGGTGCATCATCAACTCACTGTCAAGAAGGATGAGAAGTTTTGTCAATGCACCTCAAGTATGCAAAAGAAGGTGTGATGCTTTGCTTGTAGCAAAATTGGTCATATAGCCAGAGATTGTGACCAGTTTCAAGACGAAGGGGATGACCAGGAGAAGAGAAACTCATCACAGACAAAGATTGCAACACAGATGGCTTTATGTGCCAAAAATGTGATAGCAGCACCTCCTCGTGTGGCATCTTGATAGCAGTGCTACAGATCACATGACATCAATCCATGCGAGTCAGGAGTAGAAACTGCAAACAAAGAATCCATGAGTGTCATGGGGAACGGAAGAGTTCAGATTAAACTATCTGAAAAGTGCAGTGGGTCATTCATCATGCTAGGAGATGTCCTTTATGTGCCTGACTTGAACGGCAACCTACTATCAGTCGGAAGAATTGAAGAACGAGGTTTGCACGTGACGTTCGCCAGGGGCAAAGCCGAAGTTACAAAGGACACCGATGAGCTGATCCTTACTGCAACTCGAGAAGGAAGACTACTTTGTCAAAGAAGAAATAATGTCGACGAAGGTGACAAAGACAAAAGACACAGCTTTGTGTCACAGACGACTAGGCCACCTTCACCAGGATGCTGTTCGACGCCTCTGTGGAGCTAGTGAAGACCCTGTGAAGGACAAGTGTAACACATGTTGTCTGGGAAAGCTAAGGCGAAGCAGTTTCCCAAAGGGTGAGGCAACATGGGCTAAGATACCACTGGAGCTGGTGCATTCAGATGTGGTTGGAAATATCGCACCAACGACCAAAGGAGGCTCCAGTTACTTTGTAACATTCACAAACGACTACTCAAGATATACTGTGGTGTACCCCATGAAGGCCAAAAGCGAAGTGCTTCAGAAGTTTGAAAAGTATAGACACATTGCGGAAAATCTGCTCAACACGAAGCTGAAAACCTTGCGTAGTGACAATGGAGGAGAGTACACAAGCAAAGAGTTCAACGAGTACCTGTACCTGGCCAAGCATGGCATAAGGCACCAGCTGACCATTTCTGGTAAGCCTGAGCAGAATGGAGTCACAGAGAGAATGGACCAAACATTGCTTGACGTGATGAGGTGCCTTCTCATCGAATCAGGTGTCACCAAAAGGCTCTGGGCTGACGCCGTTGTCACTGCAAAACACATCAGAAACAAGTGCCCGTCGAAGGCGGTTGGAGGGGAGTCACCAGAAGCTCTGTGGACAGAGGGAGAAGTGGAACTGGACCACCTAAGAGTGTTTGGGTGCAGAGCATGGAGTGTGCGAAACAGACGGTGCAAGCGGAGCAAGTTGGACCCGAAAGCAGAAGAGTGCATACTGGTCGGCTACCCAGAAGAAGTGAAGGGGTACAAGCTGCGGAACCAGAAGAAAGATCGCTTCTTTGTAAGTCGGGACGTTACCTTTGAAGAAGATTCCTTCTCATGCAAGCTTACCCAAGTTGCAAGTAGAAAGACTGAAGCACATAGCGACACTTATTGCACAATCACGTTACGAGTTGAAGACAGCTTGAGCGAGCCATATGATGTTGGTAGTTCAGATTGCAATGATACTGATTACAACTATGCTGAAGAAGTTGGCTAATCAGCCGATGAAGACAAGGCAACTACACAGGACAAAGGAGCTATGCAGCGACTGTCCAGCATGACATATTGTGGTACACAAGCACCAAGACAGTCGGAAAGACTAGCAAACAAGAAACCACGTCAAAGTGAATGTCACGGCTGCTGCATAGCCAGGCAAAACAGCCAAAGAGCTTCAGAAACTCTACACGAAGCCTTATTGCACCAGACAAGGAGGAATGGAAAGCAGCTATACGGAGTGAACTGAACAGACTCGAAGCTTCCAATACATGGGAGCTAGTGCCACGACTGAAAGACAGACAAGTCGTAAAATGCAAGTTGGTGTTCCGCAAGAAGTACGACGAAAATGGTGACTTAGAGCAATACAAGGCACAGTTGGTTGCATGCAGATACTCACAAGTGAAAGGTACTGATTACAAGGAAACCTCCCCGGTAGTGAAGCTGAAGTCCGTCAGGACACTGCTGGCCATAGCAGTGGTGAGGAATTGGAAGATCCACCAGATGGACATCACGGCAGCATACTTAAATGGTATTCTGAAGGAGACCATCTACACGCAACAACCGCAGCCTTTGCATGACTGTAAGAAGGATGAAGTCTGCCTTCTGAAGAAGAGCCTTTACGGGCTACGACATTCTGGAAGGTAGTGTAACCTTGCCTTGGACAAAATGCTCAAGTGAGAAGGGATGACAAGATCAAAGGCTGTGTTTATGTCAGCAAGAAGAACCTCATCGTAGGAGTCTACGTTGATGACTTGCTCATCATCGCAGAAGATGGGAAACAGACTGCCGACTTCAAGAGCCGCTTGGGTCAACGATTTGATGCAAGACTTGGGTGAAGCTATCCACATTCTTTCCATATGACTAAAGAAATAAAAAGATGGAGAACTAACTTTGGACCAGACGGCCTATGCTAACGACATACTGGAGACATTTGGCATGTCAGATTCCAAGGCAGCATCATCTTCTTTGGATCGTGGAAGCACGTACCAAAGAGGAAACAACAATAACCCATCAAGTGAGAACCTGCCCCACAAGTACAGACAAGCAATTGGTGCGTTGCTTTACCTCGTCGGAGGCACAAGGCCGGACTTGACTTTTGCGACTACTTACATGAGCCAGTTCAATGAACATCCCACAGAAGAACATTGGAATGGCATAAGACACATTCTTCGCGATGTGAAACAGACAAAGAATAATGCGCTAGTCTGCCAGAAAAGTAGGAAGTGCATACAAGCCTTTTGCGACGCAGACTGGGCTAGTGACAAGGCTGACAGGAAGTCATTCAGTGGGTATGTGTTTACACTAGCTGGGGCTGCAATTTCCTGTAGTAAGAAGCAGAAAAGCACTGCATTGTCAACAGTCGAAGTGGGATATGTAGCAATGTGCCACGCTACAAAGGAAGTAATGTGACTCCAAAATTTCATGAAGGAACTTAATGCGCACGAATTCATGCACGAACCACAGATTTTAGAGGCTGACAACCAGGGTGCAATTGCGCTTGCAAAAAGCCAAGTTACTTCAGATAGAAGCAAACACATTGACTTCAAGTATTATTTCATGAGAGAAAAGGTCAAAGTGGGAAAGCTACAACTCCAGTATGCCGAATCGTTGAGCAACTGTGCCGACCTCTTCACTAAGGCCTTAAATGGAAGAATGACTCTTAAGCTCTGTGAATGTTTGGGCATCAAAAGTGTGGGCGCAATGACAGTTCATTAAGGGCGAGTGTCAGTAGTGTAATGGCCAGTCACGAGGTGGCGCCATGTATCCATTGGTGTGCCGTTACTGTTTCACCTTTTTCAAAGCCACTCTTGTTTTCTCCCTCTCGTTTTTTTTTGCCCTGTGCTATTAAACAAAATGGCAGCTTGACAGTTGTGTGTCGTTTCGTTGGCTTCGTGCCAAATCCACTTAATCCGTGACCCCAAAAGATCTGGTCACCCTGCGTACAAACAAAACAACAAAACCAACTCAACAAAACCAACACTAATCCCACTTTTAGCCAAGTTTTGCTGCATGTCTTTATCTGTGTAGTTGTACATTCCATATTTTTGCTTGTATTCACTTTCTAGTTACAAAGTACATGATAAGTTTTTGCACTTTGCCCACCTGCTAGGCTGTCATCTTGAGAGCTGCAGTATTGTAAACAAATATAAGTAAATGAATACTATGGAGGATGTGGCCATGAGCATGTATGCTGAGTGGCTGTTGTGTTACAGCCAAAACACACATGGCAGACTATCAACTAGGATATATTGCATATGATTACATGTTGCTAAGAAGGCAGTGTAAACCAGAATGTTCATTTCAGTAGGCACACATATAACAAACTCATGTACAATAAAGTGGTCGTTATAATAAAGACATTTTTATTTGTCATTTCCTTTTATATATTTGCTGTGCAGCTTTGGTCCAGTTTTAACAAGTCACATAATACAAACTGAGCAGATGAAGTGAAATAGAAAATATTGCCAGAGTCTATAGAGATAAATTTGTCGAATAATGAGCTTTCAAGCTTTTGGCAAATATTCAGCAAAAGAGAGACAGCATCGTCGCAGCAGGCAGTCCTCGCACTGCACCTGCACCACTGTCTCCAGTCGGTTGTCTCTCAGTAGGGCATTCCTTAGGTGCTTCCCAAGAGACAGCCGCCCTGGCGCCGACTGCGGATGGGTGAGCAAAGAAGCTCCCTTCAAGTTGACGACAACCACTGGATTCTGTAGACGCAGTAACCACCGTGAAGGCCAGGCTTCCCAAGTTGCTGCTAGCTGACCATCATGCAGAGCCCACTAATTGATGCAAGGGGCCAACATTACGATCGGATAGCAGGGGCAGTGAGCTTCGAGCCTCCCTTGCTTTCCAGCAATGAATCAGCTTCGTGGAGCTCATAATACGTCCCACCAGCATCACCCAGACAGTGACGAGGTCCGACATAGACTGTGACGGGTCAACAAAGAAGCTCCCTTCAAGCTGACCGTCATGCAGAGTCCACTAATTGATGCAAGGGGCCAACGTCTTCCGCGGGAACAGCGTTGACACCAGGTTCCCAGGTTGCCACTTGGTTGCGCCATCTGCAGAGGCGATTGTGCAACAATGGATGCGGAGTCCAGCAGAACGGCATGATGTCATGGGAGGGATATTGCGAACGATTCAACGATTACGATTGGCAGAGATACAGTAATCAGATTTCCTAGTCTAGTCACCTAGGCAAGACAACTGCTTTAAAAGTGGACACCCTTGATACAGTAAGTGTGTGCCAACGAGTCCCAACGTGCTCTCCCCAAAAGATGTCTGGTCTGACCTGTAGCTCGTGCTATGAGAACGATGTACTGCGCTCCATGCTTCGGCCAGTACGAGTATCTCTTGTTCTGAAAATAACTTTGCCTTTCCAATGTAAATAAACCGCCTGTTCCATTTCTCTAACCTCGCACTCATCACAAAAGAAGCAACCCTCCTCAAGAAAGCTCGGATGACGACGTTGGCCTTAGCCTCCGTGTGATGCCCTGATTGCACAGGCCAGCTACCCGTTACCAAGACACACCGGGCGCATAGGCTAGAGAGCAACCCTCAGTTGACGCCAGACTCTGAGGCCACGACCCCGAGTGCTACGTCTTCCATGGGAATGACTTCGACTTGAGGTTCCCAAATTGTTACGTGGTTGCCTCGTATGCAGGGCAATCCCCAACATTGGGGGTGGAGTCCAGCGGAAAGGTGTAACGTCATGGGTGGGATATTGCAAACAATTCGACGATGATGATTGGCCGTGATGCAGTCATCAAATTCCCTAGTCTAGTCGCCTAGGGACACCTTTGGTGCAGTGGCGTGTCCAGTGATTACTCCTACATAGAGTGCACTTCCACAGCTGCAGCTAGCGTAAATAATGTAAAATAAACCCTTTTCTTTCACTCCTGGTCCCAGACATACTCATCCCTGTGCCTGGAGTATTCCTGGCCTAAA
Source organism: Dermacentor variabilis (assembly GCF_050947875.1). Lineage (NCBI taxonomy): Eukaryota > Metazoa > Arthropoda > Arachnida > Ixodida > Ixodidae > Dermacentor > Dermacentor variabilis. The sequence goes on from NW_027460324.1 coordinate 5,077,995, forward strand.
CGCTACGCCGAGTCACAACAAGCATAACTCATGAGCTCTACAAGGCATTTGCCATAAGTTCTGTTGAGTCAGTATGCTTTCGAATGCCTCAACTACCGAGAGCATTGAGCACCTCTGCGGAGGAGTCAGAGAACGATCTTGCCATTGGTTCCCAAAGATTTATTCTTACTCAGCCACAACAGGTTTTGAGCCTGTTGTTCTGTGTTATTCTTTGTTTTCTTTCCTTTTTTCTGTTTTCTTGAATTTATATATTGCAGTCACACAGTGGCAGTCACTCCTAACCTACCATATGTGCTGTCTGCTGTTTCATATCCTGTTTTATTGCGCCGTTTTTCTTGCATAAATTTTGCTGGACTTTGTCTCAAACTCGTGTGTCATGCTAGCAACACCTGCTAAGCTTCATTGCAATCAGCTTGCTTCACTTGCTTGGTTACAGGTTGTAGCGTGGAAACTACCTGCATAATTCTTCTGAAATGAAAAGTGTTGCTCGCATCCACTAAATATTGTTGCTTTCAGCCAAAATAAATTTCAGGTTTATTTTCAGCCATGACGGGAGCCACTTGATGTTACTTTTGTTTTGACTGCTGAAAACAATGTCTTGTCTCTTAGTACAATGTAGCAATATTTTTCTCTCCAGCTTTATCAAGTGGCTTGACTTAACTAGAGTGATGTCCTGCTTGCATTTACAACATCCCTGACTAGATCCCAAATTATGTTGCATTTCTTACATAGCAGAAGCGTTTTCATGTACATGGCCTGTATTGTTTCTGGAGGCAGGTACATAACACGTTTTTGGTAGAACTGTCCAGCTGCATGAACCACGTAGTGATGGCAAGATATCAACGCAGGTACCTTCTGAAGCCTGACTTTATGCGACGGGCAGACAAGTCCTTCGACCCATTTGCGGAGTCACCCGTGGACGGTGTGATTGCGGCCCAGTGTTCGGTGCGGGTGCTGTCGGGCCAGTTCCTGTCGGACAAGAAGGTGGGCACATACGTCGAGGTAGACATGTATGGACTTCCCACGGACACCATCCGCAAGGAGTTTCGCACCCGCATGGTTCCTGCCAACGGACTCAACCCTGTCTACAACGAGGAACCCTTCGTCTTCCGAAAGGCACGTGCAGAGCCTCGCAACATGCAACCTCAGGGTGAAGCGTGCAAAACGAGTGGTTTGAGATGTTCTTAAGAATGCCTCACCTTGGCTAGAAGAGTACAGCAAGCAGAAAATAAATCCATTACCATAGTTTCATTTCCAACCTGCTTTATTTTGTGCCCTCAATTCAGAAACCACTTGAAGTTTACAGGGAAAGCATGTACTAAAGCTGTGTTGGTTTTCCAAGATCAACCCATGTGCCTGAATGCGTTGCAGCACATTTTCTTTATCAGGGATTTTAGATAGACTGTGAGATGTGAGACATTCAAGAGTTTGCTGGACAATGCCACATGGATCTAGACTTAGAAATGCATGCAGAACCGCTTCGACACTATCCTCACAAGAACAGTGCGGAACATGCCAAGGCTCTGATTGGTCACCACAAACACTGTTCAGTACAGGATTGAGGGGTTTTATTGCTGAATTATTGTGCCATTGAGGTGTGAAGCAAGAGAACAGACCACCGTTACATGCTACAGCAATTTGCCTATTCGATTGCTGTAGTCTAAAACAGTACAAATTGATCTTGACGTAACATGCAAAAATGTTTTTGTTTCTTAGACCGCTAGATACTCATTGTGCTTCCTGTGCATATTGGGCCACAGGTTACTTGCTGTTGTATATTTTGAAATTTTGTTCCTTTATTGTTGTCATGTGAAATTCACACGCACAGGAAATCGAGTAACACTGAGGCTAAGAGATATAATTTGACACAACTTATGCCAGCTAAAGTAAAGTACAACTTGGTGGCAGCAGTATGTATGACATTTGTAGTTTGAATGGCGAAGCTTACAACTGGCCCCTGTTTATAGGTGTCAATCATGCATTCTGCAGCGTGCAATGGTAGTAATGCACACAGGAAAAGAATAACAAACATGTTGCAAAGTGCCTCATATTGGGCATTTTGATAAAGCGACATTTGTTGTTAAGGCTTGTCTTAAAATTGTGTAGAAAGCATTCTGTGATTTATAAATGCTCCAGTTAGCCATCTACTAGAGAGAAAACTGAGATATAGCTTAAAGAAGAAAAGTTGTGTTCCCACAAATGTTCTAGAAGGAAGCTGCAGTTGAGAGCTCCAGATGAATTTTTTACCACCAAAGCTCCATGTTGGACCCTGTAATCATGACACAAGGGTCCTTCGTAGCATTTACGATTGATTATGATTGTTGTGGGAAGAAATAAATTTACAATTCCTTGCTTGGCAGCAGAATAACCTATTTAACAGTTAAGTAGTGTCAAGTACGTTCTTTATTTCGGGAAATCCTTGGCACATGCACACACACACTGTCTGCGTTCCGTCCCCCCGCATCACACGCGCCTTGCTCCGCCGATTACTTCACTCACTCAGTTGTTGTTGCACGCTCCCCGCATGCCGACCACGCACACGCGCCTTGCATGTTCTCCCTGATCGCCACACACCGTTGCATACCGTCCCATGGCTGCAACTCTACACCACCTGGCGTCGGCCCAGTACCATCACAGATTCCCCCCCCCCCCCTTTATCCTGTGAAGAGGGCTTCCAAAGCACATGATAAGGGTTCAGCTGGTCTGCATTAGCGTGGCCTGTCTGTTTCCCTGCAGCAGGGTCTCTGAGTCTGTAGATATTGCGTCCAATGTGTGCAGTCACTCTAAATGGTCCTGTGTGTCGTGGGGCAAACTTTGCTGTGAATCCAATGGCTGCCTTACTTAGTGGGTGCGTATCCCAGAAAACCAAGTCTCCAACCTGGAAGGTAGCTGGAGTGCTCTTATCTAGCTCTGCTTTTAGTTTAAACTTGTAGTCAACTGTGGTTGACTCCACCGTAAATTCAGACGCAATGGACTGCCAGTTGGGGTGCGCACCTGAGAAGTGCCACCATTGTTTAGCTGAATCTCCAACGCTGCTGGAAGCAACTGAAAACGGCGGTCAGGGAGGATCACTGCAATATCACAGTACTCTGAGTGCTTCTCCAGAAAGTCTTGCAGCGAGTGTTGGTCCTGGTAGCCACTGAATTTCGGCAGTGGGACGGGCGCGCTTTTGATGTTGAGCGCTGGCCCCGCGCCGGTTGTCTCGTCGGGCGTAGCTGTGCCGGTTGTCTCGTCAGGCCTAACCATGTCATTGAGCCGCGTGGTACGCAGAATTTGAGCTATATCAGCCGCGAGTCTCTCCCTTTCCATTGTGGTCCAGGAGCTCGAAGACAACAGTCCTTGGATGATCGAAGAAGGCAGGAGAGGCTGCACAACTGGCTGGGTGGCACTAGACTATTCTTGGTCCTCCATGTTAGGTCTGGTCGGACGAGCCCCCACTTGTCAAGTACATTCTTTATTTCAGGAAATCCTCGGCGCATGCACACACACAGTCTGTGTTTCGTCCCACCGCACCGCACGCGGCTTTCTCCGCCGATTACTTCACTCACTCAGTTCGTTGTAGTGCGCTCCCCGCATGCCGACCGCGCACACGCGCCTTGCATGTTCTCCCTTATCGCCACACACCGTTGCCGACTGTCTTGTGCCTGCGACTCTATGGCACCTGGCGTCGCCCGGTACCCTCACAGTAGCATAACAGCTAAACCATTAGAGTTGTATGAAGCAGTGTGCTGGTATTTTTGCTATAGATAACCTCTTGCATGTTTCTTGCCAGGATTGGCTAAGGAATTGCGCAAGACTTTTTAAGTAAGACAGTAGGCAGTGTACAACTTATTTCTCGGAATTTAGGAATAGGTTGTAGGTACTATTGTGATTTGTCATTGCTGACAATGGAGCTGTCTGCTCATTATCTTGCGATGCCAAAACATCAAGTTAGTGCATTGCACGTTATCATTGCTTGCAGCCTAAAGATATCCATAAGAGTCATTTCAAAATACATCAAAACATTGTCCGTGATGGTAGATGTGCATTTGCGGCTGCTGTGCATGCAGGTAGTTCTTCCCGATCTGGCTGTGATCCGGATAGCTGTCTATGATGAGAATGGCAAAATGCTGGGCCAGCGCATCCTTCCCATGGATGGCCTGCAAGCAGGTGAGCTACCTCCTGCACTTCATTCGGGACCGTTTGTTGTACAAACTTTCGCAGTTGCAAGTCGGCGCTTGTTGAGAAACTACCTGGGTCCTTTGTGCACACTGCGGTTTTTAACATGAATAACTGATCGTTTGCCCAGCTTTCTCATTTCTTTTTCAGTAGAACCTCGTCGATTTGGATTTAGATGGCGCCCAAGCAGTTCTAAACCAGCACGCTGAATTAAAATGAAACCGCAACTGCTGAGGACAAAAGCATAGTCGCTATCAGCGCGAAAATGGATGGCGACTATGCAATCCTGAAGGCACGCAGCCCATGTGGTGTCATGCACAATGATAAACACAAGAACAAAGGCTGAAAAGGGGCAACAGAAGAATGCATGAAACTCTCTGACGTTCCCATACAGTTTCTATGGTTTATGCTGGTGACTAGGCCATTCAGTGCGATTTTATGTTGTTTCATTTTCTTGAAAAGCACGCTTATACTGTATCTGTATCTATGAGGTTCCTAAAGAGAATGCAGGAATAGACAAGTTGACATCCTAGCACTCTAATCAGCAGCCTCATGCAAAGCTTGGCCTCAGCTCGTATAACTGTTGTATTCTTTGGCTGTAGACCCTGAGTGGGGCCTCAGCAGAAACACCACAAAGTGAATGCAGAAACCATCTGACGAGTGCAGGCCAGTGCACATGGGGAGCGTCAATCATTTGCACTTGCATGAGCTTTGTGATGATACTGGCGTGCTGGGAGAACAACTGCTGTCTCCAGTCCTGTGCCCACTTGGGAGACACTTTGTTCACGGAAGGAGTCATGTACTTCGTGTGAAGGTGCACTCGCAGTGGTGGTAGTTGGCAATGCCAGCGTAATGAAACTGAGCCAAGTCAAAGGCACCCCGCTTCCCTAGTAGTGCCTACTTTAAAAGATACTGCAAGCCCCTCGCTCACAATTAGCTTTTATCATTTTATCAATGGGAGCATGGAAAGTTTAGGCGGGAATTTTTCAACCTGCGTTTTTTGAGAATCTCACTTGTTAATTGGACTTCAAGCCCTAAATATATGGTGTAGCGTATGTGGATTCAGTTGTTTAGAAGCAAATAAACAAACTATAAAATATCATTTAGTGACCCTTTTAGCATCAGTTTACTTGGCTTCCTTTTCCTCTCTTTCTTCTTTATGTGTAGTGCATTTTCATCAGCTTCTTAAGAACTGTTTTCTGTAAATGTATTTGGGTGGTATCTACTTCCAAGTATTTTTTAGTGCTGGCACTATTGTTCTTGCTTGCTTTACCTCTTTCCTGGAACATTTGTTGCCGCAGGTAGCACTTGCATTCTGTTTCTTTTCTCTTTTTTTTTCTGCCTGCAAACTTTCAAGGAAGCTGAGGAATCTCTCTTCAGGAAAAAAAATAATAAACGGCATTAGCAGAACACCTTGTAAATAGCTCTTGGCTTTAACTCTTCAATCTGTGCAGGTTTTGAATGTTGATTCATTGTAATCTGCATTTGGTCTGTCATATTGAATCACATTTAATGTGATTACAGGCACCTTATAATTAGTACTCCTTTTTGCTGCTTTTCTTTTTCGTTGTTGATGTGGTGATTGTGCATTGAAAACTTCTCTTTCCTCAGGCTATCGGCATGTCTCTCTACGGACAGAGGGCAACTTCCCCATGTCACTGGCCATGTTGTTTATCTGCATTGAGCTCAAGATCTACGTTCCAGATGGCTTGGGAGGTCAGATAATCATACTGCTGTCATCATAAATGATATAGTTTGCCAAGATCTTAGATCCTGTTGTGTCTTGTTTATAGCCAACATCCAATGCTCTCCTTGGTAGCATTGAAGTTATGCAAATTTAATGCTATCACTCGCATTGTAATGTTACCAAATATGTTAAGAGGTTGAAAAATGCTTTCTTGGCACTGTAGAAACCTGCCATTAAACACTGATGCAGTTCACAGTGTTTCAGTAATACCTTCGATTATTTTTACACTTTTTGTGGCTCAGACACAGAGTCTGTTTTTAGTGTACAGGTCGCCTCTGTGAAGTTCTTGCACAGCAGTTATGGTGCACAGTGCATTCATGGTACACAGTGCAAGTATGGTGGACAGTGAAATCATTGTGCTATTATGATGAAACAGTTAAAGTTTATGAAAATACCAGACAAGAATGGTACTGCCTATGATGACAACACAGTAATGATACTTGTTCTGTGCCTTTCGTCTTGCCATTGTCAAATATTGCGCTGCTGTTTTTTCTGCTGACATGAAAGTGTTACTGATGGATAAAAAGAAGCATCCATATTCTACTTGCATTGGAGGAAACATAATGCGAGATTGGGACATTTTTTAGTTCAATCTTACGTTGTGTGTCATAGCCTATTATCAGTTATTTGTGGTAAATTTCTTGGCAATAGGCATACTCAACATATGCATGCTAGGGGGAACCCGGAAGTAACACGAGCTTTTTTTAATTTGTGTATTTTTTACCATTCCAAAACATTAATCACCTTCAAAGGACTCTCTCTGGGATGTAATAAACTTGTTCCACTGCCTTATTTATTGTTCACAAATGTGCAGCAACTCTTGCAAACTGATGGCCCTCTGTGCCTTTCTTTTTTGTCTCTTCCACATTGTGGACATGCTTGACCTCAAGCTCCCGTTTCAGTTGAAGTGTAGCATTTTCAGGAAGGGCCACATGCTCTGTGCTGTGTGGGTAGGAGTGATGCACAAGCCTAAGTTCCACAGGTTTGCAGCATTTTCTTCAAACTGCATTGTGCAACCGGTTGAGCCATGAAAATGCTGACTGTTTGACCTTGCAGGGAAAATTTGAAAGGAACAAGCTCTTGAACATCAAAAAATTTTCTGAGGGAAGAGAATTTCAGTGTTGGGAGAATTTGATGAACACACATTGTTCTTTGACATCTGCCTTCGCAATACCAACACACATGGCAACAGAGGCTCAAAAGAAAGCAATGCAGTGAGCAGACAAAACTCCACATGCAGACGTTACTTGGTCAACAGATAGGGACGGTAGTATTGACTACCCTTCCTCCTCTAAAAAAAATTCACCGACTATTATAATACTCTGTAATGCAAAATTTGAGCGCAGCTCTATACATGTTTTCATTTCGCGATGCATCGAGTCAAAGAATTTGAGAGAGACATGTAGCAGAGTCGGCAATCGTCTAAAATCTGATCTGCGGGACGGCTTTTATACATGACTAATCAAAGGTTCCAGTGTAATTGCTGGTGCAACTTGCCTTCCAGAAAGTACTACACAATTTGCATCGCGCATACAATCAGATTACGAAACAATCACAAACCATGATAATCAAAACAAGCGCGAGCGAGAGCTGGTGCAAGCAGACGATAGTCCAAAACTAGCGCTCCGGCTGTGACCAGATAAGAGTAAGCATCGAGCAGTCGGGCGGGTCCGCATGAAACCAGCTTCTCGCACGCACGTCGCTGAAGGGCCGCTTTCATTGGTGTCCGCCCTTTGCAGCTTGCATCTTTTTTCATCTGCCGCTCCGCGGTTGCTCTTTCATCCTTCGCTGTTGTGCTCATTCGCTCGGTTATGCCGACGCTGACACTCGCTGCAGGAAGGGGCGCCTAACAGCTGAGCTCTGAAAACTCTTGCTACTTGTAGGTCCTTCCTCGTATAAGTAGTTATTAATTGTTGTATTTTCAGGCACGTACCCGGGGAGAGGGGGGGCTGCCCCCCCCAATTAAGTGGCATACCCCCCCCTCCTCCTCCACGCCGACGCCAACACTCCTCACAGACATCCCTAAGGCGTCGACAAATCAATCTAGTCGGCGGTGAACATTTTGATGCCTTTTACAGCCAAAGCTGTATATGGCTAACCTTCCGTTGTTTTTTCGGCGTCCGTCAACAGAAAAAATAATCATGTGGGCCGATCCTGGTGATAGTGCAGAAAGGGTGCAAGCTCAATGGCACATACCCCTGTGGGCTCGGGAACCTGTAACGTGCCCTGTAACATATGGGGAGTGCTTAACGCCTGCTTCACCAGCGCTGCGGGTCAGCGCGGCATTGCACTACCTTCAGGCCGACCCGCAGCAAAGGTGAAGCACTTTGTTTTCGTTTGAGAGCTTTGACTGTCGTCAGCTCTCACTGCCATTCCATCTTCACAGAGTGGAATGGTTGTCAATTTTTTCGCTCTTTTTGGATGGCGGTAGTTATGGGCATCTCCAGGGGTGTGAAGGCCAGTTTTCTCATCGATTTGGTGCCCGCACGATTATCTCGAGATGAGTTCAGTTGTCAGCATCTATTCAACGATCATGCGCATCACTGTGGCTTTGTTAGTTCAACCGTTAAGCAACAAGGTTGGCATTCAAAAATGCAAAACTAAAGCTTGTTTTCAGTCATACCTTCCCCAGACATCTGTCGAATGGAACCGCCTCCCTCCCGATATTGCAGCCATCGAGGATAACCAACGATTTCGTGATGCACTAACAACCTTTGTTTGTTTTGGAGAATGTTGAAATTATGTCCTAACAAAATTCACTGTATTGTATTTATTGTCTTTGTAACCTATATTACCCACTCCCCTCTGTAATGCCTTTGGCCCTGAGGGTATAATAAATAAAAAATAAATAAAACCGTATTTGTTTAGGCTGATCCAGGAGCCAGGGAAGAGGTTCGGTTCATAGTCAGGTGGTCTGTAAGCTCATGGAACGAGTTGATACCAGAGAAAACGCCAATTGTGTTTAACTTTTCCTTTTGCTTCATTATTTTCTCAAGTGGCGGCTCGTGGCGATGCTGGCAGATCCTCGGAACCACATACCCGCAATATGGGTTAGATAACGTGGAAAATAAATTAATGCGAAACAGCGTCCATAACCAGATTCTGAAATAACCATTAAAGCCACAAGCAATATGACTGTCACCCATTAGCTCGTCTGGCTTTTCCCTAATTTTACAGCAATTTTCGTGCAAAATTGGCAACTGAAAATAAGAATCGCAAGTTGAGAAATTAAGCGATCTACTTAGGGAAAGAGCCAAGGCAACAGCCTAACAGCAAGCAAAAGCGAAGATTAGCAAATTGAACCATTGTTTGATAAAATATTTATGGATCAACATTTCTTTATTTAAAAAGGAAGTATAGAAAAGGGCGCCGGAAGTGCAGAATAATTCTGTGTGTTTTGAATCACGCTTCCACAGTTATCAGTGGAGCCACCTGACGTAGCCAGTTCTCTGCTGTGCTAATGTGAATGTTTTTATAACCTTCCGTAGTGGGCACGGTATGTCTAGAACTGCAGCGTCCTGCGCTCTACGCGGTTGTACGGGGCTGGTGACCACGCATCGTTAAGCAACTTTCTGAAAAGCAACACGAGTCGCTTTTGCCACTTAAATTGGTAGAGCAGTAAACGGGGGACCCAAAAGAACTGTGATTGTTCTGCATGTATATGTATAAGAACGAGAAATAAGAGGGTGGACCGAGGGGCCCGATTTTTATTAATCATATCATGAGAAGCCAACAAAGACCCCAAGGAAAACATAGGGGAAATTACTTGTACTTACTAAATGAATTAAACAAATGATAAATTAATGACAATGAAAGTGAATGGGGAAACGGCACCGCGGTAGCTCAATTGGTTAGAGCATCGCATGCATAATGCCAAGACGTGGGATTGTTCCCCACCTGCGGTAAGTTATTTTTTCATCCACTTTCATTGCCATTAATTTATCATTTCTTTAATTCATTTAGTAAGTACAAGTAATTTCCTCTATGTTTTCCTTGGTGTCATTGTTGGCTTCTCCATGATATGATTATATATATATATATAATGCTTCCATTGCTAATTTAGAAAACGCTACTAAAAATCTTCATTTGACATTTTCACTTGTTTACTTGTTCTTGGCAGTGTTCTTCCTATGCTTCTGTCATGCGCGAGTCCATTTGATGTGGTTCCTTGTTCGCCAAGTGAAGGAGAGTTGTATCTTACAGGCATGCGTACCTGTGAGGTGCACCTTATTTCAATTCTCTTTTGCAGGCTTACGTGTCTTTATGGCGAATGACGGGCATTATTCACATTTGTAATATTAAAGGTATCTCCCCCATCATTTGCATAGAAAAGTTACCTTGGGTTGCCTCCCCCCCCCGCCCCCCCCCCCCGAGAAAGTATCCTTGGTACATGCCTGTGTACCTTACTGAATCATGTTTTGTGACAGCAATTGTACTAGGTGGCTGCAGCCAATAATGATATTGGCAAAAGAATATTTTAACGCTGTCTGATGGTCTGGTCACCTGTGCTCTTCGGTGCAGACCTGATGGACGCCCTGTCGGATCCGCGGGCGTTCTTGTCGGCCCAGGAGAAGCGACTTGTCCAGATGCGTGCCATGGGCATCGAGGAAGCCGACATCCTCGTCAACCGGCCCGAGCTTGGCTCCCAGCAAAAGAAAGACGACGAAAAGCGGGGTGCGCTGCCTATCCTGTTGTGCATTACTCACGTAATGCATGGCAGCATTATGGACGTCTGACATTTCACTCTGTGCGACGCGTGAGGTCTCAGACGTGCTCTTGAGACAAAGAAACGACAATGTAGTAGTGTAAGGAATTACAAGGGCATTTATTGTGCCTTTTGTACAATAAGGCCGCCTAGCAGAAATGCAACCCATGGAATGTGCTGATGGGTGCAGACGAATTGAGGAAGTCGGACTCACAGTGACAGAATATGAGCGAATATGTTCACCCCCATGCTGGACACCAACGCCTAATCGTTCACGCGTACAGTCACGCGAATGGTGGCGCGTTCAAACGATAGGGTTCATTCATCCCAGTGCCCCACTCCGAAGCCTTTCTTGGGACAGTCTTGTGAAGCGCATCGGCACATGTGCGAAACGTCTGATCAGTTAGTCTGACGCCAAGCCAAAGAGGGGGATGCTACACCCTCTTGCACCCGAGTAACTCTGCCGTTAGGTGGCGTTGGCAGTGTAACACTCTCTCTCGCACTATTCTGCAACTACACTGCAACTACACTGACTGGCAGCGGCACTTAGACAAGCAGGATAACAGGAGATGCGAGAGCCATGGAGGGAAAACAACATGAGGGGGAGCAAGAGAGTCGAGCGACTCGCAGACGTCCTCCAATTACCTTGTGCTGTTCGCTCAACCACATGGCCGCAATTTTCTAGCGCCGGCAACAAGCACCAGCTGTTGCCATCGCAGAAAGCAATCTATTCAGCTTGTTGCGTCACCATTTTTTGGCCAGCCAGAAAATTTTGCTATTCACCTAGAAGTCCTCGCGGCCGTTTCTCCCCATTATCGTGTGATTGCACAAAAAACGCAACAGCAACCACTCTGCCCACTTCGATCTGAATTCTCTGTTGCTACTTGCTTTCTGCTGTGATAGCAAAAATGAAATAGTAAAATTAGCCTCTGCTTAGTCTCACTTTATGCCAACAACAAAGCACAGGGGATGTTTTGCCATTATTATTGAGATCAGTTGTTTGTTTTGACTCTGTGATGTGACACTTGGTGATGCCACCAAGAGCTGCAAAGAAAATGTTTTGATTTTTACCTACCAGCTGGTGCCACAGCATTGCGCACTGGCAACATGGAAGTATTCCTTAAGACGTTGGCCTTGCAGCGTGTTTGAAATTTTCTCACAGGCATACAACGGTATTTATTCAGACAACAGTGGAAATTTATGGCTGTTTTTTTTTTTTTTGTATGTCACATCTAAAATGGTTGCTTCATTCCATAGCACGAAGGGGTCCACCTGTCGTGTTGCTTGAAGTCACATGCATGTCGGTGCCTCCTAACTTGAAAAAATACCTCATTATTCCTGGTTATCCGGGACACTTAGCTGCTTTTAATGCTTTTGTGGATTTTCTCAAGACATTTACTGGAATGGAAATTGCAAATTTATGCTTCACACCAAACTGATGCAATGAAATCATAGGCTGTTCACTTTGGCCGTTTGGAGCTGCAGGGATTCCTTTTCCGTCTTTCAAACTCACTGCTGTAATACGAAATTTTAGCACTTGAAGACTTGAGCTGTTAATAAGGTACTTACTTTATCAGGAAAATTTCAAGGAAGTTGTCAGTTCTAAAAAATTCAAGGGGAAAAGCTGGGAATTTTCACTCTCGTTGCTTTGAATAGGGGAAATTCATACTCACATTGGCTATGGCGAGTTTAGTGGGATGCCAGAAGACAGCCAAGTTTCCTACATAATCCATCAATAGTGGTGTCTTCTGCTAGTTTTTACTGTGCAACATAGAATGTTGCTTAGTTATGAGTTCAACACAGGCTTGTCTGGTCAGGTAGCGTGTTATAAAAGTGATAAAAATTAAGGTGGTTGATGAAGTAAAGTCAACGTTCAAGTTTCTCAACACTCAAAAACATCAAATGATAGCTTTTTATTTGGTTGGCTACCCTGATTTTCCACTTTTTGTGATAGAGTGTTGCTTTTCGCACAACTGCAGAGGAGTGGCGTGTGGAGGCCATCACGGTGGACGCACTGCGGGCAGAGAAGGAGTACATCAAGCTGCGGCGCAAGCAGATGAAAGAGCTCGAGGGATTGCGCAAGAGACACCATAAGGATAAGCAGCACGTGAGCATGGCATCTCCTTAGCAGCTTGTCCCCTCTTGCCACCTGTTTGTTTCCTCCTCGACATTTTTTGGCTCTCCTTCCTTCTCGTTACAAGACCACTCGGGTGCTGCTTCCCATTAAGCTTCGCCAGTGGTGTCGACAATTGAGTGCTTAATGCACACAACTGGGGCACCAGAGTCTCAGTTCACATCGCTCGCTCGAGTGGCTCCTTGGCGCACGTGGCGTGTAGCACTGCACAGGTCTCCTCGTCCAATATATCGAATAGCAAATATTCAATTCGCAAATCGCATTATTTGAATGTTCACTATTCGATTCGATTTGATTCAGTTATATTCGCATTTTTGCACGCCACTAAATTTTGCGTCACACTCCTCAAAGTACACACTAGTATCTACAGGGGTGCTAGTCGCTATTTGTTTACACATTTCATTACCCGTTGCACCAACCAGCATTAAAATGGGAGGGACAAGTCATATTCACACTTTGGGTTGTGCACGAAACACACACGGACAAAGGAAAAAACTAGCGCTCGTGTCGTCTAGTCCTTTCCTTTGTGTTTCACGCGCAACTCAAAGTGTGAATATTAATTATTGCTAACCCGCCCCGCTTTCTGTTCCTCTGGTGGGTAACAATACAGGTTCAGTAATATACCATGAGAAGCTAGCATGGAAACTTTAAGCTTCTCTCACTTTTTACATCCTTTTTGGTTTAACAAAAATATGTTCATAGTGACACTTTTACATTCTTTTTTCCTTACCAAGAACCAATTTGTCGGAAGACTTTTACGTCTTTTTCGGCTTACCAAGAATGTAACTATAAAAGCAGCACCTTCCAGTGGTTCAAGTGGTGAGACAGTTGGGTGCCAGAGATTGTGTCCACCGGAAGCAGATAGGTGATCACCATGGTCGCTGGGGGATGTAGCTGCACAATGACTTGCAGTTCAGCTGAGAATTGAATTATTACGACGTTCAGTACTCGATTCGATTCGCTGATAATTGAGTATTCGCACGCCCCTAGTTAAATATAGCTCAAGTGATTGGCTGCTGTAATAGAGGCACAGCGTAAAAGAGACACGGCCCCCGCAGGTGCAGAAGCAGCAGTGCCTGGCTGTGGAGAAGCTTTTGCCGCGGGATGCTGGCGACGACTCGGGCACGGCTGCCAGCGAGGACTGCGCCGTGCGGTCACTCGTGGTCAACCAGATGCACCAGTGGTCGTCCCTGCTGGCCTCGCAGCGCAGCCAGGAGTGGGAGCTGCTGCGCCAGCAGCTCACCCAGCAGGGGGCCCTGCTGCGCACGCTCATGCTCAAGGCACAGGCTGCTCAGATGAAGCAGCTGGACGCAAAGTTCGAGAGGCAAGGCGCATCTCTTTCGCCACTGGGCATCAATCGGTCGGTTTGTTTCGGTTTTTCCAAAAGCTGGGGGTGGCAAGAAAGAAAAGGCAATGTCACAGCGCTGTTTCACTGGCCTCGTCACCCCAGTAAGTCAACAGTATGAGGAATGCATTCATCAAAGCACATGCCTACAGATGCCTCCAGTTTGGCACATAACTTACCATAAAAAGAAAACAAGTGTGCTATACATTATAACAATACTTAACGGTTAAAAATGAGAAAGTGTTAAAATAATTTTTGAATGCAAGGTACTTCTTTGGAAGACAATTGCACGTTAAGGAGATTGGGTCACATGCATTTTAGCGTTGCAGAACCATTGCTACCTACACTGGCTCAATAGGAAATTTTCAACAATTCTAGTTGAATGCAGACTTTTTTCGAGATGCAGGGGTTGTAACAGGATCAGATAGAAAAGGATTGTGGTTTGCAGTAATGTCTGCACAACATGATAAACACAACACAATAAATCCCAGTTTTAGTTGGAAACTTTGTTCACTTCAAAGTTGTGAATAAACAAGCGGATTGATTGATTGCATCAGTGTCGACGAAGCAACAGACAGATTGCGCATTGTAGTGGAGAGCAGAATAATTTTGGTCACCTGGGCTTTAATGTGCACCTAAATACAAGCAAACGAGTGTTCTTGCATTTTGCCATCATTGGAATGCAGTTGTTGTAGTTGGGGTACCAAACATGGGATCACAGAGATTCTTTTCAATTCTGTACCTAAACAACACCTCATGGTTTACAAATATCCGGTTTATCTGTAGGCCTAAGGGAATGCCACAGGTAATGGCATTCCTTGGGCTGATAACAATGCAGTTAATAAGATGCAGTGCAATGAATTGCACTTCTGTACAGCAAAAAAGCTGTAAGGTACAATAATCACAGTTGCCCAGACATTCTGTCAGCGAAAATTGCGCTAACATAATTTAGAACAAATGAACTAAAGAAAGCATAACAATGTTCTGTTAAAAAAGGCAGTAAAAGTATTTTGTGTAAACCTTCAGTTTAGACCACACGGCGTAAGACACTATCATTAGGTGAGGACAGTGGAGCCCTGCCAGTGAGGAGACACAATCGACCAGATGAAGCACTATCACACGCATCCAACTGTGTTCCGCCAACAACGGTAATCTGTCGACAGAGCAGTAGAATTCATGACTGAAAATTTTGTTGCTGCAGCAACCACTGCTGCACAGGCCGTTTGAAATCACATGTGCGAGACGTGTCCCCAAGTCTCTGATTTTGCTGACAGGCGCACTTCGGGGGCATTTTCGGAGCTGTTCTGCACTTGCCTTTGTCCACTTTGATTGATAATTGCAGAATTGGTAAAAACTTGAGTATCAAGTTTACAACTTCGCATTGCACCAGACAAGTCAGTACATCTAAATCGAATATATTTGGCATATGATACACTGCTCTAAAATGTACCAGTAATTTGTGGGTAGGACTTTTGCAAAACCCTCATAAACATTGTACCACTTTCCTAAGCTCTAAATTCATATATCAATATTCTCCACTTTAGGTACTCTAACTGATGCAGTTTACAGGACTGAGATATGTTTTCGCTTTATAGTTTCTGTAATCGGGCTTTCATATTTTTACTTATTAATTTTTTAAATATTTACTGTAGCTTTCAAGCACTAAATCAAAATTTTGCTTCCTACAGTTACTAGAATTTAACTTCCTCCCTAAAATGCAAAAAATTTGAATCAAATCTGTTCAGGTATTGTTCCATAAAAGCATTTCTGCAGTTGACATGTATTTTAATGGGTGGCATCAAAGTTGGTCCCCAGCTATGGCTTTCTCTTAAGCCATAGAGCCACGTTATTAGAATTGTTGAAATAGCTATGCCTAGGGAACATGCCTGCTGCATATACAGACCTCTTAGGTAACTAACTCGGAACCCCCAGCAAACACCTTCAAAAGCCAGGATGTTTTCCATAAAGAAGCCTTTCATCAGAGAGTCGTCTGGCGGCACACCTTGGTGGCAGGGACTTTATTTGGCAGCCATGAAACACATGCTGTTCTCACTTAAAATTGGTCTCTTGCACTGTGCTTTAGAGTTGGAGATTTATTTGAAACAACTAAATCATTGATATTGAACACTTTCCTGCCTGTGGGGAAAACATAAAATTTTTTTAAAAATTTGAGGATATATGTTTTGAATGCAAAGGCCCTGTGCAATGTTCTAGCAAATATGATCTTTCTATGTAAAAAATCTCTTGAGATATAAAAGAAAATGTGAACCCTAGTGATGAGCCCTAGCGGGTTGCCAAGGTCAATTCCCAAACGTCTTTTTGTGCAAAACTTGACTCGCTGCATGGCCACCGGGACGTGACCCCGACCGCAGGTTGTGAACAAACACCCTGCTGCAGGTGAGAGCCGCAACCTGTGGAGCATGCATCATTATATATCGGCGCACGGCAGCTTTGAAGTGGTTCTATGAAAAGAACCGGAACTTCATTTGGAAACCTGACTAACCGAAGTTTTCTTCCATGCCAGTGCTGCTTCAAAAGTATAAAAACTCACATGCAGGTGCATTGGAATCGATAGAAATGCAATGTTTCTGTGAATGAGCGGCGCACAACGCTGACACCATCTTGGAAACAATGAGCACTCATAGGCCGACCACAGGTCTTATGCGAAAGCACTTTAAAAATCTGAGTGTGGCAGATAAAGGAAACCGGAAACTAAAACTCATTTAATAGTTTCTAGATAGCCCAATAACTGCCACTAGCTCTCTGAGAGCGCTCGGAAAGCAGGAAAATACGTATTTGCAACTGTCGATAACGGACTATCGATGGGAATAGGTGCAAACCGAAAAGTGTTAATGTGTGAAATTTAACTGAAAGAATGATCAGCTCAATATGCTCCTATAATTTTGTCACATTTCACCATAGTGAATAAAGTATACAGAACATTGCACTTGAAATAACATAAGAAATGCAAAAGGCACAATTGATAGCATGGATGCTACTAACAACCCTGAAGTTGGTTAGAAAGGTACATGTCACACTGATCTCGGGGCCGTGTGGATGTTGGGAGAGATGGAGTCGGGAGACGCAGGCGAGCACAGCAAACAGATTTTACTAATAACACACTCAAAGATAAACTCCACACTTGAGTAGCCTACGTATGTCTTATTCTTCCCTACGTTCGTCCTTAGAGTGTTCCGCGCGAAAGTCCGGCAACCCTGGCCTATGGCCGCACGCTTACAAAAGGGATGCTTTTGTAAAGTTCAGTCATGGTGCGTGTCTCCAAGTCTGATGTGCGTCGGCTCTTGATCCCAGTCAGTGCTCTCGCTGATTCCGCAAGTTTTGCTTCCTTAGTATCGGCCGGCCAGCTCCTCAGTCTCGGATGCCGGCGCCCCGAACTATGTTGGTGACATGGCACCCAGGCCTGCCTGGCTAGGCCAGCACTGGCCAGCCCCGGCGACTATCGTCCGTGCTGGTCTGCCGAAGAAGGGGGCTCCAATTCCTGGAGTGCCCGGCACTGCCATGGGAGGACTACACCCTGGGTCGCCAGCGTCACGAGCCTGTCCGAACCTCCATGGGTCCCGTCGCCAGTACGAAGCTGGTGCTCCAACCTTCTTGGCCCAGAGCCACGTCGATAATGCCACCTTGGCGCCGCTTCTCCTTCGATCACACCTCGGGTCAGGCGCCTCGAGGGCTCGTGCCGTTCAGAACGGTCGGCGCACATCGCCCTCTTCTTTTCTTTTTGTGTCCCATGCCTCTTACATATGACAGTACACCACCACAAAATAAAGCAGGCCTGAGTGAGAACTTGCTGGTAAACAAAAAATGAAATGTTTCTCCAATATTTTGGTGTCATGTAAACATTGAGCAGGCTGCGTCTCGACTCGTACGTGTTTTCATTTCATGTCAGGAGACTTACAATTATGCATCAAACACAGTCTTTGTAAAATATGAGTGAAAAACTGGAAGTGCAAAATATAAAGCACGTCTTGATAAAGCACAGTGCATGAGTCACGTACTAAATATGCCCAGGGTGTTGGAATAACCCAGTCTCGGTGATACCCTTTTGACGTACCGATGCCTTCCATAAAGAAAGCCTTTTCTAATGGTGCCCTGGAAGCAACACTGGTGCACAATTATTGCCCACTATTCATTGTTACAAACAACACTTGTAAAAATTGCCCCTCAAGTATTGTCATTCCATGCTACTTGAGCATTGTAACTTGAACATCTATAATTGAGACACTGGCCTGTTTAGTTTATGTTAGTGTGGCCTCCAGTCATATTGTATATTTTTATTCTGCTGAATTGTGGTTTGGGATACACCCCAGTGAGCACCAAACTTTGTTGGCCGGTAAAAGCACATGGAGGCCTCATTGCTCCACTTGCCAACAACAATGGCGGTGAAGCTGCTGCTTGTCTGCCACAGGGAGAACAAGGAGATGAAGACCAAGCAGGCCAAGGTGTCGGTGGAGACGGCGCGGGAAGTGTCCAGTGACAAGACATTGCGCAACAAGGCAGAGCGAGAACGGTGATTTCCAGTTGCTTTTTTTTTTGTTGTTGTTGTTCGTTTTTATCACTGCTACCAAGTTGTGTCACTCTGCACATGCACCTATATAGCATCCAAAATTTCTTGAACATTAGTTTCCCATTCCATAGCAAGAAAGGTTGTCTGATAAAATTTTGTCTGTTTTGCGAATGCTGTTGTATATTTTTGAACATGCGCGAGCACCAGCGATTACTCTTGGATATTCGATGATCCCACGAAGTGGATTCGACGACCAGCGACTGAGCTTGTCTTTCTGTGCACAAGTTCGCTCGATGAAGAGTAAAATTGTTAACCCCTACTTTGGCAGTGTTTAATTCTTTGCCGTTGCTACACAACAATATCTGACCTGGGCAAATGATAATTCAGGTTGATTATTGTTGTGTTGAAATCTACGAGATGCTGAGCTGTAGTTGCACCCTTGGCATGCTGCAAGAGTGCATGCATCTTTCGAGCAAGCTAGTTAGCATCAAAAGCACTGCTGGCTCTCATTTCATTGTGCAAACGAATTTTCAATACTTGCACATTTTTGCATTGCATTTTTGTGCTTTTTGTAAATGTAATCGCCAACTTACCCAAATCTCTGCTCTTTCACTTTTTGTGACAGTGTCTGTACTTGTCTTGCCAGTCATGTCAACTAAACCCTATTGATATGTTGCTGCAAAGCTACTCTAAAATTGAACTCGTTGCTCTTTATTTTGTCTTTTGGCACATAGAGCGGTGTGAGAAGTTTACAGGGTGTGTTATAGTTTTCTGTAATGTTGATTTTGGCATGTACAGTTTGCACAATATTGCAACAACTTAGTGCTCTCTGCCCTAGCTCGCTTGTTTCCTTGAGACTTTCCTTGACCAGCTATTTATTTTGTTTCCAGTACCTCAAAGGTCCCCATTTTGGAATTTTACATAAGGGGTCGACAACAGTTTAACATAGCAAAAGACGTACAGTATCTTCTTTGATGTTGATGGAGCTGGAATGGGGCAGGGCATCGGCAGGAAGACCATTCCAGTCTTTCGAGATTCGCATGGAAAGAGAAGATAAATGAGTTGCAGTCCGGGCTTCGGCGAGAGTGTACGGCTCTATCATGGTTGAGTTGGCTAGGATTGCGATCAGCTGCAATGACTGCAAATGGATGAAGAGATAAAATTTATTAAAGGGACAAAGTCTAGTGACTTTGCGTTGAAGACTAATAGGGGCCTTTAGTTCTGTGATGCTTCTGTTGTATGAGTAACCCAAGAGGATAAATGTAGTAGCACGGTTTTGAACAGATTCTAGTGTTTTTATCATGTTAAATTGATTAGGGTCCCATGTGGCGCATGCATATTCTAGTTTTGGTCTGAGTAGAGTATCATAAGCTAATAATTTTACAGACGATGGTGCTAGGCTAAGTTGCACCAAAAGTAACCGAGAACACGGTTAGCTTCGTTGGTTATCCCAGCCGCATGGTATGACCAAGAGAGATTTCCTCGTGTGTCGCCCGCATCGGCCATGCCAGGATTGAACCACACCAACGAGAGCAGGTGACATCCCACAAGTGACACTTTGCCCCACAGTGTGATCACATTCCTTTTTGACTCACTAAGCGCACAAGCCTCGGCGGGTCGTAAGTGCACAACATATCGCAGCTTCCCGTGTAGGGAATGGGGAAGCATGAGGCCTTGACATGTGCCAAAACGTTGGTGATAGTGCAGAAAGCGTATTCTCTGTAAAACATGCACCATGCAGCTGTGTTGTTCGGCAATCGGCAGACTTAATCCGAACAGTGAAGACACATCCGTAATGGCTTAACTTTTAACAAATGCAGGCTATAAAGAGCAAACATCGAATGTGCTGGAAGGAAGGTGCATTAAGGCAGCACATTTAAGGCACCCGAACCAGAAGTCTCCAGCACCACCACAGGAGAAGCAAAAAGACACTTAAGGCTTGTTTGGGTTAAGTATGATGGGGACTGTAAATTGGCAGGGTATGCTGCTATCATCTTGGTGCTTAGGGGCACGTGTTCACGGCGCGCGGCTGGGCCTGCCCATGAAGCTACACTGGCAGCTGGGGCAGTTGATGCCTGGACATTATTCCCTAAACCTTTGAGGGTCGAATTTTTGTCACAAGAACCATGGCCCTGTGGTCAGCCTTTTTTTTTTATTATTGCAGTTTCCAGTAGTAGCAAGTAATTGAAAACTCTTAAATACGGCAAAAATTTATTTCAAGCAATATTTTGTCTCAAGAATGTTTAGTCGCACCAACAGTATATACACAATTAAGCTATATAGTAAGAGGTTAAGAAAAAGATATAGCAAAACTTATGGCTATCAATTTGTTGCCCCAAAAATATATTTCATCAGAAGAAGAAACACATCAGAAACAAGTCTGAAGAAGAAACACTTGAGCAGTTATCCCAAGAAGAGGCAACGTGCACGGCCATGCCGAAATCAGGACTGCACGTGCCCACAGTATACAGGCATACACAGTCGAGAGGAAAATGGAACTGTAGGCAAAGAAAAAAAAAACTGATCTCTGAATTTTGGTCGCACCAGCTACCGGATAGAGGCAGCCGCAAGAGTAGCACCTCCTCTATGCGCGGCTGGGGGATGTAGTTGGACGATGTGCGCACAGCCATGTGATCGAATAGTCGAGTATAGTGTGCACCAGTAAGTGGAAACACAATTTCAGATGACTTTGGGCGACTCCATAGAGATGGCAGCACCTCTCAACAAGCAGTAACATCGAATACACATGAACGTAAGAACACATGAACAAACATAAGAAGGGTACCGTACATGTACGTCAAATACCTTCAAAGGGTTAATGTGTTGCATTCCCTCGTGCAAAATCAAAATTGCCAGCCTCTTGTTGGGACACTCATTTATTTTCCGCTCTAGCAAAACATATTCTAAAAGTAATAAGGAGCAGTGGCAGAAGAAGGCACACTCCCATTCGAGGCTCTCTCTTCCATTCAGAGGCAGTGCGCATTCTCACACGCCCTCTCTTGCCTGTACCCCCGCAGGCGATTGCGTGAGAAGAACAGCAACAACACCAAGAAGTTCATCGAGGAGCGCAAGTCAGCGGCACTGAAGCAGAGCAAGGAACGCGAGCGCCTCAAGAAGGTCCACGAGAAGCAGCTGCACGACCTGCAGCGCGAGATCGACAATGTGAGTGCACTGTACTATTATCCTGGTACCTACATACTTGTACACTTGGTGAATGAATTAAGCAATCAGGCTTATATTGTACATTACAATTAATGTACATTGTAATTTTGGCAGAGGAGATTGGTCTTGGAAATCAAATTTTATTCTTTGTGATATGGTGCTGAGAACTTGTACATATATGTAATGTTTATGTGCATATTTTGAATATGCAATCCATTTTTTTTATCTCCTCAGGTTCTAATTTTATATGAGCATCCTTTAAGTAACTTTTGCAAAAATATTTGCAAAACAGCAGTTCCTAAAGTTTCATTAAACAGGGTACCAATGGCTTCTGTATGATTCAAGGAATGCAATAATACCAGCGTTATTGCTCTGCTTTTACTTAGAACAAGAGTTGCGAGACTTCAAAGTTAGTCACCGGAAAAACGCTTTTTTGAGTTTTAAATTCAATACCTCACAACTCATGTTCTATGTAAAGCAGAGCAGTAAAGTTCACCTTATTTCATTCCTTGAATCATACAGAAGCCATTGGTACCCTGTTTAATGAGACTTCAGGAACTGATATTGTCATATATTAGTGATGGCAAAGAACACAGTAGCAATACAGTAGCCGACTGATTTTTCGGACTCCAAAAATTTGGACATGCTCGATTATTCGGTCTCCTTCGTGGCACCGCCATTCTCCCCATAGACCATAAAGTATAACAACTGCCAAAAGTTCAGACACCTTGCTACCTCTCGTCGGATTTTTCGGACACTCCTTGAGCCAACTCGATCGAGAGCACCATGCACCGACTCTGACCGGTGCATCGTTCGACTTGCTGAATGCCATTTCTGTTTTGAATGGAGCCTCCTTGCTGCCCCACGAAGTCGCGCTACTGCAAATCCCCGCTCATCATCATTGTTTCTGCCTGGTTTGTGGTTACAGCAGTTCCGGTCTCAGCTTAGTAGGCCATGTGAACACAATCCAGCAGCTGATTTAGGTTTTTCTTCATGCATGACGCTGCAAGTAGGCCATGTTTTTCGTTTGTGCGACAGGTGTTGGTGTGACGGCGTGGTGATGTTTGCTTTGTGTGCTGTGTTGAGGTTGCAGTGATCCAACGCGGCATACGGAAACATCGCGTGAAGTGTCTAATGGCGCCGACAGTGCCCGCGCAGACTGCGCTGGGAAATGGCGGCAAGGGGGTGCCAGGAAGCCTAGGATTTGTCGCCTTCTGATGCGCTCCCTACTGCCGCCGAAAATGTTCTGCCGAGACCTGCGCATTGCATTGCGATTCCAGACACCGTCTCATTTGACAGTTTCACAGGTGATGACACTGCTGTACTTAAAGCCCCTGCATTTACGCACCACCGCCGCTTTCTTAAGTAACGACAACCTTTGTTGTGCACCGCCTTTTCCCCTCACACCAAATCCGGTTCCGGCATTTCCTGTTTAAAAATTTCCGGTTCCGGCATTTCCGCGTCCTGGAGTTGCGCTGCGGGAATTTCCGCTTTGACTGCTGTTAGACTATGGTGAGACGCCCGCGCATGCTTAGCAGAGCTGTGGCAGTCGCCATAAGAAGAATGCAAAGGGGACAAGCTGTTGTATTCTGCTGAAGTAGTAGTTCGCGGTCACTGTTGTCCAAATGCACGAAAAACGGCAGTGGTCTCCAAGCACCCAGGCACTACATTCCACTGTACGTTGTCGCTCGTGCCACAAACCGTCGCAGGTTGACGCGAAGCAGCGAACACGAGCAGATCGCTGGTTACAGTAGGCGGTGGTTCTTGGATGGAATCGCATTGACAGTTTCAACCGCAGCTCGTGCAATTAAAGCCTCTCCAGCGGCGCAAAAGTAAACAACGCTAAAAAACAAAGTGTCACTTCCACTCGGAACAGGAAGCTGCAGCTGCGTAAGTTCCACTTGGTGCCGGAAGCTAAGGCGGAAACGTGTATGGAGGGGCTTTAGCTGTACTGACATGCGCAGAACTCGACGACGGTGAGATCATTCGTCAGGTTTCTGCTGGACCGCCGGACGATGACTCCGAGTCGGAAGATGACGCACCATGTGTTACGCTACCATCGCATGCGGAGCATGTACAAGCAGTGACTGCGCTTTCAGCCGCCTATAGTGACCGTACGACCCTCTCCGAGATGCACCTTATCTGATTGCGTGTAAACGGAACAGCGTGCAACGGCGCATTCACGATTTCTGCAAGCCTACTGCAGAGCCCGAATAAGTGCATGGAAATAAAGGAGTTCTTTTTTTTTTTTTTCTTTATCTGCTTTTTCGGACACCTGTTTATTCGGATATTTCTGCAGTCCCTGTGAGGTCTGAATAAACGGTCGGCGACTGTACTGTGAATGACGAAACTTACTTTTATTGGGCAAACCTGTGCCCTTAAAAGCAGGCTACACTTAAAGCACAATGATAGCGGCAAACGCAGTTGGTGATCATCAAAATCTCATCTGTCGGTCAAGCGCGTCGGCTTTTATACACGAGCTATGGAACATTCCAGAGTGATAGCTGGTGCCCGCATGTCCTCCAGAAAGTTCTACAACATTTGCATCATGCATACATGCTATCAGATTACACAAGGTTCGGTGAAACAGACAGCAGATAGAACCATCGATAACATTCCAGAAACTTCCGATACATGCAAGCACGTCCTGCACTGAGCAATAACATTTGTAAGACGGTGAAAAGCACTCACCCGAAAAAGATAAACAAGTCCATGTGTAAGTATTTTACAAATATTTGCAAAAGTTACTTAAAGGATGCTCATATAAAATTAGAACCTGAGAAGACAAACAAAAATGGACTGCATATTCAAAATACGCACATAAACTTAGCATATATGTACTAGTTCTCAGCACTACACCTCGATGAATAAAGATTTTTAAAATTTTTGGTCTAGGACCCACGTCCCCACTTAAGTGCAAATGATTCCCAGACTACTACGCTGCATTGTCCAGTTCACAGATGCACTTGCATTTGTAAAAGTGCCTTAATTCAGACTGAAATACTTACACTTCATACTACTCGAAACTTCATGAATGCTTTGTTTTGCGCTAAACAAAGTATTCATGGATATGCACCAACTAGCCTGCCAACGCATTGTGCTGTACTCCAAACTTAGAAGCCAGCTACAGAGCGATTGCACCTCGCATTTCTATGTAACTACATAAAACAGGCATCCTAATCAGTTGTGTCTTGTCTTTGCTTTGATGGTAGTACATTTCTGACAGTCCCTCTGTTTGGGATTTTTACTGGGCCTTTTTAAAGTGCAGCATATTGAAAGCAAAACTCAACACTAAGGTTAGAAAGTTAGTGCAAAGGCCTTCGAGCAAATCTTATTTCAGAGTGGAAAGTCCTCAACAATGATTCTAGGATTATATACACACATAAACATTTCGTTCGTTCAATTCTGGCACTGTCCCACAGGGGACACCTTTGAATATGGATGATATATATGTACATATTTACATATATTTTTTTCATCCACTTTCATTTCCATTAATTTATCATTTCTTTAATTCAATTAGTAAGCACAAATAATTCCCCTTATGTCGTTCTTGGTGTCATTGTTTGTTGGCTTCCTATGATGTCATTAATAAAAATCGGGCCCTTCGGTTAACCCCTTTTATATATATATATATATATATATATATATATATATATATATATATATATATATATATATGCACACACGTGCACACGTGCACACACAAACACACGTAGTTAACCCTTTAAGGGTCAATGACGTAAATATAAGGTGCCGCGAACAAGTCTAAAATGGTCGATGCCGTATATTTAAGGTGCCGTCTGTACGTTTAAAAAGCGCATCAATTTGCTAACTTTTTCTTTTCTGTCATATGCTGCCACTATGTGGGAATACAGGGAATTTGTTTTAGCGCTAGTTCGTTTCCGCGCGTCTATATAGTACCGCTCACGCATTGGCACGCGCGCGGGCGGGTGGCAGTTCTGGTTCTGTTTTCGCAGGCGGTTTTGGCATCTTGCGCTTGCAAAACTGATGGCTGTCTCGTTACTAATCGCTCAAAAGGCGACCACCTCTTTCTCGCTCGTTCAGTGCTCACAGAGGTGCGCATAACAAGGATGCTGCCGTGCATGTGCTTCTGTTGCTTCTTTTTTTGACACTCGCGAAAACTAATTGCTTCTGGTTGGCGATAAGATGAAGATTAGCGGAAGTTTGTCACACTTTGTGCTTTTTTGACGGGCACACAAGCACACAGTTTTCTTGAGTGCGTGCACCTACGCAGTTCGATTACGCTATGGATGTACATATTAGTGTAAGAGCAGCAACATTTGAGTCTTGCAAAATAATCTCGTGTCCGCATTTTCAAGGCCTTGAACTGTGTGTATAAAAATGCATGAAATTTTTAGTTCTTTTAAGTTTATTTCCTTTTTTATTGTTGTTATTCATGAATGAAGAGTACATATATAACAACGCAAAATATTTTTTTCTCACTTTACGGTCACCCTATAAAAATTGCAGTAAATATTGTTCGAAATAAGTCCCTAAGAAGAATTGAAATCTGCAATAAAAAAATTGACCCTGGGTGGTCAAATATGGCGAAAAAAATCAACCCTCAAAGGGTTAAACCTCAATAAACTTTTCATAACTTCTTGTCCATAGAGTACCATGTATTTAGAACCTCATTATAAAGAAGTGTGTTAATACACGATTTCAATATAACAAAATTTCACTGTTTCCACAGTGGAATATGGAGACAATAAATCAAAACTTCCACTGACACAGATGGTCAGGTGATTGAATTACAAGCTCGCAGCAACACAAGCGGGCGCAAGGGAGCGGGGGGAGTGGGGTGTAAGTTGGCACGCGTCTCGGTCGTGGCTGCACATGGCTGTGAGCGCACCCTGCTTTAGATGTAATCTGCCATGTGTGCAAAAAGTGGGCATGTTGAGACGGCGTTGCGTAATGTAAGCTGTCTTCCCGCACGTTTAGTATTTGAGGTTGCGTAATCTCAAGTTTCAGTGACCCATTGGAGCGAGAGGCCAATGAAGCATTCGCTCCCCGCTGCCAGCACTTTTCACGATAGCATCGTCCCAGTGCAGGCAACACAATCAGCCGCGGCAGCAGAGTGCAGGCGACAGCACAGTTGGCTTCGATTAATTTGTACTGCCGATATGAAGATATCGTCGACATGGCATGAAACCGTATCATTTGTTGCGGACTCCAAAATTCAACATAATGAATTGTTTTCTCATTCAAATGAGCTTTTCTCGATTGCCTGATAATTGTGAAAATTTTGCGAACCATTTCTCTGTGAGAAAAATTGATCGACGATTTTTCAATGTTGGCCTCAAGCTCCACCACTGGAAAAGCTGGCGCCACCGTCGACGTGACGTGCTATGAGGGATCAGGTGGACATAGCGGCCGCGTCGGCTGCTTCGGGAGCGCTAAAGCGAGCTGAACACGAGAGTTTAAATTCCCTTGTACGCTGCGGTCCTCATTTAGTGGCGAGATTTTGCCGCTTCGAGTGTCTCCTTTACAACGCTTGAAAGCACTACAATAGGTAGTGGCTGCCTTTGAAGGCGCGCAACATGGTAGGCTACTGCTCGGTGCGGCAGTGCCGGACATACGCAACGGAGCCCAGTGTCAGCCTTATTCACACGTAGCCGCAGGACAAGAAGCTGCGTGAAGCTTGGCTCGCGAAACATAAAACCGACAAACAGTCATTGGCTACAACTCGGGTATGCAGCAAGCACAGACACGAGGAAGATTTCTGCTACGGCGCCGGGTCTGCGATGTTTGGAAAACGCACACTGAGGCGCTCGCCCGAGTCTGCTGCCCGACGAATGTCATGACAGTTTGGTCTATGAACTTGTCGATGCTATTGATAATGGCAAGCTCACTGGAGTGGAAAGGGAGCGGTAAGAAGTACATTAAAAGAAAGCATGGCATATGGTCGTGTTTGTGTTATGAATTAATACACTGGATTACAAAAAAGAAGCAGCGGGAAATCGCACGCTGAAAACACCAATAAACATACAGTGCGACGCAACTCGAGAAATAATATTGAAAGGTCCAAGCATTTAGATGAAAAAAAAAAAGATTGAATCGTCGCAACGGCACATCACAGTCCCCGTAGGCGTCGAAGTCTCTACAATTAAATTATTTTTGAACAGCTCTGATAGTGCCCACGCAACAATGGTTGCTTGTATACTGTCAAATGCTCATATTCTGCGGCCTAGAGCTCATGGCACAGTGCGAAAACGTGCACGCAGCAAAAGCAAAACAATGCGCAGACAAGCATGCAGACGCGCAGTCGGTCACTGCGAATCTGTGCGATCGCTGCATTGAGGCTTCCTTATATTACGCTCCATTTAATTATGCAAACATTATAAGAACATATTTCATATAGTTTGCTTTCAACGTTTACTGACCTTTCACGCAAGAAGCCCATCCGGGAGACTCCATCGCGGCGACTGCGCGAAGTGGTGTTCACTGTACGTGTTCGGTAAAGAGATAGCATCTGTAAACGATTCTTTGCTTTCAGTTTGCCCAAGATTATTATTTAGACAGTATAAAACTTCTCTCGTTTCGAAAGTACTTACAGAAGTGTCCGGGAGAGCTCGCGCGTGGTGTTTTCAGTGAGCGCTGACAGCAAAACTTAAGAGGAGCGCGCTGCGTGATGCCTCATACTACGCCAGCGAGGCGCTTCTGATAGATGGCGACTCCGTAACTCCTCGCCGCCAATAACAAAGCAAATTGCCGATTGTACCGACTTCATTCAACTAGAAGCTTGCTCCGCTACCCCTCTTTCCCTTTACTCGCATGGAGAGGCGGCACTCATGCCTGAAGCCACATTTCTTTTTCACCCTCGCACACTTTCACTTGCACCTGAAGCCCCAAGTGCGGTGCGATAGCATCTTATCACACTTGGACTCATACGGAACATGATGCGGCTTCACTTAGACTGTCACTCTAGTCGTGCCGCGCTCGATTTGAGAGTCGCGTTTGCAAGCAGCCGCTAGTAATTAAATAATTTAACCATCTGTGTCCGTGGCATTCCTTTGCTGTGAAAGCGAAATTTGGTTTTATTGAAATCGCATACAAACACACTTTGTTATATTGAGCTTCTAATTACATGGTGTTCTGTGGACAAGAGGTGATGAAATGTTAAATGCTTCATTATATCGAGAATTTTGTTATATTAAACTTCGTTATATCGAGGTTTAACTCTGTATGTATATATGTGTGTGTGTGTTCTGTGGCGATGCGCAACTCTCACGCATCCCCTGATATGTTGTTTTTCTGCATAGCTCGCATCTTCTGTAATCCGGCTTTGCCACGTGGCTTGCTGCCTGTGGCAGTTGGTGTGGTTGAAACGCATTGCGAGAGATGGCGCGAGTGTGGCTCTGCTAACACCACCTAACAGCGGGGTTGCTTGGGCCCGGAAAGGAGAAGGCTCTTCCTCTTGGGCTCAGGGTCGGCAAGCAGCGCAGACGTTCTGCGCGTGCACCGAGCCACACTTCTGCGAGACTGTCTCGCGAAGCATACCTCGGAATGGACTGACGAACACGATTGTTTGAACGCGCCACCGTTCGCGTGACTGTAAGCACAAACGACCAGGCGTTGGTGTTCTGCATGGGGCAAACATATTCGTTCGTTATCCAGTCGCGGTGAGTCGGACTTCCGTGATTTGTTGTGCGCCCATCGGCATGTTTTGTGGATAGCAACTCGGCTAGCAGTCAATAGTTGATGAAAGGTGCAATAAATGCCCTTGTGATTGTTTGCACAACTGTGTTGTCGTTCCTTTGTCCCAAGAGCACGGGTGAGAACCCCACATATGGCGCCCAACGTGGGGCTCTTGGGGCATCAGACGATAGTTTTAAGTTTTGCTTCGTTCAAGACCTTTGAACCGAAGCGTAGGGCTAGCGTGAATTTTGATTGATAGCGTCAGCGGCATGCTTTCTTGAGCGAGGCAACGGTGCCTGTAGTGTGTTTTAACTTGTCAACATATGCTAAGCCTTTTCGCAAGTGTATTTCTTTATATAAATGACATTTGTCGGTACGATAGCCACGTCGTGTACATCCTGGGAGATAGGCTTAGCGCCCGCGAATCGTTGGCAAGCCTGAAGCGAGTGAGTATGGAAGCCTTGTGGGTGGTCCAAATTTCTTATGTAAACAGCTTCTTTTACCTCTTTGATTCTGATGAAGTCGCAGCTCTGGGAGCCGGGTGGCCGCGGGCCACAGGGGCCGCTCCTGGCTGACTGGTATTGCGGCCTGGCACCGGGCGCTCCGACACCGTCTGGCACGGTGGGCACCGTCAACTCGGATGCTGTGTGCACCGAGCGGGGTAGGACCACCTAACAGAGCTGACATCTCCTCATGGCTGCCTGTGTTGCGCCCGTTTTGGGTGTTGTTTTTTGGATGCCGGTTGTTGCCAGGGTAGCGACGCTTTAGGCCTAAGGCTTTACGAAGCTGCCTGTCACACGTGGAGGGACACAACCTGGTGGACCGTGGTTTTGGTGTTGCACTTTGCTTCTTTCACTCTAGTTAGCCTCGCGTGAATTGAAATTACTCGTTCGACTCAAG
The DNA here is from genome assembly GCF_050947875.1 of Dermacentor variabilis. Taxonomy (NCBI): domain Eukaryota; kingdom Metazoa; phylum Arthropoda; class Arachnida; order Ixodida; family Ixodidae; genus Dermacentor; species Dermacentor variabilis. Next base: position 5,108,333 of record NW_027460324.1, read on the forward strand.
GAAGCGAGCTTCGTTCACGTGAACTTAGCATCTCAGTAGCCACCCAATCTTTTGCTAGCCGAGTTGAACATCATACCACGTGGGCAATGCTCATGCAGAATTCCTCTCCCTTGCACTACTTTAGTGTGTGCCGAGTGCATTGAGTGTATGCGGCGTGAGTGGAGTCACCCCTGGTTAGCTGTCACCTGCACATCGCCTGCGCTGCTGCCCCAGACTACGATCGAGCCACCCCGGGCAATGGTGATGCTGTGGCCATTTCAGTGCAGCGACTTCGGCAGCCACCTGTATCCGGCGGTCACGAACAGCTACTGCGGCTCTCGCCAGCAGGGCACGTCGGCGCGAGCGACACTTGCTCGTGCCGACTACTGCATTGCTGTTTCTGGAGTCCTGGCCTGGAATCGTGCCGTCGAGTCTGCAGAGCTGCTGCTGTGATTAGCGAACACTAGTGGTGTACCCCAAGGACAATGTCGGCTCGCATGTTATGGACAGCGTGTGGACATTTCCTCAGCGCGGCCACTGTTGCATGTACTACCTTGTTCGTAAAGCATGTGTTGATGTTAGACTGTGTGACATGTTTCACCGGAATATGTAGTGATTTAAGGTTGGGGGGATGTGGGGATGCGCAACTCTCACGCGTCCCCTGATATGTTGTTTCCCCGCATAGCTCCCTTCTCCTGTAATCCGGCTTCGCCGCGTGGTTTGCTGCCCGCGGCAGTCGGTGTGGTTGAAGCACATTGCTAGAGGTGGCGTTTATGTGGCTCTGCTAACGCCACCTAACAGCGGGGTTACTTCGTCGCGGAAATGAGAAGGCTCTTCCTCTTGGGCTTGGGGCCGGCAAGCGGCGAGACCGTCTTGTGAAGCCTACCCCGGAATGGATGATACGATTGTTCGAACGCACCACCGTTCGTGTGACTGTACGCGCGATTGACCAGGCGTTGGTGTCCTGCATGGGGCAAACATATTTGCTCATTATCCGGTCGCGGTAAGTCGGACTGCCACGATTTGTCGCGCGCCAATCGGCGTGTTTTGTGGATATTAACTCTGCAAGCAGGCATTAGTCAATGAAAGGTGCAATAAATGCCCTTGTAATTGTTTGGACTACTGTATTGTCATTCCTTTGTCCCAAGAGCATGGGTGAGAACCCCACAGTTCTGAGGAACTACTTTATTCTCAAAGATTCTGCGCCACGACGACAAAGAAGTTGTGGCTCTGATGATGATATGTGCAGATATGATGATGATGTGAGTCGATGATAATATATACAGATGAGGAAGATGAGATGCGAATATTGTGCTCACACTAATTCCCCCTAAAGCGGCCAGCCTGGCCGCAGAAGTGTGCTACAAAAGGCGTTATACATAAGGTTCCAAATGAGACACGTGCAAAATTTCTGTCCTGTGACAATGACAGTCAGAGGAAGTATAAAGAGGCAAAATGCGATAATTAACAGGTTAATTTCGTTCAACAATCTAGCAGGATCCAAGAAAATGACTGTGAAGTTTGTCACATAAGCCACAGTACAGACGTCCAGAGTAATGCTTCGTTGCCAGGGCAGAAAGCCACACTGCGGTGGGTGGTGTCGTAGCAGTGTTTGCAAGCATCCTAGGAGATGTCAGTATTAATGCAGGCAAGGCAGTGGCAGTGGGCGAGGCAGGAAACAAATTGTTCAGAAAAAGGCACTGCCAACGAGACAGGAGCCAAGAAGAAAGATGCATCAAGGCCGAAAGTTGGATAGTGGCTGTAGACAAGGAAGAAGGAGGTAAAGCTGGTGGTATGTTGAGGTGCAGTGTTGTAGGCAAAAGTCACAAATGATAGGATTGCATTCCAGTTTGTGTGATCCGAGCTGATGTACATGGAGATCGTGTCTGAGAGTGTATAATGGAAACGCTCGGTTAAGCCATTGGGTCACTTTATTAGTTGGGAAAAAATAAAGAAAATCGATCAGTGACTGTTTTTACCGTCGAGTTTAACACTCAGTATGCTAGTTTCACATTCAGAGGCAAAAATCTCAACATAAGGGCTAATCCATCATGTGGCATAGGTGGTTATGTAGCATGCTAGCCTAGATGCCTGGCAGAGTTTATAGCAGCTGTGCGACTGCCCTCCCTGGGTGTCATTCCTCTGCAATAGGCGGCATAAATTTGGGGGAGGGGGTGTGTGTATTGACTACCACCTACGAATGCAAAATGATCTTACCGAGTGTCAAATTTGATTATGAATATTTGAGAGTGGAAGCGCTTTTCAAAAACCTAACAAAAGGAAGTTCTCTTAGAATTGATCACTCAAGTTTTCAATATAAACATATATACCATAAATCGTCAAATCAAAAGAAGCAGTTTGTTTGCGAGCTCTACCTGTTCGCAAGAAATGTGTCTGCCAAAGCGTAAAAATGACGTATGCAAGCAGCTGTTTGCATAGCTGGCATTAGTTTCATCAAAATTACTGCTACTTCAACTTCAGAGGACTTTATAATATGAAGAGTTTGCAATCACTTTCATAAACCTGCTCTGAAATTCCATTTTACTGTTTCGGTATGCATTTTTGGTTGCCCTAAAAGCTGCTATGAAATGGCATGGGTCAATGTCATCACTGCGTTCTGTTGCATCCTTCCTGTACAATGTTATCAATAACAAGTGGCTGCTCTGAATCTCGCAGGTGCGTTTTGGTCAAGGCGTACACGCTTATCGCTTCGTCATTCAGACGCGTTTGAATTTCCAGCCATTTTTCCTGCTTGCGACCACCTTGCATGTTTATGTAACACATTTTACCTTCTCTATTCTTATCCTTTGTGCATCTTTTCTTAACTCCTTGTGGTCTAATTCTGTCCTTTACTAGTATGTCGTTACATTCAATACTTAAAGGGTCCCTGAAACGATTCGGACAAATTTTGTAGATGCGCAGGATACAGCTACATTAAGACATTCGCGCCTCTATTTGTGTGAAACATCTCATATTAAGAGAGCTACAGATAATTACAAGTTACCCTCTTCCATAGCCATGCTTTTTCTCCTCAACTCGTTCGCTCAGTGATCAGGGCTAACCTCCGCCTTCACTGGCTCACCATCATGATGGGACGTTGTGCCATCTACTTCCGTTTCCGGTTGTCTTGCAGCGAGCACACAAAGCCTCTCTAACCTCTCCACCAGCCACCTGGCAGTTGATCCCAAGCGAGAGCTATCAAAGCAGCGTGCATTGCGAGCATTCTGTCGCAGCGCCGAGCGTGTCTGGTATCCTGGTAACCACAGGTGAGGTGGGTGTTTTGACGGATGGGTGTAGGCTTTAACTAAAACCCCTCCATTTAACTATTACTAGTTTTCATAAAAAATCGCTATCACAAATCTCGCAACTAATGCTGTGATGAAGGAGCTTTAGTGTAGACACACTAGATGTATGGGTGTAGCCTGATTAATCTGCACGGTCCAGCCACCTGGTTGTGCAGAGCGTAACCAGCTAACTAAAGAGCTAATGTTGCTGTAACCAACTGTAAACATTTTAAGCATTTAGAAAAACAATGTGCTCACGATTACGCTCCTGCCAAAAATTTACACCAGCAGCAAAGTAGAATACACTTGGTTACTGCTGTATTAGTTTTGTGTTTGGTTGAGCTCTGTGCCACTAGGTGGCTGCACCATACAGGCCATTCACGTTTGGGCCTTCGCTCATCCCGTAAAACACCCAGGTCCAGTTCGCTTGCACTTGCATTTACCCGAATACCAGACACACAAAACACTATTGTTGTAGTAATCCTTTGGCGTGAAGTGATGGCCACGAACACGTAGATGCTGGTGCAGATTAAATACCGACAACCAGCACTGCAGCCACTCTGCTGTCATGTTTGCCTCACAAAAGGACACAGTGTCACAGTTTGACATGTCGCTGATCACTATGTTTGCAGCCCACAACGCAAGAGCAAACCATGGTGCTCGCGAAAAGACAGATTGAGACCAACACAGACAGCACAGCTCACGTCAAGGCGGAGCACGTTGTAACACAAGCAGACGACACTTGCTGTGTGCGGGAAGTGCTTGTGTATAGTAGTGATAAGTTGTCCTTGTGCACTCTTTCTGTCACTTTCTTTTTTATAGAAACAAATTAACAAATACACACTTTGTCCGGTGTTCTTCCCAAGTCTCTGTTTTAGCAGCACTTTTCCATCATGAAATTAACAAACATTCCAACTATTGCGAAAAGCATTTGTTCACCATAAACTTGACAAAGTTATCGATAATGTGCCTTAGGCAGCCAATCGGATAGTTCACCTACTGGCGTCATATGGTCACCTCGTGTCACCTGGTCAGGGGTGGCTGAAAACTCAGGCCAATGGCATGCTGCGATTGGTAGCGATGTACATTTTTAAAACCTCATAATAAATTACACACTTCATGCAGAGCATTTAGATGCATCACTTAATGATCTGAAGGGCCAAGCCTAACGACTCAATATGTTTGTACAAAATCGTCAAAAATCGTTTCAGGGTCCCTTTAATCTTCCTTCCTGATTGCCTGGGGCCCGCCTAAAAAAGTTACTGTCCATGCCACAAATCAACGTCCAACTGGTGTTGCTACACTGTCGTTAAAATGTATCCTGTCCATACACAGAAGCGCCTTTGCTGCCTGCCCGGTGCACTTCTTGGTTGATGCCAATGATTGTAAAATTCATTGCCTAAGCTAGGGTCCAAATTTCTCTGTTTACTGCAAGCACTACCCTTTCATTTGCATGCCCCTGCCTTTCAACTTCTGGCACTGTGCACACTACAAGTTGTGCTTCCTTTGAAACGTTCCACAGATCAGTAGCCCCTTTGGCTATTTGTTTCATGACCCTGTCCCCCATCCTTGCAGTATGTCAGCAACTCCACCCATTATCACCACTAGGCCTCTCTCCTCCATTGTTTCCCACATGTGTTGTTTCGCTTTCATTATCACTTACTTAATCAGTTTCCCGGTAATCGCACTAATCTGTACTCGCTCGCCAGCACCTACCCTCTCTATTATCACCGGTTCTACTTTTTGCATGTTTGAATTGCCAAGAAAGACATGTTGATGTTTTGCAGCGAAGCTGTTGAGGGCTACTACCTCCAGGATCGTGTCCATGTGTTAACACAAAACTATCATCATCAGTATTGGCTTCAGCGTCGTCGTCTTCCACAGCAGGCTCGTTGGTGCCCCTCGGCGCTACCGTGCAAATGCACTCCTGCCCCTGCTCCCACGTCCGTCATTGCCATTAATTAATTATATAATTAATTAATTAAGAAACACAGATACATTACTAATTTTACAGCACAGCTGTTAAGGGCTAGTTCCCCCAGGATCGTGTCCATGTGTCGACACAAAACTCCCCGTACGTGGGCCGAATGCGAAGATAGTGCAATGCCGGGCCGACCCGCAGTGGAGGTGCAGTTTGCCATTAAGGGGCCCACATATACTGGTCCTTCCTCACAGAGTGGAAGGACACTGAGCTTTTTTTTCCCTCACTGCCGAAAGGTGCACCTGGGGCCGTGATGCCCTCCCTCCCTGTCTCATCCTCACCCTTCGCTTTGTTGTATTCTGTGGCCGGCACGTCAGTGGTCGCCCCTTTGTGACCATCACTGGCATGTGCGCCACTGCTTTCCATCGTGGTGGTTTTGGCTTCCTTACCTGCTCTTGCTTCATTTCCAGCCCCATTCGTCGTGCTCGCATCAAAGCGTTCACCATTGCTTTGCGGAATGGCACCCCTCAGCTTCATTTTTACATTAGCTAGCCTTTCTTCTACTTCCTTCCTCTGCTTCTGTTCGCTCTTCAGTTTTTTTTTTTTCTAGTTTTCCAACCCACTTAGCTAGCTTACCCTTCAGCTCTCGACAGTCTAGTCCTGACCCTAGTACACACATGCTAAACATAAAGACTGCCCCGTTTGCTTCACGTACCAACTCAAACCATGTTTCTCCCAACACTAGGAACGCTCACACTCAGAACAACGCACATGAGGGTTTCTCCCAGTACTGGCTGTCATCTTGTACTAAGAAGGCGTAGTAAAAGATTTGAGTGCAGCTATATACATGTTTTCATTTCGCATGTCAATATGCTGTACTATGATTATATAAGTACACGTTTTACATTAGGAAGAGAATGGTGTGAGTAGCTTGACTGGCGCAGGCAATCTGTCTCATGCGGCACATTGCCAACAGAGCGAAGTGTTGCACGACTGCATTGCTAATCGAGAGATAGCGAAAGGCAGGGTGTGGGTGACGCGTGGGCGCGATTCACAGCAGCCGCCGCACACAGAATTCCGCTCATGTAGCGCTTTGGTTTCATATATGGTATCGGTGGACAAGCTGCCCGCATGCCTTATCGATGGCGTCATCTGTGAACCGACAACGATGGGTTTCTTGTAGCGGTCATCGCCGCAGAGTCCATCTTGCACAGCACTAGGCTTCTCTTCTCACGGTTTCACCATACCCTCCTCCTCTGCTTTCCTCCTCCCGCTCTCTTCATTATCGCAGCCTTTCATCCCTTGCTGCACTTCTCATTCGCTCTTTCATCGTTCGCTCAGTTGCGCCGAGGAACGCTGATGCTCAATGCAGGAATTGGCATCTAAGAGCTGCACTTTAAAAAGTTCTATTTTTTAGAAGAACTTAATTTTAGTAGAACTTTTTTCTGCAAGTCGACTCTACTTGCAGAAAAAAATAAAATTATTCATTAAATACTTATATCTAACCAACCAGTGCAGAAACCTGGAGGCTTACGAAAAGGGTTCTACTTAAGTTGAGGATGACGCAACAAGCTATGGTAAGAATGATGGGTGTAATGCTAAGGGATAAGAAAAGAGCAGATTGGGTGAGGGAACAAACGCGAGTTAATGACATCTTAGCTGAAATGAAGAAGAAGAAATGGGCATGGGCAGGACATGTAATGGGGAGGGAAGATAACCGATGGTCATTAAGGGTTACGGACTGGATTCTAAGGGAAGGGAAACATAGCAGGGGGCGGCAGAAAGTTAGGTCGGCGGATGAGATTAAGAAGTTTGCAGGGACAACATGGCCACAATTAGTACATGACCAGGGTTGTTGGAGAAGTATGGGAGAGGCCTTTGCCCTGCAGTGGGCGTAACCAGGCTGATGATAAATTAATGATAAATCTAACCAAAAAGATCAAGAAACTTAAAAGCATGAAAACTACCGTATTTACTCGAATCTAGGCTGGCCCTGATTCTGAGCTAACCCATGAAAGTCCGAAGCCAGAAAAAAAAAAAGGAAAAGCTTACCTCGAATGTAGGCTGAACAAAAAAACGAGGATAGCATTCACAAAATGAAAACAGCATTTATTGAATATGAAGATGATGAGCTTATTCTATGTTGCTGTCTTCCTTATTGCTGTCATCTTGTCGCGGCCGGCGCATGCAAAAATCTTCTCCCGTTGCCCTCTCCAATGACGGACGTTTTTCTCACCGATGCTGAAGTCCTGCCTGGCTGGAACGTTTGACGATGCCTCTGCAGCTAGCACAACCTTTTGTTTGAAAGCAGCAGCACAGTGGCATCGCCTGTTTCGTGCCATTACGATAACGCCACGCCGCAAGCTGATATGACACCGGTCAAAATGGCGACATCGCTCGTGTACTTCACTTGGCTACTGGTGTGGCTAGTAGCGGTCACAATACTAACTTTTCTAGATGGCGCTAGCTATGCACATTATTTATCAATTTCAATTAAAAACTGCCATGTTTTTTAAAATCCTTGAATCTAAGCCAGCCCTAGAGTTTGGTATATGAATATTTGAAAAAAAAATCTATTGGCCTAGATACATATAAATATAGTAATATATATAGATTGCTTGGCTAACTTATCATTTTGGTGCACTGCTCCTGCTACGCTGAGTAGGCACTTGCAGTCAGCACATCTGTTCCCTTCGGTATCACTCGAGAGAGTGATGCCCTGTTCTCTTGAATATGTCGGATCCTGCTGACAGTGAATGGCGCCACAGGTAACGGTAACTGCCAAAGGCACTGGCTGTACAGGAGCCTAGTAGGCCATACTGGTAATTTGTGCGGGAACAGAAGGCAACGTCCAGAAGTGGAGTTTCAGGTTTTGTCGTGAATCCCCACACCTCCACCAAATATGTGATGCGGTTGTTATGAACGATGACAGGTCCTTGTGGCTGGAGCAGTATGGCAGTAGGCACTGCTTAATGGTGCCATTGTGGTGCTCAACCATTTGTCCTGCCTTTCGGTATGGGACAGTGTGATGGTCCTTGATGCCCCAGTGTTTTAGGAGACTGCACCATAAAGTGTTCACGAAGGGCTTCCTATTGTCACTTGTAATGGCCACAGGTGCATCATGGCAACACAAAACTGCAACAGTACATAAGATTTTCGCATCTGTTGCTGCTCATAGAGAAAAGAGCTCTGGAAAATTAGTGAATTTGTCGGTAACCACCAGCTAGTATTTGTGACCACGAGGTGTGATGGTGCAAGGGCCTGATAACATTGGCACTAAGCTCTCCCATGGGAGCTGGGCTGACTGTTGATGAGGCCCTCAGGCTTCTGGCATTGAGCTTTTGTGCACTCACGGAGAGCACAGCATTGCACATACTTTGATATTTCAGCTCACGTGCCTAGCTAGGCTAACCGTGCTGAGACAATGTCTCATCATTTTGAAAAATCCAGGACGGGCTGCAGTGTGGTGATCGTGTGCCATCTTCAGTGTCGGGGTTGAACAAGTAGCCATGACACCTTCTTGTTGCCTCTTTGCTGGACCAGCAGCTCGCTTGGCTCCAGTTCTGTCGTCTCTGCCAGATTATGAAGAAGGTGGCGATCAGGTTTCAAGCTTGGGAGCCTAATCTCTTGGACCACAGTCCTCAGTCCTGAGAGACGGCCATCAAGAGCCTGTTCTTGGATGAGCCGTCCTGTGTCACCTAAGAGTGTAGCATCCTCCTCTAAGGCTACTACTACTTGCTCAAATGTAATTTTCACTTCAGGTTCTCGAGCAGCAAGGGGGAACAGTGTCTCATGTAGACTGTCACTAGACTGTCACTTGGGTGGTTTTAACATTAAAGAGGGGTGCTGCTCAAGGCATCTGTGGGTATATTTGCCAGTCCCCACCTGTGCTTTATTCGGCAGTTGAAGCCGGTACAGCTGTGAAGAAAGTGTCAGTGCGATTAAATCATCTCTATAACTCGAACCATTTGTGTTGCTTCGGAAAATTGCAAAACTGTGCCTTTTCCAGTGACTTTATTATAACTTCCCCGAACTGCATGGAAGGCTTCTAATCCCACCAACCCGTACATCTCGTCGCCTTTTTAACTCTTGCGTCATCCAGCGCTTGCATGGTTCAACATTTTCCTGTAATCAATCGTTTTTGCCTAGCCCCATTATAGAGTGGAACAATTTACCAGATAGAGTTGTCAATGAGCGCAACCCCATTATCTTCAAGCAGCTGCTTACTGATCACCTTAAACCCTAACCTTATAGTGACCGTACTGTGCCTTCATTCTTTTGCGATTGCAGTCTCGCATTGTGACTGTTCTGCTGATTTGCTTTTGCATTCTATTCAGTGTGCCTCTTGGCTTTTTTTTTTTGTTTTGTTTTAATACGAATCCACAGGCTGAGTTTTGTAAGCAATTGTAACCATATCTTTGTTTCTATCCTTATCTTCTGTAACCTCCCCCTCCCCCACTTATGTAATCCCCCGACAACGGTCCTTAAGGAAAAATAAATGATGATAAATGATGATGAAACCCTGTAGTCATAGAATACAACACTTGACCCTGGGCAAAGCTTGGTCGGTGCTAAACATCCATGACAAGAACGAGTGGTCACAGTGGATCCCAAATTCAGTAAGTTCGACATAGGCTCTGAACTTTTCCACTGCCCACACTACTGCAAGGCACTCCCACTCCTGGACAGTATTATGGCTTTCGGCCTCTGTATGAACCCGACTAATGAAGTAAACAGGCTGCAGTCGTCCAGCCTGCATTAGCACTGCTTCAATGCCAACACCACTTGCATCAGCTTCAACCACAAAAGGTCGGTTTAGATCTCAAAGGCCCACAACTGCATCCTGAGATAAGGATTACTTGAGTGCAGCGAAAGTCTACACTTGACTCTGTGCCCACTGCCACGGCTCATTCTACTTCGGAAGGACCTTGAGTGGATGTGCTGTCAGTGAGAAGTGAGAGATGAAGAAGTTCCTATAATGACTAGCAAGTCCAGGAAGGTTTGCAGTTGCTTAATTATGCTGGGTCTTGGGTAAACTAGCTTTGTATGCAACTTTTCTTCATCTGAGTCACCTAAGTGCCCACTGGGGTGGCACCTACTGCCTTGCACGTCCCAGACACTGTGATCGGAAATGCCCAATTCCATTGCATTCATAGCAGCGTGGCATACCAGTACACTGACATGTAGGACAATTCGCAATCTAGGTGACCCACACCTCTGCAGTGATGGCAGATAAATCCTCCGAAGTCTCACTGTTGGTATCCCTGTGACGGCACTAAGAGAGTTAGCCTTATAGCACAAGCGGTCAGTCCATGCAGCTGGTTTCAATGGTAGGATGGCTGTATCACTGCGGGATGCAATGACCAGCAAGATGGCACCGGCGGAGACTGAAACAGCGTGGACAGCCGGAGCCATCAGCACTCTGGGCTGCATTCCAGGCAGGCCAGTCACATCCACAGCTGACTGAAATGCAAAGCCCCTTGCCACTTGGTCAGTCGAAGGCAGTCACAGCTTGTACTGCAACCGCCTCCAAGCACGCTCCATTGGGCCTTATTTTAAAAACTTAGCGCTAAAAACACACAGGACATAGAAAAAGAAACACACACTGCACGCATGTAGTGTGTGTTTCTTTTTCTAAGCCCTGTTTGTTTTTAGCGCTCTATGTTTTTATAATACAGTGAAACCTCGTTAAACCATAGTTGGCCGGAGCTAAAAAAAAAAATACGTACTAAATCGTAGTACTGCTTAACCGAAATAGTATGATATCGCCCACTTACCTGTCAAAAACGGAACTCGGAGAGAGTGCGATGAAAGGGAAAAAAACATGCAGTATTTATTTACTTCGCACGACAAACGTGTTATTTTCGTTTGATGCCGCGGCGACCTAGCAGCGACGACAGCGGCCTCAAACTTGAAGCTGTGAGCCAGCTGCTCAGCCAGTCCTCTCTTTTCGGCAAACACTTGCATGGTGGATTCCTCGTTGGCGTTGCATATTCTCCGTGCACAGGTGCAGTAGTGTTGCAGAAGTCGCGGGGCACTTTTTCATTGCGGGGTGCTGTTCTCGTCGCAACGATTGCATTCATGAGGCTGACGTAACGCGCAGCTTCTGCTGCCACTATCGGGCCTAAATCGTGCATGCTGTCGCTTTCCGTGTCGTCCTTATCACTGTCGCTAGGCGACACTTCAGCAACAGAGGCAACGATGGCGAAAAGTCAGACATCGTAGCCGACATTTGTTCGCGGTTTAGGGAGCTGACCTCCAGCGGAGCACAGAGCGGCATCACCTGACGGTTGAGCCCCCACCGCTGCTGCCGCAGAACCTGCCAGCACAGCCTTGGCTGCCAGGAGCCTTTGATGAACTGCTGCCACAATTAGCTCATGTTGCACGGCGGAGCAATTGGTCTGCCCTAGAAGATGCTGCAGCAACTCTTCTGAAATGTTCACCGCCTCCATGTCGATGCCCATGTTGATCTCGGATGAGCTTCCACTTGTTACGAATGAAGACAGGCTGACACGTCCACCGCAAACATTCACTTTATTACCACACTCGGCAACTCTCCCACCACTCCATCCATCCGTGCACACCACACCACACTTTGCACCACCCGCACCTTCCTTCCTCTTTTGCCACTGCACTCGCGCCGCCTGGTCCTTCGCCTGCCAACTACAGTGAACAACGCCTTGCCTTGCTCGAGCTCTCAATCTGCTTACACCGCCACTCTCTCCTCACACGGTTTACTCACACTAAGGCAAATCAGTCTACAGCAAGCGCAAGGCAGTCCGAACCGATGTGAGCATGAGCTTCAGACTCATGGCCAGAGTCTTTTGAGTCTTCTTTCGGTTTTGCCACTAGCACCAGGAGAGTGGCTCATGTCTTCCTGGCTACAATACTAATGGTCAATGACCCACATTTTTACATAATGTTCGTGCTTACCGCTGCTTTGTTTTCACTCCAATTTTGCAACACTATTTCAGTTCTTTGTTCGCATCAATCCATAAAGCAGTTGCCTGGGTCATCCATTATAGTAAACCCCTTTTAACTTGACATTGTAAAAACCAGAAAAAATTTCCAGATAAACAGAGTTTCGAGATGAGCAGAATCACAAAAATAGAGGCCTGCTGGCTGAACAGACAACATGGAAGCTTTCCAAAATGCCGTCAGCAATATTCTCGATCACTTTCGCGTGCATTGCACTGGACATTTCGGCATCTATGGGCAAAGGCACTACTGACGCCGCGCCAAAACGATTGATTCTAATGCAGTATTTGAAGCTGGTCATCGGAGCATAACCTGTTTCAGACAACCAAACAGTTGGCGCTGCTACTTTCTGCATTGTAATGAATTCTGGACAATTTCAGTTTGAAAGGAAAAACTGAACTGCAGAATGGCAGATTTGTCACATCTTTAGCAGATGCCCGCAAATGATGCAACATTTATGCCTCACCATCGTATGAGCATGAAGCAAGCGTCCTTACAAAGCCACAATTTCACTGAAAATTTGTGGGCTCGCGAGATGCTTTTGGGTGCAGCGCATAGGCTGATTACACCTGCTGAAAAGTGCCAGTCGTCTTGCTCAAGGTAATGATTAATACTGTCACCACGTTGATATACCCTTAACAGCGTCCTTAATTAGGAAAAAAGTGCACCGACGATTACGATACTCCCTAATGCAAAATTTTAGCGTAGCTGTATACATATTTTCATTTCACAAAATGTTGGCTGGTGCAGACAATCTGTCTCGTGTGGCACATTGCAAATCAAGCGAAATGTGGCATGTCTGCCTCGCTAATCGGGAGATCGTGAGATACAGCACGTGGGTGATGCGTGGGCATGATTCACAGCAACCTCCATAGATAGCCCTCCACTCATGCTGTGCTTTGTTTCCATACAGACCTTGTTTCCACGCACTGCTCTGGTGTCATCTCGTAGCCATCGTCACCGCAAAGCCCGTCTTGCGCAGCACTACACTTTTCTGCTCATGTTTTCGCCATACCCTCCTCCTTTGCTTTCCTCATTGCGCTCTCTTCTCTATCGCCGTCCTTCATCTCCCACTGCGCTCTGCACTCACTCGGTTACGACAGACAATGCCGACACGCGCCACAGGAGCCTAAGAGCAGCACTCCAAAATGACCTGCCGCTTACTGCTGCTGTGTGTGGCCACAACAAGGTGGCAGTCGAGCAAGTGCGCACGAGCAGGGAAAGGAGGGGGCAGAAGATCTGAGCGAGTAACGCAGTCCGGCGCAACATCTGACTTGGCTAGCGAGCTGCCAGCAGGTGAAAAGCGAGTGCCCCATTGCCTTCTGCCTGGTATTTTTAAAGTCGAGCTTCAGAGATATCCCGAGTCCGATGCGAAAGCTTTTCGAGATAAAAGGTGAAAAGCACATGGGTTTGTACCATGGGTGAAAAAAGAGATTTGACTTAACCAATATTTCGACATATCAGAGTTTGAGTTAACGAGGGTTTACTGTAATTTTTGCTGATCAATGGCTGTGGAACCAACTTGTATCTATCTAGAAGCTCACATCTGCGATGGTGAGGTATGCATGCAATGATGGTTCTTTGTTTTGTTTTTCTGGACACACAGGCAAGCAAAGCTGCCAAGCACCTTATTGAACAATGTGTACCAAAAATGGAATCGTTAATTAACTACTGCATATATCCTCATGATTTTTCAGTATTATAGACATTATTAGGTCTAATTTAAGATCGTAGCATTATTTTGCTGAATTCTTAAGCGGAACACTTATTTTTTAAGGTGAACGGAAAAATTGAAAATGACATTGGGTGACGTTGCTGAGGGCTTCCTATACAATGCGTCGCAACAATAAACAAACCTGGCCGCAAGTTGAGCGTGGTTGTGCCATGGCACAGGGCCTGGAGCTGTACAACACGGCCGAGCTGGAGTACAAGCTGTGTGCCAAGCTGGAGTGCTTCGTGTGACGCCTGCCCAATAAGTGGGGCGCTTCCCTGGCTGCTAACTGCTGCCGCTGCCACGACACGAGGAGGGAGGCCTGCGATTCCGGCGTCGCCCAAGGTCGGCGCTCGGCAACCGGGGCATGGCCCGACCGCACACGTGCAAGCTTCCCTTCACGTTTTCTGTGCCACAAGTGAGCTGTGCACACTGTGGCAGCTTGTCACAATGACACAGCCTGTCGTGGATTCAAATTCAGGGAGCAGGTGACGTTATGCTCTCATTGGTAACCAAGGTTGCCATTACCGAAAGGCATTGATTGGCCTTTTGAGTGCATTTTCATGTTCAATATACTTGCGCATGATTGCATGACTTTCTTGTAACTAAAAGGAATCCCCTGCACAGTGAGCTGAAAAGAAAGTTTAGGCGACATTGTTGTAGCGGTCTCCTTATTTTTTTCTCTCATTATATGATATAAGTTAGGGCTGCTGTGTGGATTTCAGCAGCACATTCGGCTTCCTGCAAAGTCAGTCGGTGGAAAATATGTGCTCTAATCTGAAAATCATGGCTTCAGAATCTTGCGATAACCAAGTGATGTTGTTTTTCCATGGTGAAACAGACCACAATCGTGGGGAAATTTTTCAGTGCAACATTGTCTTTTGCAGGGGGCTGTCTGATCACTCTAGGTCTGAGTGGAAGTGAGACCTTTTACTTTGTTAAATTTCTGGACAGACTGAGGGCTTGTTTCAGTCTGCACGAACTCTGCATTTCACACAAAGGGCAGCACAGGAATGGTTGTTGATTTGATATTGTTGTTACTGAGCACGCTCTTCCTGTAGACAAGCAGTCTAGTTGTTGAAGCATTGCTGAAGTTCAATGTTGATGCGACGACACATGTCAAGACAGAGAAGGTGACACATTTTGGACGCGCATATTGTTTGCCGTCAATGGATGGTTATATAAACCAGAAATTATTTATTTTGAGGCCTGCCCAATTGCTCCATGAAATCTTTGTATGTTTCTAGTGACAGCACAAGACGTGAGGCCATCTTAACGCTATCTTGTTTTCATAATTGTGAGGTTTATAATTTTTTACCTGCTCCCCACCATTGTGTTCCTGCAGTATTTTTGTTTTTGAGGGCACTGTAAGGTGGTCTTGTTTTTCTCCTTTAGTTAATTTTTCTTGACGTAAACCATATTAAACGTACAGCAACCAGTCAGTGACTGCTCATACACATTTAAGCAATTCCATCTCATGGTGTACTGGCACAAAATGTAGTTCAGGGCATCCCTGTTGGAAGACTCGGAACTGCCCGCACTTAAATGCTAAAGCACTAAATTTTAGTCCGAGTTGGCCAGTGTGCTGGAAAAGCATGGTAACTGAGAAAAGTGAGAATACCTAAGACTAGCTCTTTATTCGTCATCTGAATTCAGATAAGTTTTTGTGTACAAGACAGATTGCACTTGCTGCAACAAGCATTGACAGCAGCGTACAAGGAAACATGCACTTGAAAGTGTCCACCAATAATCTAGCCTTGAAGCTCTTTAATGGCACATTTGATTGGTTTCTTTCAAGCACTCTAGAGAGCTTTGGCCATGCACTTTGCGTTCGGCAAGTCGAAATCGAGTGCGTGAAACACGTTTACCTGGTTCATTCAGAGCACTCGTCACCTCTGCACTGGGAGTGCTGCAGAGATCCGACAGGACTCTAGTCACGTGACTTTTCCAATTGCTCTAGGAGTGGCTGCATGGTTAGCTCGGGCATGCCTTTTCTCCACTGTCGAGAGGCCTCCACATTGCTGCAAGTCGAGTCGAAGCGTGGTGGGAACTCCTTTGAGTGTAGAGCAGGGCCTGTCCCAATTCGTGCAACTGCTTGCCACCTCTCCGTCTGCACGGTGCTTTGGTGCCAATTAATGCTGCACTACGTTCTTTTGTCTCTAGCTGAGTTGCAGTGTGTAATGATGCATTATTCCAAGAGGAAAGTGCACAATTATTAACTGTGGACACTCCTTTGTGCCCTTGGTGCCTGTCACCAGTTAGAAACATGATGAAGTTGCTTGACCATGCGCAATTGATCGCTGGTGAGAGCGAGTGATACAACTTTCAGCACACGAGGCGGGCGTGGGACGGGGAATGTGTATCTCACCATCTTGTGTACAGTCCAACACGAAATATCTTTCACTTGTGCAGCGCCTATGACAGAACCCAAGAGAGACCACATCAGGGACGAACCGTGAAATGAGTAAGCCATGCTGTCGCGCATTGGCCTTCGGTGACCTTTTGCTCCTTTTGTATCTGATGTTCGTACCTAACCTGTGTGGAACAGATGGCCAAAGGTGACCGATGTCGTTATGTTTCATTGTGCACTTCTGTGTTGTTTTTGCTCCCCACAAGAAGAAGCCAAAAGGTGTACGAGTTGTTGTTGGATGTGCACCCTGTTGAACGTTGATGTGATGGAAAAAATAGGAGTGCCTCTGTAATACATGAGTATTCAGAAGCTATTTTCTGATGATTTTTAAAGTTGCAGGCCTGATTGTTTACGAGCATGTATTCTAGTCACTGAGTTGTTTCCTTTCCATGTACTTAGTTTGTAAGCAGATGCTGTTTTTGCTGACACGGGTTCACGTGCGCGTGACTTCTATATGGCTGAATGTATTAGTGTCAAATGCACCTCACGTCCACCTCAAGTTTTTCAGTTCAGTTCCTGTATTTCTTTCTTAAATAATGTGCATTTATTTTGAAGCTATGACTTTGTGCACTGTAGTAATGCAGTGTGAATACAGTGGCATTTGCAGAAGCCTATGGAGTGCCTGCACTTAGCTATACCTGTTTTCACTTCCTTCACTTGTTATTGACTGCATTGTTCTAGAAATGCATGTGGCACCGCGGTTGTGCAAAGTGAGCTTGTGTTGAAACCTGCATCTCAAACTGTGCGCAGTGTACCTGTGCGCCCATAGCTCGTTTCCGAGCTCGAGCCTGCACAGATGTCGTTGGTGCCGCCTCGTACCCTAACAAAACAGCGCAACATAAAGCCAGCACAAGCAAGACCAGTGCTCGTCCTCTGTCGTCTTTCTTGTCCTTTGTTTATTTCATACTGTTTTTTAGCTACGCTCTTATTGCAGTAACCTCCATCGAGGTGCAGATCTTTCTATCTTAAGTCTTCAGACTTATCTTCATCAGGTCTAAAGGTTGAGTTAAAATTTGCTAGAGAAATGTATAGGTAACTACAACACTAGGTGCCACGTACCAGTTACCTAAAAATTAAGCATTGCTCTTGTAAATGTCGCTCTGCTTGATGCCATGACCTTCAGACTTGATAAAAAGTTACTAAAACTTTGAATTCTGCACAGATGTCATCATTATTTAAGGTGACGGTATAGCTGTTACCTTTATAAAGGTTACTGTGATATGAGTGTAGCTTTTGCAAAGTATCCGCTTGGATCTGATAGTTGTTCAGTATTGAAAAGCTGGTGTGCTTTGTTTATTGCAGTGTGTGAAAACAGTGTAAAATTGCACAAACATAGGATGCTCGGGATTTGAAAAATCATTTGCATCTGCAGGTTGTTAGCATGCTGCCCATATAATTTCTCTTCTGCTGTACTTGTTTCCGAACTAGTCGGCTTTAGAAGACTGATCAAATGAAGCCAAGAGACAGCCACAAACGTAAATGAAAAAAGTACATGGTCTCAGCAAATATGTGCAAGTTCAACAATGAATAATCTGTGAAGTCCTTGCACAACTTGTGTCAAGAACTCTCTGGTTTAGGATAATTCATTGTGGTAAAATAATGTAACTACCATATTTTCTGGTGTACAATTTGCACTGTTGAATAACTTGCACCATTCCCACGAGTAAGTTTTTAAGGAATAGGTTGGTACATAAAATGCGTGTCTTGTACGACACTACTACTCACTGCACAGTCAGTGCGATCAAACGCGACACACGTGCTTGCATTTAATGAAACAGCATAATTGGAATGCTTTAGTTCAGTGCAATCTGCCGCGGCAGTGCAAAACACACACATGAATTGCACTATGCTAGAAATAACCTTTCTTTGTTTTGGAGCACCCAGTTTCACTTAGTGCATGTGAAAACGAGAAAAATTTGTTTTTTGTTATGGTTGTCAAATTTCTTCTTCTCGAACGCATCATCAAACAGTCATTTAAAAAACAGCATTGCAAATGTGCATATTTGCTCGGTTCCCATTTTCAAGTGCAAATACAGCAGCATGTGATGCAGGCATATTGTGCACCAAAAAAACGGAGGCACCAGAAATTCAGTTGGCATGGCATCCAGGCTAATGAACGTTGCCACCTTATCCTGCCATGTGCCGTCTTGAAAGCTTGTTGTTGCACTCATGCTATCTAAGAAACCACACAGGCAGTTGTTGTCACTGCCATGGCATTGCAAGTTGCCTGCACATCAAATCCTATAGGCTGACATGCACTACCATGACCGTTACGCTGCTAACGGGAGGGTCTGACGCATGTGGCTGTCGTAAGGCTATTTGAAGAAAAAGATATTAAAACATATACAAGTTCAAATTCAAATTCGGATTGTTTATTAATCCTTGAAAAAACAATAGGAATGTGTCCAACACAACAAGTTGCGTCATCACAGCACAGACACAAATTAACCAAAAATGAGAACTTATACACCAGGAAACATGGTATGGTCTTATGAAACCAAATAGTATTAACCAGATTTTTGTATGAACTTCATGCATGGGCCAAGTGTGACACCAGCGAATAATTGATGCTCTTATGTTCATTAAATTGGTTGTTAATACTTGCTGCGTGTCTTGCATAGCAAGAAGTCATCTTTAGCATCATTAAATTATGCAGGTTATAGAGTATTTCAACTAAGGAAGGTGCTGTAAGGGCTGCAGACAAATTCTTGGTGCAGTTGCATGGATGCATGAACGCACTGTCGCACTTAATTTTTGTTCCCTTTAATGTGAACCGGAAGCGCAGTTTAACTGGAAGAAAAAAAAAAAAAAGACGCACTTTAGCCCATTGACGTCCTCTAAGAACTTGGCACTGCGGTAACCTAATACCACATTTCCAGAGTGACATTCTTTTGATCACACTGATCGCATTCCAGTTGACTTGCTGCAACCTGTGTCACATCTGCCATTGTCCCCCTTCGAGGATTTTGCAAAAATGGTGCTTTGAGTGAGCTTAGCTGTTTTTTGCAGTGTGCCGTTTTATGCTTTTCTTGCTTGAACCTGTCGTCCAAACTGCGTCTCAAAGTAGATGGCTTGATTTTCCCAAGTCTAGTCCATGTTTCCGTTGTTGGCGGTGCCAGTGCATTCTCAGGGCAGCTTTTTCCCTATGCACCGGTGCTTTCAAAGGGTGCACTGCGCAGTAGCCTTGGTGGGATGACAATCTCGCACTCGTTGACACTAACTCAGGCATACTTGAATTAAGGTGCATGCCAATAAAAAGAGAAGGAAGCACATTGTGCAAGGTATATTTTTTTTTTAGTAATGACTGCAGGGATGAATGAATTTTTTTAATGCTATTTACTAGATAGGATGACATTGGTGAAGCAGAACAAGCCTGCCTGCAAACATTTGTGAGCAGTGTGCTGAAAAGGCTTCCACATAAATTATTTATTTCTGTCTAATAAAGAAATATGCTGAACCTAACCCGCACCCTCCCTTTTCTGCTGCTTTAGTTTGGGTGTGGGATCAGGTTTTAAGGCTGCGATAAATCAGTAGTATAAGAAATGTCTGTGGGACACTTTTTTGTTTGCTGTTTGCACAGTTGGTAATTGTCCAAACAGCAAACAAAAAAGTTGGCTACCCTAATCAACAATGTGTGGCTGCACCAACCTCGTTGAATATAGCAATGATGGCATTGAGCAAGGAGGGGTTATTTGATGCTTATCTAATTTGTAACTTCGATTAGGCTGCAATTAGCAGCATATGTGTTTCACCTCTCACACCCAATAGCACTCATCTCACTTTGGGATAGTTATCAAAGTATGCATACCAATATTAGATGCTACAGTGGATTATATTGTGACATGCATTGTATTGTACACAGGCAAATGGAACTTTGAGCTTGAGAAAACTAATTTCGCTTGAGTCTGCCTAGTGCTGTTGTTGCGTTTTCTGGCAAGTGAAACTTTTCAACAATAGATATCACTACTAAAGCCTGACGCTTTGAGAAAAGCTGCATTTGTTGCTGAATGAGCGAGCCTCTGTTCAAAGTGAACTCTCGGAACAATGTAGAGCAGCAAGCCTTGATGAGCATGTTCTTGTTAGACTTCTGCTCATGCACTGTTCTGCGTTTTTTTAGACATAGGTGAATGCACGCACTGGTCACTTCCAAGACTACTGATCTGACTATAGCCTGATCTAGTCTCCTGCAATGCTATCAGATGTGGCTATAAAAGTCTGGTCATTCAGAAAACTGCCGTGTGCATTGACGTTAAGGGTGGTGAACAATAATTGCGTACCTGCTATTCCCTCGTTTCTGATGAAATATTCTGGAATGGCTGCACTTAGGATGCTCGGCAGCTTTCCATCTAGCTAGTGTGGCACGGGGTAAAGTTGTCGGGCATGCACTGCCAGGTTGGTCCTTGCGCAAACCTGTCCTTGTAGATGATATTAATGAACTGTGCAAACACAAACTTGAGCTACTGCCTAAGGCAGCATAGTGTAAAAGTAGAAAATAACAAGCTGTTACAATTTTTTAGCAACCATATGTGAAGTGGAATACAGCGGTCACGTTTGCCAAAGCAACATTAGGCTGCAGTGGCTGACAATGTAAAGCTCTCATGTGAGAAGTGAAGGCATGCAAACAAGTGAAACTAACACAAACCCAATCGAGGCATGATGTCTTTGTATTGCTGCCATTAACAAAAATATAGCCATAGCATCAACTATAGCCGGATGTGAAGCTTTGGGTTGCAAAACCCCATAAATTACCAATTAATTTTAACTGAAAAGTTAACTTATTCCAGTATAATTGAGAGTTGGGCATGTTTATCATCTGTTTAATTGTTTATGTAGGCTTTTAAAGTGAAATGCAATGTCACTGCAAGGCTTTCATTACTTCTTCTTTAAGTGCTAGTTTTGTGAAGCTATTCTGTTATGCAGAAATTTATTTTACAGCTACTATAGGATCAAGTGATAAGAAACAAACGTAACAGCAGTTGCTCATAAGCCAAGCTAGAAAGGCCTAACCCATACACGCAAATGAGGAAGAGGTTAGCCTACCTCATTATTTTTTTCCAGCATTTCTTGTAGTGTAGCGTAGCGCATGAATGAAGCTATGTAGTTTCATCACCAGAGACTGTTTTGCAGTTAAATTACTTTGCTTCTTGCATCCTCTTGCTGTGTATTCAAAGATTTTGTTTACGTAGTCTTCATGCTGTAATCATCTGGAATGTAACATAAACTTTTGGAATGTTACATTTATTAGATTTCTAAGGTTTATGACATAAAAATAAGCATTCAGCTATAGAGCATTCAGAATTGTATCCAAATTTGTAATTGAGAAATTTGTGACGGCCACACTCTAATGCCTTGGTTCCGTGCACAGTGTAGGTTCCTTTCATTAATCTTTAGCAAGCTACCTAGTTCATGAGTAGATGACACACTACTTTTACACATCACTCACAAAGTATAGCATCAAATTTCATTAATTTAATTGCTGTTCTATATTTAGCTTTAAGTGTTCTGTAAAAAGAGGCTGTGTAGGGTTGTTGCATGCTGCCAGTCACCAAATTATTCCTGTAGCAAAAAATAAAGGTGTCATTTCAGAAAGAATGTGTGAGGGGCACTAAAAGCAAATCTTGTGTCAATCTATTACATAATAGATAACACTTCTAAAACCTGACAACGTGGTGTTTATTTTTGTGTTGTTCTTTTAACATGTGGTTTTATTTTCAGAGAAAATTGTGATGAAGGGGTGAAACAGTAAATTGGGCGAGTTGGTTAGAGGTTGACCTCGTTCAACCAGTGCAGCAAGACGGAACACAAGCAGAAGAGCAGAGCCCTCTGTTCTCAGCTTGTGCTTCATTTTTTGGCTCTACACTTAAACATGGTCTGAATCTTGCACATTCATGTTAACATACGTAGTGAATACAGTCCTAGAATGCACGATTTCTTTTGCATGTTAGGTGTTTGCCTAGTATTTATAAACTTTACATTTAAGGTTAGGGGGATTCAAGCTAGGAAACATCATTTTCTGATGTAACACGTGCCAATGTTTCTGAGCATCGTCTCCATTTTGCAGATAAACAAGATTTTAGAGACAATCACATTCTCATACCTCTTTCACATAACAGTCAAGAACCAAAGAAATGCTGGAGAAAACTTGTCAAAATGCTTTCAGGCAAGAGAAGGGACGTTGTGCCAGACTTGCTTTGTACTAAACTATGCAGTGCATTGTTGGTGAATGGTAGAATCAGTTTTTTGTTTCTTTGGAATATCTGCTTTTTCTCATGGAAATCTTTGCTGACCATATTCCATGGCTAAATTCTGGAACTACGTTATAACTCAAAATTAGCATGTACTCTGCCATGTGGCATATTATATGGTCAATGTGTCAGAGCTGGTATTAGTAGTATATTTCCTATTTTATGAAAGTACTGTGCCAGCTATGGCCTGCCAACATAGTGCACCATCGGAGTTTAAACATTTCATCTGCAGTTAACTACGCCAGAGCCATTAACAGGTACCGCTGCATTTGTTGAAACACCTAGATTCATTAAATTATTACTCATGTAAAGGCTATTAAAGGATCATGCGCATTGATTTGCCTGCACTTTAACTCTGTAAAACTCACTTGATAGTAAAAATATATCCATAAGTTTTGAGACATTTCATATGAAGGTTACTAGGCTGGTTGTAGGTAAACTGCATTACAGTTACAGACACGGTTAAAATATAGGTATTGCACCTGCAACTTCTGTTAAGCTGTCATGCTGTCATGCGAACTCCTTGCATACTTTCTTTTTTTACGCTCCTGGCATTGATTTCTTGCAGTGGCTTGTCTTCTGTTTCATTTGTGGATGGTTTGTCAATGCTACTCATGGCAAACTGACATGTACAACGTTCTGTTAAGCCTCATATGAGTTATTCAGTCATTGATTTGGGTTTATTTTCACTGCTTCTCATGTGTACCAGTGAGCAACTACCTGTGTTGATTCAGTATTAACGGTACCATGTAACTTGATGGACAGTGTACAGTAATCAATGCTGCCTGAAGAAATTGTGTGCTGCGTAAAACGCTTTGCTTTCCGAACAAAAGCAGCTCAGCCTAGAATGCATGGTACATCCTGGAGGGAAAGGTGCCATCCATGCAGCCCTCTTCAGTGGTAATTTAGTCGGTGAGAGAACGATCGAAAATATGCAGCTCAGTTATGCTGATTACTTGGTGTGCAGTGTACGCAGCTTAAATGTCAATTATTGCAACAATAACACTTTGATTAACAATTTACTAAAGGTTTCTACACGGTTCTCAGTGTACTAGATTTATCCTTGGAAATGTTGTATTGGCTATGAGGTTCTGCTCATAATATCTATAGTTTGCTCAGGCACTAACTGTTGCTGTTAGTGATAGCACCACAAAATGAGTAGGACAATGATGCATGCATAGCCACATGAAATCAAAACACATCTGAAGTTGTGTGCAACCTCATGGTGGTTGGGTAGGCTGCAACGCAGCAACTAAAATAAAATGATGAATGCCAGCTCAAAGCCTCTACTTCTTGCCATTCATGTGGTAGTTAAATGACAGCACTAATTTTACCCCTGCTAAGCCTGCGCAATGTTCTTATGACAGAAACTATGAATGTGATGAGCATTTTCAGGGCGCCTTAAGGTAATTAGACCGTGCCAAGTTAAAACAGATCAGAGTCTGAAATGTGTGGCAGAAACGACAAATTTTTCTTGTATATATACTGGCAGTAAGTTGAGGGGAGACCTAGCCATAAATTACTTGCAGGTCAAAAAGACGAAGGAATAGCGTATAGGCAGACACATGCTCTCGATGTCTTGAAGAGGCAAGAAAGGAAAAGCAACTCAAAATCGCAAGAACTTCCAAACTGAAACGAAGGATGAAGAAGATAACACAAGAACATGAAAGGAAAAATTGTCAACCACGTGACCGTAGCACAAAGCTACAAAAAAAAAGCCATGCAGATTTCTCGGAGATCGTATGAGCAATCCGTATGGGTTTTCTTTGTAGCTTCATGCTGCAGTCAGGTGGTTAACTTTCCCTTTGATAAACCTTCCTCCACTTCGTGTGCTTTCGCAGAACTGATCTGCCAACACAGGAACATGTGACACTATTTCCTTCATCCCAACTGGCAGTATTATTACAATCACATTAACTGGCTTATACTCATATTCAAAGAAACTTCTAATTTGTTTTAAGCATGTTTTGAGTTTACATAACCAAACATACTATAATCACTAGTTTTCACAATAAAGCATAAACAGAATGTAATAAATTAGTGGTTACAGTAACTGAAGAGCAAATTTAAGAAATCATAGCCAGCTGTTTAGAATAGACACAGGCAGAAAAGCACATGTACTCACCTACTGGCTGCAGTTAGTGATCTACTTCATGCTAGCTGCCACAACAGATCACCTGGTTGACCAAACATTTATTTTATCAAAGAAATCTCATTCCTCATATCTCACAGTTGTGAATGTCACAATTCTTTCTTATTACGATCTTTAATGTAGCTTACGCTTGTGCAGTTTTCATACAAGCAATGTTATGTCAGTCAAAAGGAAGTGTATGCAAAGTAACTTTAGAAAATCAATAACGTTATAGTAGCCTCAAAACTAACTATTGCTGTTTTTGGTAATAGTCGATAAATTATTATTTTACAAAGGCCACTCTCTTTTACATAACGAATGAATATGTGTCATATTGATCAGCTAAATTGATGCTGTACAGTGTGACAATATGTGCAGCTATTGTCCCTGGGATACCTTATGGTTCAATATCATACATTGTGCAAGATCTGACATTATTACTATTTTGCTAGTCAAGCAGTTTTGTTCCGTTCTGCTAACCTGAGGGAAACTTGAATCTTCATAACATGTCATGAAACATGAACATGACAGCTTGAACTAGCACACTGATAGCTGCTGGTACTTGGTATGCACTTCTGTTGTCTACTTATGTGCAGACACGCATTACATGCCGCATCACGTGGCTTTTGCATTTGCTGGACACAAGTTCATTTGAACAGTATCAGGTTTTGCGAGGCTGACAATCATGGCAGTTTGGGAAAAAACCTCATTTCAGTTACTTTCTTTACAAAGTTGACATTATCTTTTCTAGCTGCGTGGTCTTTGCTTACTATACAATGCTTTTCAATTACCTTTTTTGCTGCAAGTAATGCAACCTTTCCATTTATGATTAGGTCAGCCTGTTTTTAATTGTCTATAACAGTTTCTTGCTTGTCGCAGGTTGATATCTAAAAAAATGCACAATTGTTTTGGTACAATTTCTAACTGAAAGAGCAGAGGTTTGAGGCCTCAGGGTATCGAACTTATAAACTTCTTAAACAAGAATACCGTCACCTGCATATCCGTGATTGCTTCAGGCAATTGGGGATGGTCGTATGTGCTCACCTTAACCGTCGTGTATTGTGCACTCTTGCAAGTTGTTTAGGCACAGCTGTGCTTATTTCTTGTGTTTTGTTATTGAACTATCCCCTTGCTGTGCACTTGATGCTGTGAGTGCAGATCATGCTTTTCTGACCATAGAAAAAACATTTGCAGTAAGGTGTCTTGGAGCTTTTTCTCTTTAGACATTTTTTGACTGAGCTATGCAAATTGTGAAAGGCTTGACAGTAAATATTGTTAGACAGTAAGTGAACACCAGTGAAATGTCTGGTCCCAACTCGCACCTTTTTCTAGCACCCTGCACGCAGAAGTATCAGCAGACAAAATAGGGCTAGAGCTAGCATAAAGCATGATGAAACTGCCGATTTTTTTTTACTCTGTACCTTAGCAGCATTTTGTCCCACACAGTATAAACTGGCATGCTTAACTGAACACCTCGATAGGTTCCTTGACATTGTACAACCTGTAACTGTGTCCTTGCCATTTGTGTGACCCATACCTGGCATCCACAGCATGCTGTTGCGTAGCCGTCACTGTGGACGAGCACAGTAAAAAAAACTTAGGTTGGAACAAGTGTGCTACCATGACAGACCACATCAGCTAAGGTGCGACCCAAACAGCAACTTGCATGCTCCACTTGCACTTCTGTTGGTGAAAATTGCACAATGGCCAAACTGCACAAGCACCTAGAAGCATGCATATGGCATAGCAATCCGTATTGGTCTTCACATGCCTCGTGAAACATTACAAACCACCTTAGTGTCTTCTCACATTAAGCTTTGCTATCTTGGTGACTTCCAGGTAAAGGTAACTGTCAGAAATGTGCCATTTACTTCAGAATTGCCACCACCACCTGAAAGCTAATGATGACAAGATCTGAAGCCAGAGCTTGAAGACCACATGCCTGCCAGGCCAAAACGTTCTTGTGCTGGGGCTGCTGTCTGCTATCACAGGCACAAAGGAGGGCCCTTCCCGCTCGGCTTGCGGCACAGGTTTGCCGTTGTTGATGTCATCCAACAGCGGTGGACCTAACTTGCGGACCAGGCTAGTCATAGCAGAACAACACAGGCAGTGATGTAGATACTAACTAGTCAGATTCAACAGAGCACAATGTAGGAGCAGATGATACGTCTGCAGGGTGGCCAGCGCTCACCTTTTGCTTAGCTGTAAGCTCTCCAGTCAACTTGTCTTGCTAACATTGCAAAATCTGGTCTTCCAGCCACTGAACCCACCTCACTGATGCTGTATTATTAGCCACACAACAGTTAATATTCAGGTTTTTGGTGCAGTAAAACCTGGTGCACAAAGTATGAAGTGATTCTCTGTTGGGGTCACCATAGCTCAACCAGCAGTGGAAAATCAGTTTTGACCCCATCTTGTAGAAAGTGGACAACATCTGCACTTGGGAGCAGTACGTTAAAAAGCAAAGGCAGAGCGCGGCCACAGGGCAGCAACGTGAAAGAATCAATCTTTTCTACAAGCATTTAGCAAAGGTATTTTTCGAGTATGTCTGTTATCTATTCCATGTTCCCATTTGTATTCAGGGAACGGGGTGGAGCATTTTTGGCAGTGTGTCGGTGTGTTTAATCCCCGATGCATTTAAGGTATGCCTCCCCCTCAAGACCTTGACAAGAAAATGTGACAGGATCGGTCACGTGTGTAATCTGCTTGGCACTTCTGTTTAAACCAGTCTTGACTTCTTGATCACTGTGCCTACAGGAATACACACAGAAACAGGCAGTGGGTTCCTGCACTTTCAAGAACTTCAGATTTTGGAACAAGCAAAAAAGTGTGCAGTCATTAATGGGTTTTGGAATTGCTGCACCCATATTTTTCACCAATGTCCGCAATAGGACCTCACAGAGTGCTTTATGCAGTGAAACTCAGTAAAATGTCATGCGTCTTTTTCAGTCTTTGCCTCCTCACCTAATCTATTGCAAAAATGCATTTGACAGCCATGTCAGAGAAATTTTCAGTGGAAATTGCTTTGTCCACTTATGTTTCTGTGCAGTCTCTTGAAGGCAACAGTTCACGAGCTAGCTCAGCAGGCACCAGATCAGTCCACTTGTTTTCATAGTTCCTATAGTAGATGGTACAATGCTGCCAATGTGTTACTTGGCTAGTCTTTCAGAAAAATCGCTTTGCAGTCCATTCAGAAAAAGTAAGAATACAGTTGGTGCTTTTGTGCGTTTGCTTCTGAGGTTCTGTGGTGCCCGCTGTTATGCCCTGTATTTTGCTCGATTGTTTTGTGTACATAGACTCTCGCTCTCTTGTGGACTTCAAGACAAGTATATTAACAATGTTTTCAAACACCACCTGCTGTCTTGTCTTTCTTGTCAGGCCATCTTGGTGCCACTGTCTTAATTAAGCTGTGGCACTGGAACAGCTGCTTGATGCTCATTGGTTGCGTGTCTGAGCGCTAGATGCACATCGAGCTCATCCATGAGCTCTGATCTGCGACACTTCATTCCATTCTTGTGGCCTTCGTAATTCGATGGGATGCTACGGTTATCGCCGGGACTGCAGCCACTTGGTGCAACAAATGAATTGTTACAAAATATTGCCACATTATAGTTGACAGTGATCACCAGCAAAACTGTGTCAGGAATTTAACTCTTTATTGGGCAAACTTGTGCCCCAAGGACAGGCAAAACTCAAGCAACAACGATGACAGGGAACACAGTTGTTAGTCATCGAATCTCAAGTGACAGGTCAAATCCATTTATACATGCATCATTGCACATTCCAGAGTAATTGCTGGCCTTTAGTTACGTTCGAGACTATACAACACTATTAGTGTTGTGTGCTATCTGATCAAGCAAGACTTTTGATTTAAAGAACCAGCAGCAACAATAAAGAAATTTCGTATACTGTAGGCACTACTTGCGCTAAGCGATAACCTGATAATGGTGACAATCTCATGAAACACAGTCAGCGACAAAAAGTAAATGTGTACACACGACAACATGGCAACTGATTATGTATTGCATGCATTTACAGGATTTGGCATAGATTGCAACTGAAATTGTTCAGCTCTAGCTGACCTATCGAAGGAGTTCATGAAAAAGTACCTGTTATGGAAATACCGGTTAATATATGCATATCTATATCTCCTGCTAAGCAGCATATGGGCGGCAGAGCCATTGTTTAGTAAAGATTGACCGTCTTTTGTCCTTGTGCAAACTAAATTTATCCATCTGCTAGAAGTAGAATATTATGTGTACTGTTGTGTCTGCACGAGTTGCAAGTTGTGGCCAAAGTCCTTGGCTCTGGGCCAAGTTCATGCCATCGTAGATTGCAGTCGTCATACCTTGATGGTGAAGGAACGCACTGACAAGGACAACACGAAGACACATAAGAAAAACACGACACTCGCTGCACTTGTAACTACTTTATTTCAGAACAAACGCCTCATATTTATATACCTGCGCAAGATTCGTGTGGCCAACGGCGGTGTACTGGTTGTTCTTGGAATGTCTACTGCGCATTTAAGTATAGCCGGCCGCCCTACTTCTGTTCTCTTTGCTGTGATCGACAACTGCCCTTATGACATTATCCTTGGATTGGACTTTTTATCCACTCATTCTGCTCTCATCGACTGCGTGACTGGCGCTCTTCAGTTAGAACTGCCTCAACTCGCTGATGCTCCAAGCGCCGCACTTGTGCTCGCTTCATGATGTGCGTCTGTCACCCGAGGCAGTTACGTCACTTTGACCGCCCAACCACAGGTTCCTGACGGTGAATATGTGCTTCGCCCCATCATCGACGTGCTTGTGAACCGGATCATTGCTGTTCCGCATTCGCTCGTCACGGTTACTAATAACAACGTCGTTCTACAACTTCTGAATTTCAGCCTCTGCCCTCAAGTGATTCCAGCACTCATGATGACCAGGAAGTCGAAAGCTTCTATGAAGACGTGGAATCGGCGATGGGTAGAGTGAAAACAAAACACACTATAATGATAGGCGATTTCAATGCCAAGGTAGGCAAGAAGCAGGCTGGAGACAAGGCAGTGGGGGAATACGTATGGCATAGGCACTAGGAATAGCAGGGGAGAGTTAGTAGAGTTTGCAGAACAGAATAATATGCGGATAATGAATACCTTCTTCCGCAAGCGGGATAGCCGAAAGTGGACGTGGAGGAGCCCGAACGGCGAGACTAGAAATGAAATAAACTTGATACTCTGCGCTAACCCTGGCATCATACAAGATATGGACGTGCTCAGCAAGGTGCGCTGCAGTGACCATAGGATGTTAAAGGGCCCCTGAAACGGTTCGGACAAATTTTGTAGACGCGTAGGATACAGCTTAAGTGGAACATTCGCACCACAATTTAAGTGAAGCGTTACGTATTAATGGAGCTACAAGCGATTAGAAGCTACCCTCCTCCCTAGCCATGCTTTTCCTCCTCAACTCGCTCGCCGAGCGAGTGGGGCTAAGCTCCGCCTTCACTGGTTCAGCGTCACGATGCGACGTCACATCGTCCACTTCCGGTTGTTTTGGAGCCCGCCCCCGCCCGCGCGAGACCGCTCCGCTAGCCGCTTGGCCGTCGACCCCAAGCGAGAGCTATCGAAGCAGCGTGCGTTGCGAGCATTCTGTCGTAGCGCCGAACGTGTCTTGTATTCTGGTAACCACAGGCAAGCTGGTCATTTCGGCAAATGACTGCAGGCATAAACTCAAGCTGATGAAGGAAGTTTAGCGTAGACGTACGTGAGCGGCCTGATCGGTCTGCGCGGTCGATACACTTGTTGGTGCAGCGCTTAACCAGCCAAACAAAGCGCTAATATTGCTCTAACCAAGTGTAAAACATTTTAAACATTTATAAAAACAACGTGTTACACTCCTGCGAAAAATACACACCAGCAGCAAAGAAGAATACACTTCGTTGCTGCTACTGTGTATGGTTGAGCTCTGTGCCACCAGGTGGCTGCACCGTGCAGACCATTCGCATTTGCCCTTCCGCTCATCTCATGGCTCATCCCGTTACGGCAAAGTCAAGCGGCCAGACTCTGTCTCCTTGCGCTTGCGTTTTCCCTAATACCGGACTCGGGAAACGCTATTGCGTTAGTAATCTTCCGGTGTAAAGTGACGGCCACAAACGCGCAAATCCTGGCGCCGATCGGATAGCGGCAGTCCGATGCGCAGCAGCCAGTTCGCTCGTACGCTGCCTTGCAGAGGGACACGATGTCGCAGCTTGACATATTGCCAGTCGCTACGTTTGCAGTCCACAAGGCAACAAAGTCGAATCATAGTGCTCGCGAAAAGACTGAGACCGACTCTGACCGCGGCGCTCTCTTTAAAATGGAGTACGTTGTAACACAAGCAGACGACACATGCTGTGTGCCGGAAGTGCTTAAGTGTACTGAAAAATTATTCTTGTGCATTCTCTTTATGTTACTTTCTTTTGATAAAAACAAATTAACTAACATTCAAACTATTACGAAGATCATTTGTTTACCATAAAGTTGGAAAAATTATCGATCACGCGCCCTTGTCAGCCAATCGGATAGCTCGCCCCACTGACGTCGTGTGGGTGATTTCGGTCATATGGGTAGGGGCGGCTTAAAATTCCGCCGAGCAGTGCGCTGCGATCGGCAGCGATGTGCATATTTAAAACCTTATAATAAATTACACGCTTTACGCGGAGCACTTATATGTGTCAATTAATGATCAGAAGGACCTACTCTAACGACTCAATACGTTTGTAGAAAATCGTCAAAAGCGTTTCAGGGTCCCTCACTTATATGTGTCAATTAATGATCAGAAGGACCTACTCTAACGACTCAATACGTTTGTAGAAAATCGTCAAAAGCGTTTCAGGGTCCCTTTAAAGGGACCCTGAAACGCTTTCTACAACGATTTCTACAAAACGATTTTCTACAAACGTATTGAGTCGTTAGAGTAGGTCCTTCTGATCATTAATTGACACATATAAGTGCTCCGCGTAAAGCGTGTAATTTATTATAAGGTTTTAAATATGCACATCGCTGCCGATCGCAGCGCACTGCTCGGCGGAATTTTAAACCGCCCCTACCCATATGACCGAAATCACCCACACGACGTCAGTGGGGCGAGCTATCCGATTGGCTGACAAGGGCGCGTGATCGATAATTTTTCCAACTTTATGGTAAACAAATGATCTTCGTAATAGTTTGAATGTTAGTTAATTTGTTTTTATCAAAAGAAAGTAACATAAAGAGAATGCACAAGAATAATTTTTCAGTACACTTAAGCACTTCCGGCACACAGCATGTGTCGTCTGCTTGTGTTACAACGTACTCCATTTTAAAGAGAGCGCCGCGGTCAGAGTCGGTCTCAGTCTTTTCGCGAGCACTATGATTCGACTTTGTTGCCTTGTGGACTGCAAACGTAGCGACTGGCAATATGTCAAGCAGCGACATCGTGTCCCTCTGCAAGGCAGCGTACGAGCGAACTGGCTGCTGCGCATCGGACTGCCGCTATCCGATCGGCGCCAGGATTTGCGCGTTTGTGGCCGTCACTTTACACCGGAAGATTACTAACGCAATAGCGTTTCCCGAGTCCGGTATTAGGGAAAACGCAAGCGCAAGGGGACAGAGTCTGGCCGCTTGACTTTGCCGTAACGGGATGAGCCATGAGATGAGCGGAAGGGCAAATGCGAATGGTCTGCACGGTGCAGCCACCTGGTGGCACAGAGCTCAACCATACACAGTAGCAGCAACGAAGTGTATTCTTCTTTGCTGCTGGTGTGTATTTTTCGCAGGAGTGTAACACGTTGTTTTTATAAATGTTTAAAATGTTTTACACTTGGTTAGAGCAATATTAGCGCTTTGTTTGGCTGGTTAAGCGCTGCACCAACAAGTGTATCGACCGCGCAGACCGATCAGGCCGCTCACGTACGTCTACGCTAAACTTCCTTCATCAGCTTGAGTTTATGCCTGCAGTCATTTGCCGAAATGACCAGCTTGCCTGTGGTTACCGGAATACAAGACACGTTCGGCGCTACGACAGAATGCTCGCAACGCACGCTGCTTCGATAGCTCTCGCTTGGGGTCGACGGCCAAGCGGCTAGCGGAGCGGTCTCGCGCGGGCGGGGGCGGGCTCCAAAACAACCGGAAGTGGACGATGTGACGTCGCATCGTGACGCTGAACCAGTGAAGGCGGAGCTTAGCCC
Organism: Dermacentor variabilis; assembly: GCF_050947875.1. Classification (NCBI taxonomy): domain Eukaryota; kingdom Metazoa; phylum Arthropoda; class Arachnida; order Ixodida; family Ixodidae; genus Dermacentor; species Dermacentor variabilis. The sequence continues at coordinate 5,141,182 of NW_027460324.1, forward strand.
CACTCGCTCGGCGAGCGAGTTGAGGAGGAAAAGCATGGCTAGGGAGGAGGGTAGCTTCTAATCGCTTGTAGCTCCATTAATACGTAACGCTTCACTTAAATTGTGGTGCGAATGTTCCACTTAAGCTGTATCCTACGCGTCTACAAAATTTGTCCGAACTGTTTCAGGGGCCCTTTAAGAACTCGAATTAGCCTAGACCTGAGGAGGGAATGGAAGAAACTGGTACATAAGAAGCCGATAAATGAGCTAGCGGCAAGAGGGAAAATAGAGGAATTCCAGATTAAGCTACAGAACCGGTATTCGGCTTTAACTCAGGAAGAGGACCTTAGTGTTGAAGCAATGAACGACAATCTTGAGGGCATCATTAAGGAGTGAGTGTGCAATAGAAGTCGGTGGTAGCTCCGTTAGACAGGATACCAGCAAGCTATCGCAGGAGACGAAAGATCTGATCAAGAAACGCCAATGTATGAAAGCCTCTAACCCTACAGCAAGAATAGAACTGGCAGAACTTTCGAAGTTAATCAACAAGCGTAAGACAGCTGACATAAGGAAGTATAATATGGATAGAATTGAACATGCTCTCAGGAACGGAGGAAGCCTGAAAGCAGTGAAGAAGAAACTAGGAATTGGCAAGAATCAGATGTATGCGTTAAGAGACAAAGCCGGCAATATCATTACTAGTATGGATGAGATAGTTCAAGTGGCTGAGGAGTTCTATAGAGATTTATACAGTACCAGTGGCACCCGCGACGATAATGGAAGAGAGAATAGTCTAGAGGAATTTGAAATCCCACAGGTAAGGCCGGAAGAAGTAAAGAAAGCCTTGGGAGATATGCAAAGGGGGAAGGCAGCTGGGGAGGATCAGGTAACAGCAGATTTGTTGAAGGATGGTGGGCAGATTGTTCTAGAGAAACTGGCCACCCTGTATACGCAATGCCTCATGACCTCGAGCATACCGGAATCTTGGACGAACGCTAACATAATCCTAATCCGTAAGAAAGGGGAAGTCAAAGATTTGAAAAATTATAGACTGATCAGCTTACTGTCAGTTGCCTACAAGCTATTTACTAAGGTAATCACAAATACAATCAGGAACACCTTAGACTTCTGTCAAGCAAAGGACCAGGCAGGATTCTGTAATGGCTACTCAACAATAGACCATATTCACACAATCAATCAGGTTATAGAGAAATGTACGGAATATAACCAACCCTTTTATATAGCTTTCATTGATTACAAGAAAGTGTTTGATTCTGTCGAAACCTCAGCAGTCATGGGGGCATTACGGAATCAGGGTGTAGACGAGCTGTATGTAAAAATACTGAAAGATATCTATAGCGGTTCCACAGCCACTGTAGTCCTCCATAAAGCAAGCAACAAAATCCCAATAAAGAAAGGCGTCAGGCAGAGAGATACGATCTCTCCAATGCTATTCGCAGCGTGTTTACAGGGGGTATTCAGAGAACTGGATTGGGAAGAATTGGGAATAAATGTTAATGGAGAATACCTTAGTAAATTGCGATTTGCTGATGATGTTGCCTTGCTTAGTAAGTCAGGGGCCCAATTGCAATGCATGCTCACTGACCTGGAGAGGCAAAGCAGAAGAGTGGGTCTAAAAATTAATCTGCAGAAAACTAAAGTAATGTTTAACAGTCTCGGAAGAGAACAGCAATTTACAATAGGTAGCGAGGCACTGGAAGTGGTAAGGGAATACATCTACTTGGGGCAGGTGGTGACGGCGGATCCGGATCATGAGGCGGAAATAATCAGAAGAACAAGAATGGGCTGGGGTGCGTTTGGCAGACATTCTCAGATCATGAACAGCAGGTTGCCATTATTCCTCAGGAGAAAAGTGTATAATAGCTGTGTCTTACCATTACTCGCCTGCGGTGCAGAAACCTGGAGGCTTACGAAAAGGGTTCTACTTAAATTGAGGACGACGCAACGAGCTATGGAAAGAAGAATGATAAGTGTAACGTTAAGGGATAAGAAAAGAGCAGATTGGGTGAGGGAACAAACGCGAGTTAATGACATCTTAGTTGAAATCAAGAAAAAGAAATGGGCATGGGCAGGACGTAACGAGAAGGGAAGATAACCGATGGTCATTAAGGGTTACGGACTGGATTCCAAGGGAAGGGAAGCGTAGCAGGAGGCGGCAGGAAGTTAGGTGGGCGGATGAGATTAAGAAGTTTGCAGGGACGACATGGCCACAATTAGTACATGACCGGGGTTGTTGGAGAAGTATGGGAGAGGCCTTTGCCCTGCAGTGGGCGTAACCTGGCTGATGATGATGACGTTCTTAGCCAGCATTTCTAGTGGTTCCGAATTTGACATTGAGAGTCTGAATGCCAAGAGTAGTTTATTAGCTTCAATTTCAGCTCACAGCTCTGGTTCCTTAACGGATAACTTTTTGCAAAAATGATTGCACCTGACCTCACCTTTGCACAGGCACGGCCATATGTCTCCGGCTTGAATCGTTCAGTGACATCTTTGATTTCGGCGACAGGCCTTTAGGCCAAACATCTGTTGTTCACCACCGTATAAACACTGGAGACACAAATCCTATTCGTCGGCGCCCCTATCAGGTATCGCATGCTCAACGTCGAGTCATCCAATCAAAAGTGGACAAAATGCTCCGCAAAAGGGTCATCGAGCAATCAGCCAGCCCTTGGGCTTCACCTGTCGTCCTTGTGAAAAAGATAGTACCTGGTGTTTTTGCGTCGATTATCACCACTTAAACAAGATCATGCGAAAAGACGTCTACCCACTACCAAGCATCGATGACCCCTAGGACTGCTTGCACGGAGCTAAATACTGCTCATCCATCGATCTTCGATCCGGCTAGTGGCAGATTTCAATTGATGAAACTGGAAACTGACGCCACTACATTGAGTAGTGTCGTCAGAGGTTGTAGTGTCGGCTGTCGGTACGCTGCTGGTTCTTGATCCGAAGGCTGGCCAGCTGTCGGTCTTCTTCGACACGCTGGAGGTGGGAGGCAAGGTCAAGATTCTCTTCGTCGGTGACATGCGGCAGCATGGCGTTGAGAGTCGTCGTCGGGTTCCTGCCGTAAACCAGCTTGAACGGCGTGATCTGTGGTTTCTTGCACCACCATGTTGTAAGCGAAGGTTCCGTATGGCAGGACGACATCCCAGGTCTTGTGCTCAACGTCGACGTACATTGCTAGCATGTCGGCGAGGGTCTTATTCAGGCATTCTGTAAGACCATTCGTCTGTGGGTGGTAGGCAGTTGTCATCCTGTGGCTTGTCTGACTGTACTGCAGAATGGCTTGGGTGAGCTCCACTGTAAAGGCCGTTCCTCTGCTGGTGATGAGGACTTTTGGGGCGCCATGTCGCAGCAGAATATTCTCGACGAGGAATTTCGACACTTCGGCTGTGCTACCTTTCGGCAGAGCTTTCCTTTCAGCAAAGTGGGTGAGGTAGTCCGTCACCACGACGATCCACTTATTTTCGATTGTTGATGTCGGAAAGGGTCCCAACAAGTCCATCCCGATCTGCTGAAATGGTCGGCAAGGAAGCTCTATCAGCTGTAGTAATCTCGCTGGCCTTGTCGGTGGTGTCTTGCGTTGCTGACAGTATCGGCATGTCTTGACGCAACGGGCAACGTCGGCAGTCAGGTGCGGCCAGTAATACTTTTCCTGCATGCTCGATAGTGTCTGGGAGAATCTGAGATGTCAGCAGTCAGATTGTCATGTAAGGTGTGCAGTACTTCTGGACACTGCGCCGAGGGAACAACAAGAAGGTAGTTGGCACGAACTGGTGAGAAGTTCTTCTTTATGAGTACATTGTTTTCGAGCGAGAACTGAGACAATCCTCACTTAAATTTATTTATTTTGTAATGAAAAAGAAGAGCACAAGAACAAGGCCAGCCAGATTGCCTCTTCCATGCCTGCTGTGCAACCAGTGGGCCAGCCGGATCGCCAGTGCTTGGCACGAGTGTGAGCCGTTCGGGCAGCCAGCTGTTCCTGCTCTGCGTCACCTGCCTCCTCGGTTACGAAGAGAGATTACCCTCGGAACTGTTCAGTGCACCCATTACAATTGGTGGAGGTGCGGGGTACTCAAAAACATCTACACCCTGGAACTCCGGTCTTGGACTCTGCCTCCCGTCATGCCCGACTCTCCCCAGCCGCCGCCGCCACCCCCCGTTGCCTGCTCTGGCGCTGTCCCGCAACACCATCCAGCGGTTTTCAGCGGTATGGATGAACAGGACGTCAATGACTGGTTGGCTACGTACGAATGGGTGAGCTTGCATAATCGATGGGATGATACCGCCAAGTTAAATGCCGTCATATTCTACCTTGCGGGAGTGGCTCACCTGTGGTTTAAAAATCACGAAGCCAACTTTCAGTCCTGGTCCACGTTCAAGACCAGTTTTGCTGCAGTTTTCGGTCGCCCTGCCGTCCACAAGTTGCGCGCCGAGCAGCAGTTACGAGAGTGAGCGCAACAACCCGGTGAAACATTCAACTGTTATATTGAAGAGGTTCTCGACCTATGCAAACGTGTGGATGCGTCTATGCCGGAAAATGACAAATTGAAGCACATTTTGAAGGGCATCGCCGATGACATTTTCCAAATGTTGATCGCCAAGAGCCCGCGCACTGTAGCAGAGCTCATAAACTTGTGCCAAAGCTACGACGAGTTGAGCAGGCAGCGCGAGTTGACTAGGCGCCCCTCAGTGGCTGACGAGGCCCTCTCTTCCATGACAGCCTTCTCTGATCGTTCCTCCTTGCTCACACAAATCCAAGCTTTCGTGCGGGAGGAAGTTGCACATCAGCTTTCTCTGCTACCCTTCGTTGAGCTACAGCAGCCGCTGCCGCAACAGCCTCCTACACAGCTCGCTCCTACGCTCCGGCAGGTTATTGAAGACCAAGTTGCTGAGGCTCTACCAATGCAGCATCAGCAGTACCCTGCCGCCACCACCCGTTCATAGTCCCGTTCATAGACCTGCTCCTGCCTTTACTAATCCTTGGCGCACGGAAGACAACAGGCCCATATGTTATGCCTGCGGTATTCCCGGCCACGTTGCAAGACTCTGCCGCCACCACATGCTGCACTCTGATGAGTTTGTGCAGTCGCCTCCCTATGCCAATGTGCAGCCTTTCCACGACACTTATTTTACTCGGCAGTCGAACAGGCCACCAGCCGAGCGCCCGGTCCTTACACGTCGTTCACCTTCCCTGCGTCACCGCTTGTTGTCCCCCATGCGTCGGCGCCCTTCACCCACACAAGAGGAAAACTAAGCGCCGCAGTTCAGGAGGCAGGAACTGCGTCGCCATCGATGTGTACAAGTCCTCCATTGTCCCCTTCGAACGTTGTCGATCTTACTGTTGACGGCGTCCCTACCGTTGCGCTAATTGATACTGGAGCAGCCATGTCTGTCCTAAACGAACGCCTCTCTCGCGCTTTACGAAAAGTTACGATGCAACTTTCTGGGTTTTCTCTTCACACAGCAAACGCCCAGCCAGTTCAGCCTTCAGCAGCATGCACAGCTAGAGTTGTTATTCAGGGCGTTCTCCATATTGTGGAGCTTGTGGTTCTCCAGTCCTGTTCTCACAACATGATACTTGGGGGGGACTTTTTTTCGCAAAATAACGCCGTCATCAATTGTGCACGTGCTGAAGTCGAATTATCGCCTTTGTGTGACGTGCCCCTCGTCGGCGCCACTTCTTTTCCTGCTAAGCTAGTTCTTCGAGAAGACATAGCCATACCGCCGTACTCGTCTGCCGTTCCTGTCTTCTGTGGCGCTGTCTCTGAAGGCACTGTCCTCTTCACTCCTTAAGAACTCTTCATGACCCGCAAAGACGTTCCCCTGCCTTTCGCCGCGCTTGACATTTCAGCCGGTTTCAGCGCCATCGTTGTCTGCAATCCGCTTCCTACAGCCCTGATGGCTCTTTGCGGCGAAGCACTTGGCCATGTTCAGCCTATTGATGACATGTTTATAACCGACGTGCCGGATGCTTCGTATGCAGAGCTCACCGACTTCTGTGCACTTTCCACTTCTGCTCCGCCATCACCTGACTTATTCACACCTTTCATTGCCGATGACCTTACTTCCGAGCAGTGCTCCCAGCTTCTTCACCTGCTTGCCCAGTTCCGCTCTTCTTTTGATGTCGCTCAGCCTACTCTGGGTCGCTCGTCAACCATCAGCCACCACATCGACACTGGCTCCAACGCGCCATTGCAGAAGTGCCCGTACCGCGTATCCGCCAAGGAGCGTCAGGTGATCAGTGAGCACGTGGACGACATGCTTCAGCGTGGCGTCATTCGACCTTCCAATAGCCCGTGGGCATCACCGGTGGTTCTCGTCACAAAAAAAGATGGTTCCATTCGGTTCTGCGTCGATTATCGCCGTCTCAATAAGATAACGCACAAAGACGTCTACCCTCTACCGCGCATAGACGATGCTCTGGACAGCTTGCAAGGCGCTAAATTCTTCTCTTCGTTGGATTTACGCTCGGGCTACTGGCAGGTCCCGATGTCAGCAGCTGATCTCCCTAAAACTGCATTCATTACGCCAGATGGTTTATATGAATTTAATGTGATGCCATTTGGCCTATGCAATGCGCCTGCTACCTTTGAATGAACGATGGACAATATCTTGCGCGGCCTAAAATGGAGCACGTGTTTGTGCTATCTCGACGACATCGTTGTGTTCGCCCCTGATTTCAGCACGCATCTTCTTCGCCTTAGGCAAGTGTTGACGTCCTTGACCAACGCAAGCCTGCAACCGAACCTGAAAAAGTGCCAGTTTGCCGCGCGCAAGCTCATGATTCTAGGTCACGTCGTATCACAAGACAGCATTTGCCCCAACCCATCAAAACTTCACGCCGTGGCAGAATTTCCGAAACCTAAGACACTCAAAGAACTCCGCGCCTTCATCGGCCTCTGTTCTTACTTCCAACGCTTTGTTCACAATTTTGCCTCGATAATATCGCCTCTGACACAACTCTTAAGTGGCGCCAACGACCTATCCTCCTGGTCTCCTACATGCGACACCGCATTCGTGACCTTACGCCGTCTCCCGACGTCTCCGCCTATACTGCGACACTACGACCCCACTGCCCTAACTGAAGTGCATACCGATGCCAATGGTATTGGCCTTGGCGCTGTCCTTGCGCAGCACAAGTCTGGCTACTCCGAGTACGTCGTTGCTTATGCCAGTCGTGCGCTGACCAAAGCGGAACGCAATTACAGCGTCACAGAAAAAGAACGCCTGGCCATCGTTTGGGCACTCAGGAAGTTTCGCCCCTATTTATACGGCAGGCCTTTCAATGTGGTTACTGACCATCACGCCCTTTGTTGGTTATCCTCTTTAAAAGACCTGTCTGGACGCCTTGCCCGCTGGGCTCTGCGCATTCAAGAATACGACATACACGTCATATACCGCTCAGATCGCAAGCACATTGACGCTGACGCTCTGTCCCGCTCTCCGCTGCCAGCCGACACGGCCTCCCTCTCCACCATTAAGGCGGTATCCTCGGTCGACATCGACACCTTCACATCAGAACAGCGCAAGGATCCTTGGGTGGCCTCTCTTTTGGATCTCCTTTCTGGCTCGCCTGCATCTCCCATCTCCCGCTCCCTGCGTCGCCAGGCTGTCCATTTTGCTGTCCGGGATAAACTCTTGTATCGACGGAACTATCAGCCCGATGGTCGCAAGTGGCTCCTGGTTATCCCTAGGACTTTGCGTTCCGACATGTGCGCATCTTTCCATACTGACCCACAATTTGTACACGCAGGCGTTTTGAAGACGTATGAGCGCCTGCGGCAACATTACTACTGGCGAGGAATGTTTACTTTTGTTCAAAAGTTTGTCCGCTTGTGCCCGCAATGCCGACGCCGCAAATCTCCGCCTCGTCCCACCCACGGATTATTACAGCCGCTTCCGTGCCCTGCTCGTGCCTTCGACCGTGTGGGAATTGACCTGTACGGGCCACTACCGCTAACACCCGCTGGAAAACGATGGATTATTGTCGCAGTTGATCACATTACACGCTATGCCGAAACCGCTGCTCTACCTGCAGCGACTGCCAGTGACGTTGCATCCTTTCTGCTCCATTGTTTCATTCTTCGTCATGGCCCACCTCGGGAGCTGCTGAGTGATAGAGGCCGTGTGTTTGTCGCAGGTGGTCGAAGCTGTGCTTGCTCAATGCCGCATAGTTCACCGGACCACCACGGCGTACCATCCTCAAACTAACGGACTTACAGAGCGTTTCAATCGCACCCTTGGTGATATGCTTGCCATGTACGTTTCATCGGAGCATACAAACTGAGATATCATCCTCCCATTTGTCACATACGCATATAATACGGCTACACAAAGTACCACAGGATTTTCTCCATACTTTCTTCTCTACGGTCGCGATCCTTCCCATACCATCGATACGGTTTTGCCTTATACACCAGACGCGTCAGAATGTGCTCCCGTTTCAGCCGTCGCCCGATACGCCGAGGAATGCCGTCAATTAGCCCGAAAGTTCACCTCCGTTGACCAACAATGACAAAAAGCCAATCGTGATGGCGACGCTACGAATCCGAACTTCGCTCCCGGCACCCTTGTCTTGTTGTCCGTGCCTTCTATCACGCCTGGACTTTCGACAAAACTTCTCTCGCAGTATGATGGACCATACCGCATCATCGAACGGATCTCTCCGGTCAACGATGTCATAGAGCTGCTTACATCGACATCCGACAAGCGCCGCCGTGGACGGGATGTTGTTCACGTGCGCCGCCTGAAACAATTCTATGACCCACTCGTCTCCACGTCGCAAGTCGCCAGGATGGCTCCACTTTTGCACTGGGGGTAATTGTAATGAAGAAGAAGAGCACAAGAACAAGGCCAGCCAGATCATCTCTTCCATGCCTGCTGTGCAACCAGTGGGCCAGCCGGATCGCCAGTGCTTGGCACGAGTGTGAGCCGTTCGGGCAACCAGCTGTTCCTGCTCTGCGTCACCTGCCTCCTCGGTTACAAAGAGACGTTAGCCTCGGAACTGTTCAGTGCATTCATTACAATTTATTTATTATACCTCAAAGGTTCCTGAACAGGACATTATATGAGGGGTGGGCACATAGTAAAAGAAGCAACGGCGTGTCAGGTTAAGTAATGTGACTTGAAAGATGGTCTTCGATGGCAGCTTTGAAACGAGAAATGTCAGTGATGAGGGCGATGTCAGACGGAAGGGTATTCCATTCACAGGCTGTGTATAGAAAAAAAGAACATTGATACATAGTAAGATGGGCGCATGGTAGATACATAGCATTAGGATGCGTGTGGCGGGAAAAACGATGGGCTAGAATGATGATTTGGTTACCTGTGGGTTGTAAATGAGAGAACCTAAAAAATAAAAGAAGATGAGCAGTTTTGCGACAGGAGGTGAGCGAGGGAAGACACAACCTGGATTTTAACCCTTTCAGACACCACTTTATCCCGTTGATTGAAAAGTTGCTTTCACCACATCTCTTGCATCTTCAGAATCTTAGAAAGCGTACAGCTGCGGAAAATATTAAGAATTTTCAATTGTTTAGCGAGTTTTGCCAAGTTTACAAAATTTAGACTCCACGCGAAAACTCACTACAAGAACACAAAATATGAGAACATGTACTATTTCGTGTTTTGAAAAGCTTGAAAAGCACTTATCTAGCCACTTGAAAATTATGCCTGGTGCACGACATTGTAAAAAACAATGAAAGAAGCGAACCCGCTACATACAACATACTGACACAGAGTAAAAACACCCAGCCGTCTACCTTCCCACTCATTTTGCTAAAACATTCTGCACGTTATACGAAATTGCAGCACAGTTCCAATAATAAGTGTTTCAAGATGTATGAAACACATTTTAAATAACATTACTTTCATCAGTGCTTTTGCTATTGATGCACTCTCCTGCTGGGCACAATTGTAATTGTAATTGTACTACATAATTACAACGTCGATGAAAGCACACGTGAGAACACTTACTGACATTGAGGGACATGTACCATTTGCTGCACCATGCCTGGATTTGGAGAAGGTCTTCCTGAAGAGCGGAGCAGTCTAAAGCATTTGTTATTTGTCGGTATAAAACGCAATCGTCCGTAACAAGACATATGTTGGATGATAAGTAAAGTGGAAAGTCATTATTATATCCAACGACAGAGCCTTGGGGCACACCACATACTACATGAGATAGGACTGAGATCGAGTTAGCGGAAACAAACTGGAGGCGCTCAGTTAGAAATTCATGGATCCAATTAAAGATGTCTGGGTGAAGATTAGGGTGCGAGAGTTTATGCGGGAGAAGAATATGTGACACTTTATTGAAGGCTTTTTCGAAGTCCAGAAAGAGAGCGTCAGTGGGGATGTTGCGATCAAGATGAGAATGCAAATTGTGTAGGAACAGAGCAAGTTGTGTGTCACAATAATGCCCTAGGGACAACGTCAGTGTTCCCTTCCAAATACTCGAGGAGGCTTTTCAGCTCCAGGTCTGCTCATCATTGTTCAGCGAAGTCTTCTGCGCTTATCATTCCCAGGAAGGTGTCGTCGTCTTGCGGTGGAGGATCAATGGGGGCGCGTGACAGGCAGACAGCATCAGAGTGTTTTCGTCCGGACTTGTAGACTACAGTGATATATTCTTGAAGTCTGAGGCTCCACCACATTAAGTGTCCTGAAAGGTCGTTTAAATTCGCTAGCCAACACAGCGCGTGATGGTCGCTGACGACTTTGAACGGCTTGCCATATAGGTAAGGGAGGAATTTCGCTGTAGCCCAAACGATGGCGAGGCATTCTTTTTCAGTTGTAGAATAATTGCCTTCCACTCTTGACAGTGACCGGCTAGCATAAGCTATCACCCGTTCAAGTCTGTCTTTCCTCTGGGCAAGGACGGCACTGAGGCCTAGGCTACTGGTGTCAGGGTGAATTTCTGTATCTGCGTCCTTGCTGCAGTGCGCAAGTACCGGTGGCCAGTGCGTCATTTGAGTTCTTGAAATGCGTCGGCCTGCGGCGTTTCCCACTTGATCTCGACATCAGATTTAGTTAGATGCGTCAGCGGCTCAGCGATGCATGAAAAGTCCTTTACAAAGCGCCTGTAGTAGGCACACATCCCAAGCAATCTACGCACTGCCTTCTTGTCGATCGGCTACTAGAACTTTGCGACAGCAGCTGTCTTCTGTGGGTTGGGGTGGACTCCAGACTTGCTGATGATGTTGCCCAGGAACAGAAGCTCATTGTAAGCGAATCGGCACTTTTCTGGCTTCAGTGTGAGTCCTGATGACTTGATGACCTCTACTACTGTCACAAGTCACCTAAGGTGATCATGGAAATTCCCGGCGAAAACGACGTCATACAATTAGACAAGACAGGTCTGCCACTTCAACCCTGCTAACACAGGGTCCATCCCGGGCTGGAACATCGCAGGCGCCGAGGACAGACCGAATGGCATGACCTTGAACTCGTAGAGGCCGTCTGGTGTGATGAAGGTGGTTTTTTCTCGATCCCTCTCGTCGACTTCCATCTGCCAGTAGCCAGCCCTGAGATCCATCAATAGGAAGTATTTCGCATTGCAGAGCCAATCCAATGCGTAGTCTATCCGTGGGAGGGGGTATACGTCCTTCTTTGTGATCTTGTTAAGTCGACGGTAATCGACTCAGAAACGCAGGGTTCCATCCTTTTTCTTCACCAAGACCACAGGAGATGCCCACGGGCTTTTCGATGGATGGATGATGTCGTCGTTCAGCATTTCATAGACTTTTTGCCTTATAGCTTCACGTTCTCGTGTTGAATCTCGGTAAGGGCTGTGGCGGAGTGGTCGAGCGCACTCTTCGGTTATTATGCGATGCTTTGCAACTGATGTTTGTCGAATCCTCAATGACGTTAAAAAGCAGTCATTGTATCGTCAAAGATTTCTGAGCTCTTGCTGCTTACTCAGGGGGAGACTTGGATTTATGTCGAAGTCTTGTTCGGAAACTATGGTCATGGGGGTCGATGCGGCAGAATCCAAGGGGACAAATGCATTGCTGGCTTCTACAAGTTCATCGGTGTATGCGATCGTCGTGCCCTTGTTGATGTGCTTGAACCCCTGGCTGAAGTTTGTCAGCATCACTTTCGCTTTCTCTCCGTGAAGTCGAGCGACCCCTCTTGCGACGCAAATTTCATGGTCGAGCAGCAGACATTGGTCACCCTCAATGATGCCTTCTACGTCAGCAGGTGTTTTGGTGCCGACGGAAATGACAATGCTGGAGTGGGGCGGGTCACCGACTTTATTTTCAAGCACGCTCAAGGCATGGGGACTACAAGAGCTCTGGCGGTATCGCTTGGTCTTCAGATAGCGTTATCAACTTCAAATTCAGGTCGATGATTGCGCCATGTTGGTTCAGAAAGTCCATGCCGAGAATTATGTACGTCTCGTGAGCACTGTTGAAGGATAACGAAGGTGGCAAGGTAGGTGCGGTCATTAATGGTAATTCTGGCCGTGCAGATTCCAGTTGGTGTTAGTAGGTGACCTCCAGCAGTCTGAATTTGAGGTCCTTCCCATGCAGTTGTAACCTTCTTAATTGAGCAGCGATGGGTCCACTTATGACGAAGTAGTCGGCTCGTGTGTCCACTAAGGAGGTGACTGCGTGGCCGTTAAAAGCATGTCGATATCGGTGGTTCTTTGTCTTGCGTTGCAGTTAGGTGTTGGCATTGGATTATGGCTGTGTCGTGTTGAACTGAAGCTGGAACATCACGTCATCAAGTCGCCTTCCATCGGTGTATTGTTGACTTCATGGCTTCACTGGGATGGCGGCGTCTTGTTGATACATTGTCGAGATCATCTTTTCGTCTTCTTCGGCAGCGGCAGAGGATCTTTGTCAGTACGACGAACAGCAACCGCACCTCAATCGATTGCTGCTTTTAGTTTTCCGGATACGGGCTCGCAGACAGGCTCCGGGCTGGGCCAGTGTATGGTCAGCACTGCGGCGACCGGTAGCGGCCTGGTCACGGTGAATGGAATGGTCGTCGAGGGCTCCACTGAGTGGCGGCGTGGTCAGCGATATCGCAAGGTCGTTTGCCAAGCTGTGGTTGCAGTGCATTAACGGAGAACCCTCGCAGACCCATCTCCCGGTATGGGCATCGGCAGTAGATGTGACGCACTTCTCCGCAGTGATAACAGAGTAGGCGGTGGTCAGGAGTGTGCCAGACGTCTGTCTTCCTTGGAATGCTGCGCGGAGCGATGGGTTGGTGTGCTGGCGGCGACGGTGGTGGACGACGGAACTGTGGCGTCACTGGGCCCTGCTACGGGCGTGGAGGGGGAACATGACGGCGGGCTGCAGCGCCATACGTCATCGCTTGCAGCTGACTCTGCGGCGATTCAGGGGCTACTCCGAGTGATTGTTGGGGCTCCTCACGTACGACGTCGGCAATCAAAGCCACTTGAGTCTGCAATGAAGGGAACAGCTTCTGAAGCTCCTCCTGCAAGACCACTCTGATAGTCTTGCGCAGGTCGTCTTCCGTGGCCAGTGATTGAACTTCGGTGTAGTTGAGTTCAAGCAGCGGTTGAATTGCCAGTTCCGCATTTCCAGTGTCTTCTCGATGCTGGTAGCCTCCCGAAAAACTCGTCGATGGTCTTCGGTGGGCTTCGTATCATTCCGCCAAAAAGTTCTTCCCTCACACCACGCATGAGCAGGCGGACTTCTCCTCGGGTATTTCTGGGTCAGTGTGGTGGAACAGATGGCTCATTTCTTCCGTAAAGACAGCAACATTCTCATTAGGTAGCTGCAGTCGGGTGTCTAGTAGAGCTTGGGCTCGTTCTCTGCGCATGACGCTTGTGAATGTCTGCAGGAAGCCGCTTCCTAACATGTTCCACGTCGTTAAGGTGGTTTCTCTATTCTCGAACCACATCCTGGTGGCGTCTTCCAATGCGAAAAACCCATGTCGCAGCTTGTCGTCAGAGTCCCAGTTGTTAAAACTCGCAGTTCATTCATACGTCTCCAGCCAGGTTTCTGGGTCATCAGACAATGATTCATGGAAGATTGGTGGGTCCCGAGGTTGTTGCAGCAGAATGGGGGATGCTGGGGCAGCCATTCGGGTTGCTGACTTGTGCTTGATCCCTCTGGTCTTCTCAGGAAGAGGTCTGTATTCAGGAAGCAGTCCTTGCTGCCTACGGCTAGCTCGCTGGTCTTTGGCGACGTTGGTGTTGTCCTCGTGCTTCGGGCTGGGATCGTGGCTTTTCGGGGGCGTCCGGTACATGAACGCACTAGCACCTCCACCAGATGTCACATGGTAGTGACTGTGACGAGCACAGTAGCAAAACTGTAAATGGCAAAACTAAATCATTACTGGGCGAACTTGTGCCCTCAAAAGCAAGTTACACGTAAAGCACAACGAAAGCGGCGAACGCAGTCGGCGATTGTCGGAAATTCGATCAGTGGGTCAAGCGCATTGGCTTTTATACATGAGTCATTGAATGTTCCAGAGTAATCACTGGGACCCGCGTGTCTTCCGCAATGTTCTACACTATTCGCGTTGCACATACATGCAATCAGATTACACAAGGTTTGGTGACAGACATCCTAACCTAACCATCGATAACATTCCTAAACTTCCTATACATGTGGGTGCGTCCTGCACTGTGCGATAACATTTGCTAGGTGGTGAAACATGGTTGCCCGATAAACAAGTACACGTGTCAATATCATGATTTACCTATATTGTCGAAAGGCATTGCATAGGTTGGGTGGCAGCCTAAAACAATGTACGACTGGTCACTGCATGATAAAGTTAGAAAAGCATACAGCGTACAATGGGAAAAGACCACTCTTGCCACAATCTGCACATCAGGTGTTCCTTGTTGCTGAAGCAAGAGGAATTTTTGCACTTTGCACTCATGTAAGTGCAATTTTTTGCACTTACATGATGAAGGCGCCACTTGCCAGTTGCCGATGGCCACTGCTAAGCATGAGGTCATGGGATGAAATTCCAGCCATGGCAGCCGTATTTCTATGGGGGTGAAATGCAAGAACACCCATGTAGATTTAGGTGTACTACGTTAAAGGACCCCAGGTGGTCAAAATTAAAACGAAGCCCCCACTATATGGCATGCCTCATAATCCGATTGTGGTTTTGGCGCGTAGAACCCCATCATTTCTTTTAATAATAGATGGCAATGTTTCCACAATGACATGTGGAAATAGTGAAAGTTTCAACAAAACTTGCTGCTGGGCTAGTTGGTTCATAATGCTTAGGAAAAAGGTACTGTTTACCAATAACGTCACTACATAACTGCCCGCTTTTGTTTTGCTGTGCTTGGGAATTGCACCAGCTGTATCTTCCAGTTAATCTCATTCCAACATTTGCACACATATATACCCATGAGAGGCTGAAGCAGCGAGGTTTAAGTGTGATAAATTAGCAAAAAAGTAAATGGATAGCTACCTCAAAACAATCCCCCAAAAGTGCCATGGCTTTATTTCCTTATTTATTCATTTACTTACTCTTAGAACCCAAGGTCATAACAGAGAGGAGCTGTTAACAAAATACATCATTTAGACCCTTTTTAAAGGTGGCAGAATGACAGGAGACAGGGGCAAGAAGGTGGTGTTGATTCACTGCTCCTCTGTGGTGAAAAAATGCATGGCAGAAATTAGTGTGCCATGATGGAACTTTCACCTCGAATTAATGTTCGTTCCAAGAAGACGCACAGACTTGGGGATAAAAATTTCATTTTTAAAAACTGGTTTAGTGTAATAGATCTTATGGAAGAGGTTTAAGGTTGGAGAATTCATGGCATGATTAAAATGTCATCAGGCCTAAGTTAACTTTCATTGATGCCTGTGTAATGACAATGAGAGACTAACGAGTGGCACAGTTTTGAACAGATTCAAGGGGTTTTATTAGCGTGATACATGTAGTACTAGAGGGACCCCAGATGAAGAAATATTATTCTAATTTCTATCTAACTAAAGGTTTCAACAAAATGAACATTGCACAAATTAGTAGTCATATTCAGTCTCCCTGCCATTGTTTGCCATATTCACTCTTCCTTTCATTACCCATATTGTCTCCCTGGTATTATGAGGTTGTCTGCAAATATTTGGCATATTCAGCCTCCTGTCATTATATGCCATATTCAGGCTCCTTGGTATTTGCCATATTTAGTCTTGTCAATATTTGCCATGTGAAATATCTAGGCCACTTTTTGCCATAGTGAGCCTTCCTGCCAATGGCTATTCCTGACCATGGCTTAAAGTCTGCCTTCAGCAGAGAGCCTCATAGGGGGGTGACATGCACATGCGCGCTCACGTGTGTGTGTGTGTCGGGGGGGGGGGGGGGAATAGATGGAACAAGTGACTGGAGCTTTCCACAAGGAAACTGCTGAAAAAGGGGCAATCAGTGAGAAGTATTCTTCAGACTCTGAAGAATACTAAACTTGGAGTCAAAAACAATAGTGATAATATGGACAAAGAAAAGCATAAAATGAAGTTGCAGTTTTGCCTGAAAGGCGAAGCATCAATTACGATAGTAAATTATTAGACAGCTATATATGAAATGAGGATATTTTTACCGGCCATTTGAACTCATAAATGTTCACTTAATAATTAAATTAACAAGCATGGTGTCTTGCGCACACAGACAAACACATTTCACTTGACATTTGCTGGTGTGAAGAAGAGCGGCTTGCTTCAATGTGAATTAAGCAGGGTGATTCCACGAGAGATCAAACATGCACGTCCGCTTGATATCTTTGTTTTGTATATGTTTTTTTTATGTTGTAGGAATATTAAAACCGCACTGGACCGAAAATTTTATTCCCTAAAGGCGTTCCCAGCAATCCCAAAAAAATTTAAAGGTGGCAGCACAAGCGTCACCCTATTGCTTATTACAATATTTTCCAATTTCACAGCCGAATTAAATTCAAACGAAAAACTTTTCTGGTAATTTTAATACACTTCACAGTAAATTAGTTCCATGCATTTTTTTTATGCTGTGCTCAAATGAAAAAAAATGTCAAAAAATTCCAAACACGACCCAAATCAGAAAACTTTTAACTTTGGTGCATCTTGACGCATTTTCCATTTCACACAGACACTTGAAAAAAGTGTCAAACATAGAACATTCTCTTTGCAACATTTATGAAAAATATTATCTTCCTACATATAACACAAAAGAAGAATAAAACAAACAAGTTTTTTCAAGAAAACTCGTTTTCAAGAAATAGAGGAAACTCTAGTTCCAATGTTGGAAGAAATTTTGGATGAAAGCCTGCTTATGTCATGCAAAACGTTGGTGCGATAATATGTTTCCTCATTTGCGTTATTTACAAAATATAACAGGCCAAGATGGCCCACGTTAAGTGTGCTCGCTTTAGTGCCGCAATGACTTGTTATGATTTAACATCTACTCTCTTTTAAAAAAGAAAAGGAAACGATTGCCCCAAATTAAGGAAGGTTTACCGGGTTTTTTATTGTGGCAAGAACAGAACGTGCTTTCTGCTCTCTCTTCTGGGACACAAGAGAGAACACACTCAACACTACTTGTGGTGCAGGAACAAATTTATTTTGTGTCCCTTGCAGTTAGTATTTGACAAGGTTCAATCACCATCAGCTGGCTAGCGGCAGCTCTCGGAATGGACAGCGCATGTCCCCTTGGCTGATTGCGAGCACACATCCACAAATGCCATTATTGAACTCCCAGCAGAAGCGGCACTGACTTCCACTCCACTGATGATGCTCCTCGATATTGGCTGCAGCAGGCACATGAAGCAGGACCACATTCTTGAGGTTGCTGCTAAGCTGGGAGACCATTTCATGTGCCGACGAAATGGCGGCGGCGTTCCAGACCTCAGGTTGTGCTGGGAAGCTTGGTGCTTAAGGAGTCCACCCACACCGTCACAGGTGTTCTTCCCATGCCCGGTAGTGGAACATATCCACCTCGCGGATGTACACTTGGAGCAGCACCACTCATACAGTTGGTACCCTATTTTTAAAACGGCTCACTGCACCACCGCTGACGTACGTTACGTGAAAGTACTTTTTCATCTAACACTTCGTGAACTCTACCTAGGGCACATAGCAGGCGTGCACTGCTTCGTGATGCATGTCATCGCTTATGACAGCAAAGATGTGTGTTGCTTTCCTTGTTGTGGTGACACAGGTGAAAATGTAGATTTATTTCTTGTGCCAATGATATGATTGTGTTTCATTTGAGAGGAGGACAGTCCAGTTTTCCGCAAAATCAAAATGCAGAACAATGCTTCCATGCTGGTTGCACTTTTTTGTCTCGCGAATAGCCACGGCTTGAGTGTGCCGTATGTATTGTGAGGAAACCGTTTTTTCACCCATTTGCCGTGCTCTTTCACAAAAAGGGTTGGAGACAACGTCTTCTCGATCGAATCACCACTTTCCCAAACGAAATGTGGCCTCGTCCTCGTCGACCATTCCCAGACTGGCCAAAGTGAGGCTTTCACTCCAGGGGCAGTGCTCGCATTCACGTAACATACCGTATTTACACGATTGTAAGTTGACTCAAATGTAAGTCGACTTCCCCATATCACGTGTGACAGGAAAAAAAAAAGCATACCCGAGGGTGCATTCTGTGGTTGGGGAGCCGCAAAGGCACAATGCTTTTATGCCTTCCAATGAGATTTCCATGCCGGTTATGTTGTCAAGCGCGGAGACACAAAGGTTGGCATTAGCGCCATAAATGCTAGTGCAAATGTCTTGTGGTGCGAGCAACACCCGTTTTGGACGCAGGCTGTAAATCTTTGACAGGGCGACGACACTTTCGGGATGAGCTGCTTTGAACATCTGCAATGTCATGCGGATAGAATGTATCATAAACCGCTTTGAAAAGTACTTTCTCTGGCCGTTTGTGATGACTAACACAACTTCATTCTTGTTTGGGCTCCGCCGAGAGCACCCAAGTTTGTCCAAGGTTAAGTATCCGAGCGCAGCTTGTACATCCGATGGGCTCAACCTTGACCTCGTGTACAAATCAAAATCTGAATAAATACCATGTTTCTCATGCCAATTTCGGGCCTTTCTGAGCATGCGTGTTGTGACAGCTGGGATTGCCTCTTGAACGCATTTGTTTTCCACTTCTCGTGACACGATGGTTATGAGACAGAAGCACTCTCAATAGGACCTTGAAGAGCTCAATCATATGCTTGCTTCAAGCTATTTAACTAGCCAGTGCGTGCACGACATTCTGTCACAGACGGGCCAGCTGTACTGATGCTTTCATATGCAGCACTTAAAGTTGAGCGAATCTTCGTCACCACGACCCTTTCAATCACGGCCCATTTTCTGTTTCCACAAGATCATCTGCTGCGTTTGTGAACGGAAAATGGTAACTTTAATGGTGGAACATCAGAAGATAGGTGAACATACTTGTTCAAGTCGTCAATCACGTCTTCTTCTTGAAGGAATGCCTCGTCTGCTTCATCGCGCGTCACTAGAAGAAGACAGGATTTCGTTGAGGCGCATAAAGCAGTTGGCAGACGTCGTCAGTGTCACAAATATTCTCAGCCTCTGATGGTAGCTTCAGCAGGGAGGCAACATCCACAACGCTTACGCAATAAAATTTTTTCCATAGCAATCTTCTTATTGTCAGCGCCCAAATAATTGGCACAGAATACTTGGACTGGGCTATGAGCTAGGCCATGTCGAAATGTTTATACTGAACAGCACTGCACTCTTTCTGTCACTTTTTCTGCTCCACTGTCGTGACTGAGCCCCCAGAATGTCTCACGGTTTCATGAAAAGGCCGTCTGGCGCCACCTCAGCTGTTCTAGGCGTAAGAAAGCATGTCAGCAAGGTGCCGACAAAACCTCACAAATTAGGCAACTTCGGCAGCCTTTGGCTCAGTCATGCCGCATTGCACTTTTTTCAGACAGCTGAAATGCATAGGTGAAGGTCAAGGTAAGACATGAAGACATCTGTGAGCGACGTGGAAAGCTTGTGATAATGGGAAACGAAATAAACAGCTCGGGGAATGATCAGATAAGTTTTTTTAGAAAGGCACAATGCGAGTCGCAGGTGGTGGTGCCAAAGAAGGTTCCATTGCATGTGAGGGATGGGGAGCAGGCAGTGAAGTAGCACCTCCATAATGATGCGCCTGTTGATTATGGAAGCACTCGTCGCTTACGGATTAGCCTGCCTTGTTGCCGCTTACAGGTGATTTACTGTGTGCACCAGGTGGGTTTTGGTAAAGTCAGCCACAGCATGCACTTGTGGTGTCTCGCATGCTATTGACAAGCGAATAATGGAGACGTAAGTGCGATGCCCATGTAGGTTGTAGGCTGTGAACTCAGTACGCATTGGCACTTTAGAGGGCGGCAGCCCCTACCTTCACGCATATAGACACAAATAAAAGCTAACAATACATTTTTGTTGAAAACAAGCTGCCAGAGTGAAGTTCTGAAGCAGCAAAGTAATTAGAACTAGATTTGCGTACAATGCAAACTGATAGACAACCAGCAAAGGTACTGAAGTCAGCATGCTCAACATGGGCCACTTTGGCCCGTTATATTTTGTGAAGAAGCAAACGAGGAAATGTTCTCGCACCCACGTTTTGCCTGACATAAGCGGACGTCCATCCAAAATTTTTCGAAAATTGGAACTGGAATTTTTTTTTACATTCTGAATTTGAGCTTTTTTAATGAAAAGCTTGTTTGTTTGAAGTTTATTATAATTTTGACAATACAAGATTGTCATGGCGCCGGAGCAAAAGGCGAGACTATACACGCCGGACTAGGCCCCTGGCGCCACGAACACAGCAGACAACAGTGCAAAAAAAATGTATACATATATACACATAATACACACATATACATACTTATATATACGAGTGATACAATTATACATACAATAAATCAATGCAACACAATAAGTATAAATAATGAAAATGAAGAAATAAAGTACGTACAGAAAGATACAGGAAGGCTAAAAGCCAAATGGGAACAAAAAGTCTTGCAACGCATGAAATTGCATATCAGTTGAAAAACAGAAAATAAATTACAAAAAAACAGGTGTCAATTGTTGGAAAAATAGTTTTGATTTCTTGCTGAATATTGAAATGGTTGAGGAATCTTGCATGATATCAAATAAAGCATGCTCATCATTAAGTAAATTATGAATCTGCCACTGTAAAAGCTGATTGCCGTAGTTTGTTCTAGTTCTTACCTTAATAAAGTTCCTAGCTCTTAAGGTGTAGTTAGTTGTGGTATTAGTATATATAGAAAAAAAAGTTCTCACGATTACTTATGAATTCTAATAAAACTTTTTCAGATAACTTTTGTTTATACAGACTAGCGACACTCAAAATACTGTCCTGGTGAAAGTACTCAGAGGTATGTTCGTACATCGATAGGTTATGAATAATACGAACACACTTTTTCTGCATTCGGAATAGAGTTTCCAAGTTAGTCTAGTTCCAAGTTAGTTAACCGCTCTTTTTCTTCTCGTTTCATGTAGGTAGATAATATTTCACATTAATGTTGCTAAGAGAACGTTCTATGTTTGACAGATTTTTTTTTTTCAAGTTTCTTTATGAAATAGAAAATGCACCAAGACATGTCAAAGTTGCAAAAGCTTTCTGATTTTGGCCACGGTTGACATTTTTTTTCATTTGTGTAAAAAAACATATGAAACTAATTTGGTGTGAAGTGTATTAAAATGAGCACTATTTTTTTTCGACATGTTTTTAGTTTGTATTTAATTCGGCCGTGAAATCTGAAAATATTGCGGTAAGCAATAAGAGGCGCACTTGCGTCGCTACCTTAAAATATTTTTTTGGCTTGCTGGGAACGCTTTCTGGGAACAAAATGTTTGGTTTCGTGCAGTTTGAATATTCCTACATAACATATAAAAAACCAGACAAAACAAAAATGTCAAGTGGACATGCATGTTTGATCTCTCGTGGAATCACCCAGCGGTGAGAACACGGCACACACGAAGCTACAAGCTCTTGGTGCACCTAGGCTCTGTACCCGTTGCACATTGCTTTCAATATTAAACTTGCACGGCCGCGCTCAGCCACGCGATACACAGTGGCCGCTGGAGTTGAACGCCCCCCACCTCACCCCAGTTCCTTGCGCATGGTAGAAGACGGTGCGCTTCCTCCCCACCTTACTCCCTTGTGCGCACGAGATCAAGCCACCATCCTTGGCTCACCCTGGCACGCTTTCACTGCCACCTACAGCATACGGCGCACGACCACAGTGTTATCACACTTGGACTTTATACAGAACATCACGATGACACCGACTACAGAAATGTCCATGGAGTGTCCATGTAATTGCTATCACAATAAAAGAAGGAAACGCATGCGCACTGCGAGGACTGTGGAATGACACTCCTTGTCACATTGGGTTTGATGTGTGCCATACTAGCGCATTAATTCCTACACGACTAAATGCAATTCCGCATGACAGTTGGTTTCATGTTGCAGGCCACAGAAGTTGCGTTTGGGGCATTCACTTTTCATTTATTGGCATTGAAAAGCCAGCTTCAAGCAGTGCAGTGAAGCCAACTTTCTCTATAATTAACCAAATTTTTATGGGTGTTCTGCAAATAGCTATCTTATTCTGAGTGTATTTCGGGCATTTATTTAATGTGCTAATTTGCTCAAGCACTTAAAAAAAATTTTGAAACATTTTTTTAAAGAATAACTCTAGACGTAAAGATATAAGAACTTAAAGCAAATAAGTGTAGCTACAACACAGAACATTCATTGCCTTGCTTCATTAACAATATCAGGTACTACAAGAATATATTTTATGGTTTCACACCTACTTGCCTGCAAAAGGGTACAACATGCATGCGTGCTTGGTATAACACAACTCGTAATGAACAACTAAACAAACTAAAATTAACTGGTAACCTAAGGAAACCAAGGTGAATCCTCACTAATTCACGAGCAAGTAGCTTCATGCTGAGGTGGCTCATGAAACAGTATGCTGAGCCAAGGACCCGAACAAGGATGGTGACCGTCATATGCAGTGCCTCTGGGAAATGCATGCAGCAGTACGACAATACCTGCTTTCATGTTATTGTGATAGGAAATACATGGACACTCCAGGCGTATTTCTGCTGTCGATGTCACCGTGAGGTTCCACATAATGTTCACGGATAATAAAAACTTTGGCACGTGCCATATGCTGTATGTGTGAGTGAAAGCATGCAAGGGTAAGCTAGCAATCGCGGCTTAATCTCGTGCATGCAACAGAGGGAAGCACAGAGGAAGCGCGCCGCCTTCCGTCGCATGCATGGCTTTAATTCTACTCCGGGCGGCCCAGGCAGCCACACGCGTCTTGCTGGGTCGCTGTATCTTGAAAGCCATCTTCCACGGGGGCAGAGTCTGCCGTGCGCTGTGTTTTCGCGGCTTAGTTCAAGTTGATGCGAGCAGCAGGCCGAAGGTCAATTTGCTCTCTGCTGCTGCCGCGCTTCCTCACTGCAGTGTTTTGACAGCGAGTTTTCGTGGTCATTGAGTGAGATGTGTTATGTTTGCTTGTGCACGCTCGACACCATGCTTGTTAATTTAGTTGGTATGACTATGGTTACAAGTTTCTACAACCGATAAAACTACTATCCTTACTTCGTATAGCTGCCCTCTAATTTGCTATCGTAACCAATGCTTCGCCTTAGGGCGAAACTGCGTTCTTTTTGCTCATGCCACATCAACTGACTGATGTGGTATCATCAATCGTATCACAGCCACTCCACAAAAAAATTGAGGGGGGGCTGCCCCCCCCCTCTGACTTTAAGCACTGTTTCTGACACTTACTGCCACTAAGCTGCTCCAAGAGGCCTAAGATGCTGCTCTGGCACATTCATCAAAATGCATTAAAATTTACAGGACTGTTTAAGCACAACATTGCTACCAGAGTTTGCGTGCAGGGCTGTCTTCTATCACCTATAATGAAAAGGAGTTGGTTTGCCTGCATGTACAGTCGGCCAATACCAAAGCAATATCACACGAGCACCTCACACTTGTGGAGGGACAAGCAGATGTGCACAAGTGAGTGATCGTCATCTGCTAGCCTGTTCTGCTAGTGTGTGACATGTCTGCCTCATTGCAAGGCACTCACACACTTTTTGATCCAACGCTCGCGTGATGTTAAACGTTGGGCGGCTGCACAAATTACAACCCGCACATTCACAACAATGTGTCTCTTTATTGTGCCATGTGTTCCTATACCCCTATAAAGTGTCAGCCAGTGACATCCAAGACAGCTTCCAGTTGGGTGACGGCTGACTGGCTGCAAGCCAGTTGAAGTCGTCCACCCTTTTTGCAGTTGTTGACAGTCTTGTCTAAGCACGATGCACACCAGTCTCGCTCATCTCCGTCATAAGCAAAGTTGTACTTGGCAAACAGGAGCTCTTTTGAGTCTTCGATAATGGAAAGTGCCTGAATGTGCACTCAGAATTTGCACTTGTGGATGTCGTGTACTCGCAGCTGCTGACAGGTGATGTGAAACGTACAACCCTTGCACTCCTCCATGAACACTGAAGTGGCCATAGGTCCGCACCGGATGTGGCAGTTCTTGAGCCAGCATGCAAACAGTGTCGCTGGACAGCCATGGACGGTCACTTTGCAGGTGTCGAAAGAATCGAGTTCCATGTCCTTGCCATTGACGTGAGACAGCATCAACGTTTCCCTTGATTTACCTTGGAAGCCCAAGGTGGAGGCAGGAAAGCCCAAGGTCGAGACAACAATTTACGACGAATGTCAATGTGGAACTGCAGTTTAATCAAACTGGCAACTACAGTGACGAAAGTGGTAAGAAAGATCCCCAAACTGCTGCGAATTTTTTATGACCGCAAACAGCAATTATGAGCCACCAACTCCTCGATGCATTTAGGCACTCCTACATGACCTTGGATTAAAAAGAAAGAAAAGAAAATCCAAGCACTTGTGGAAAACATTGCGAAAACTACAGCCCCACTTGAAGCACTCCTGGAAGCTGCTGGACTACTTACAAGAAGCTCCTTTGCAATCAAAATTAACATGCAGCTTGTATGTAACAGCATATGCACATTGTCACTGAATTTTCTTGCACATGCGCTTCACAAATTCGCAAATATCCCCGATGGCACATGTGCTCCATAATGTGAACATTCTTGGAACAAAGGGAGAGTGTGCTGCTGTGCATGTGTGCCAACGTTACAGGCAAAGCATCTTGATAACCATCTGATGGAATCTGATCGTCTGCACAGCTACGGGTATACTTTTGGTAGGGCATGCGTATTCAACTCGTCTGGTTTGCCATGAATCTGTGGAATGATCTTCCTGACATGATTGCTGACGTGTCCAACCGCAATGCGTTCTGCGAGCAACTACTGTCTCATTCACTTCATTATGCACTTCCATAAAATCTGTGCTCACATTCTGTGAGTGATAGTGCCATTTCTGCAATTATAGTCATTAATGTTGTTTTGGTTGTTGCTGCATGCATCTCATTTGCACAGATGCACAGTTTGCAATTTTTTATACTTCCCTTACCCTATGCTCCAACCAGAGCCTGCAAGGTATGGTAAATAAATAAATAACGCAGTGGTAGGGTGAACTAAATGAGTTTGACAGAAAATGTTTCACTTTAATTGTGTCCATTGCGATGGCATTCACGGTGCACTAATAGGTAGTTTACGACGACCAGGGACAGGCACACCTGTCAGCACTCGTTTACCCAGTATTACCACTCACGTGCTGTACTTCGTCATTAAGGATGGAAACTTCAAAGGAACAACACAACAGACAAACACAGTGGCATGAATCAGCTACACTGGCACCGTGTCTACTGGCTACACATGTGCACTTACGACGGAAAAAAAAAGGTGGGATCACAAGATGTAAAGCGTTTACGCAAGTTGATTGAAAAGTGCGACCTTCCTCAGCTAACAATGTTAAATGTCATTCATTTCTTCAGCAGTAGCAACAGTAATTTATTTTATTTCATTAGAGAAAAAGAGATAGCAAAGGCCACAGGCATTGTAATTGACAGCTGCACCGCCCTGCAGCCACGGAAAAGATAGAAGGTAACAGAATAGTTATTACATGCCAAAACTACCATCTGATTATTAGGCACATCATAGCGGGCGACACCGGATTAATTATGACCACCTGGAATTCTCTAACGTGCACCTAAGTACACTAATGTTATTTTTTTTGCCTCCATTGAAATGCAGTTGTCATGACTGGGGTTTGTCTCACGACCTTAAGCACAGCAGTGAAATGCGATAGCCACTAAGCTACCAGAACAGGTAGGTACCTGAATAGGAAAAGGGAGAATGGTTGTAAAGAAAAGACAATAGAAGGACATAAGTAAAAACAAAGGTACATGACTATACCTACAAACACTGCAAACATGACAATGACAAAACTTCTAGTTCACAATCATCTAACATATAGCAGATGAAAAAGAAGATTTCACAAAAGGTTCCACAAGGTCATTTAGTCCAGTGGTTCCACCCCTGGTCAGACAACTGGCTTCAGAAACAAGTCGTCACGCAGCAAAGCGGTGAAAGCCCACACACGAAAGATACCAAGAAGCTCAGCGATTGCAAACACGAACAGCCACGCCTGCGACCGCTGTCATCTGTGACCGGTGGAGTACGTGTGTGTGCGCATTTGTGCATTCTCCCCCTTTAACCGACTCTACGAGTGCCGGCCATAAACATGGCGAAAGTCTGCTCCCTCACTCTCCGGGGCAAGGCGCGTTCCTGGGGAGCCACAGAAAAGGGCTCCTTGTTTAGCTCTTTGTCAAGCAGCTAGTCAAGTTGTCCACTCCTCGTGTAGTAATGTAATTAAGTGTTTTATTTGTTACGCTGCTTTGTCTCTGCCTGCCTAGGCCCCTCTCCGTGGCTGGTCAAGCTCCAGAGTACTGGGCCGATGCTGTAACAATAGAGTCAGCGGTGCGAGCACTAATAGTATGGAAGCAACACGTGCCTTATTCCTGTGATTAAGGAACTGTCACAGAGGTACCAGTGCCACAACAAAAAAGCTTGGATGATGAGTGAGCTTTGCCATTGGTGGCTCATGGAATTCCTCGAACAGATGGAATGTGAAGAATAGAGGGAAGCTCACTAGGAAAATTGCAGTGTGGACCACTCTGGATACGTGGAGAGGTGCTCCTCCTTCTGGACAAAACAGTGAGTTGGAACCTCATGGATGCTGATATATATCATCATGTCATATCAGTCATTCTATCATCACTGCATCCCGAGCAGGCTTGTGCTCAACATAAACATGGCTGCAAAGAAACTTCCGCTGTAGCCAGACTTGATGCTTCAAGGAGCATTGTTTAGAGTGCGGTCAGAATACCCTGGAGCTCACCAAGCAAGGAGCGACTGCAACATGCCATTACCGTGACTCAAAAATCCCAAGCGTGCAATATATATATATATATATATATATATATATATATATATATATATATATATATATATATATATATATATATAGTAGGCAAGGAGGGATTCTTCAGGCTACCTTTCAAACGTAAAGAACTTGAGTGGTGCTACAAGGTAAACAGAACAAGTATTTAATTTCGACAGTTTCGATCGGTGGACCGATCTTCATCAGGGTTTACAAAAAAATGGCAGTTCGGCCCTGGTAGTGAAGACACCAGACCGGGTGCCCGGTCGTTCTTACATACATCAAACTGAGAGGAACAGTTGTGACAGTGATTGATTTTCGGCGCCTTGGCAGATTTACAGCGGCCTTTGGCAGCTATGCAGGGCAAGAGGAAGGCGGAGTCACATGTATGTAGAGCAAGGAGGTCAGTGAGAAAAAAAAAAAGGAAAAAGAAAGAAAAAGGAAAGAAAAAGAAAAAAGCACACAGGAGGAGGGAGACGTAAGTCGGAGAGTGAGGGGGGCGGGAAGTAGCGGCAGCTAGGTTCCCGTGCACCCGAGGCAAGGAGGGAGAAAGCGGTCGCTCCGCAGCACCAGTGCGTGGGCTGCCGTTGTAGCGGGAGAGAGGGCAAGTTGAATCGGGTGGCGGGGGGCACAATAGAGGAGGGGCCCAGAAGGAAGACAGAAGAGCGGCAACTTGTGGAAAGAAACACAGTGTCACAGTACACATATACAAGGCACGGCCCGTTCCGGCAACTCTGTGGTCCAGCTACGGTGCGAAAAAAAGAAAAAAAAATATAGTTCCAAAAAAGAATATATGCGTGGGATTCGCAAAGCAAGTGCGCCCATGGGCTTAGATTTAGGGAGCTGAGTTAAATAGCCTCCTTGTGGTGCAGTTTTTGAACGTTTAACAGACAACTGACATCAAATCAGCACGTGCGTATTTCAAGAAGGGCAATAGGCCACTCAGAATGACCACTTCAGTGGCAGGGTCCAGGAAACTGAATTTATTGGTTTTCCGCTCGCCCCATTGAGGCGCATGCGGAGGGGTGAGCAAGCAGTGAATAGCCAGCGTATCAATTTTAGAGTACAGCGCATGTATTCGCGTTTCCCATGCACTTTCACGGCATATTCCGGAGGCACGTCAGCCGCCCCGGACTCTCATTAATTCCTTTAGTGTACGTTCCAAATTTATGGATGAAAAAAGATTCTCTCTGCTCGCATGCACGGGTGTGTTGGAAACCAGATTGCAAGAGCACTACGCTCACGCGTTCAAAGGAGTGATCTGGCAGCTGAACGTGCCTGGAGAAGGGTAAATTGGGGAGACTTTTCACATGCGCGCGGTGATTGTTGAACCGCAGGCGGAAAGGGGTCTCTGTTTGGCCGATATATTCCTTACACACCTCGCATCGAATTTCGTACATGACGTTACTGGAATCACAGTCAAGATTTTCGGTAATTTTATATACGAAGGGCGTGTTCGATGCTTCAGCCGTGTCGGATGTTGTCATGTGCTGGCATACCTTGCAACGAGGTTTCCCACACGGTCGACAGCCCTTGGGCGTGTTTGGCTTCTGTGTCCTCGCCCTGACTAACAAATCCCTTAAATTTTTGTTTCTTCTATACACAACCCGAGGCGGCTGCTTGAAGATAGTAGCGAGTTGGATGCTCTGTTTCATGATATTAAAATGGCGGGTGAGAATGGCATTGACCCGCGGAGCACCGCTGGTGTATGTGAGGACCAAGTTTGGATCTGATTGTGTATTGGTATTGCTAACCTTTTCTCCCATTATCTGTGCTTGATCTAAGCTGCGGGCGCGTTCAATGGCATCGTCTCCTATTTTTGGAGGATATTTTTGGTGTATGAGAGCAGATTTCAGTTCCTCCGCGTGTCGCTCAAATTGCGCAGATTCGGAACAAACTCTTCTGTATCTGTGGGCCTGGGAATAGGGAATGCCTGTTTTGCAGTGATGGGGGTGGCTACTATAAAAATGCAGATATTGCTGATGATCTGTAGGCTTTTTGTATAGGGACGTGGAAATGCGACCGCCACTCAGTGACAGAGTGACGTCGAGAAAGTGAATACTATTTTGGGAGAAGTTGTGCGTAAAGCAGATTGACGGGTGCAGAAAATTATATACCTGCAGAGAATATATATATATATATATATATATATATATATATATAATTTTTCAGGCGCAATATATATACATTTGGAAGGCACCACCGTCCAGTCAATTGGGGCATGTCCTTGTGCCTTCTAAAATGCTGACACTGCACATGACAGTGCAGCTTATTTTTGGAGTACAGTCAGAAGTTTGCCCTTCAACTGTGAAGAGCTACCTAAAAAAAGTGGGCTTTGTTTGGGATGATATAAATAACACAGGCTAGGAAAGCTTCCACTGATAAAGCAATAGCAAATCTTTTCACATTGTATAAGTTTCTGCATGCTGATGATGCTGTAGAGGCTTTAGATATGACGAATGAGGCAACTGTTGCCAGAGTGACTGATGGGTCAAATAACAGTGATGAGAGAGACTTACAAGAGCAGCCTGTACACATAATCCAGAGAAAACAGGGGGAAGTCGGGAGATGGAAATTCAAAAGGATGAGCAAAACGAGAACAAGGTGAAAGCTGGAGCCAACGTTTCAACAAGTGGACTTGTGGCTTTGAAGAAGACAAGTCCACTTGTCGAAACGTTGGCTCCAGCTTTCACCTTGTTCTAGTTTTGCTCACCTGTACACGTAATGTCACCCAAAGATGGCCTTGCTTGCAAATGAGCCCATCTGGGACTTGGTTTTTGCTAACAGCCTTCTGCCTCACTACATATCTCCTGAACTGGCAAGCTGAACAGAACTCTAATGGGGTAAAGAACATGCATCTAAATAATGTCTGCATTAAAGAATATTGCTTGGTAATCTTGCAACAAGAAATAGCCAAGCTGCAAGGCAGGGCTTCAGACTGAAATTTAGCAGGCACCTCTCTCTTTGCTTGCTGCCGTAGTCACTGCCTTTCAAGGTACACTAAAGAGAGAAATAAGTTCAGCTGCATTAATAAATTATCCTTTTACAAAATCAAGAAAGCCTTTCTTATCATCACACAAGCGAGAAGAGATGCGAGAAGAAAAATATATACAGGTGGTGATGCCACCTTGAAGTTTTCACAGAAGCTCACCGTGATGTCATAAACTTTGATGGCACCTGCTTTGGCCTAGTTCATTTTTTATCGGTAAATATGGACCATATTGCTACGGAACAGTATTTGTGATATTATATTCTGAAGGGGCCAATGACTGGACTTTGCTAGCTTCCGTAACCTTTCCTGCACTACAACAGCCCAAATAAGAAAATAGTATGACAGCCATGATGTCACCTGACATACTGGCACTGCAATTCTTATGCGAAATCCAAGATATGAAAGTTTGGTCTTCGTTTTATCTTTCAGTAATAAACCTCTTACAGTGTAATTAATGAAAACGGGCTTTTTAAATACTTTATTCGTTTGAATCTATCAGTGTTTCTCGTGTCCGATGTACAACAGCACCTTTTACCATATTTACTCGCATAATGATCGCATTATTTTGTAAAAAAAAATTGCCACAGATTCAGGGGTGCGATCATTATGCGGGTTAAATTTACCACGAAAAGAAAACATTTTCTTTTCATCCCACACTTGCTGCGGGATGACAAAAGGTCAACAAATAGACGGCTGCTGCTGTAACAGTGCGGGAAACCAAAACAAAAATGGCAGCCAGTGGAGCAAGCGAAACAGGCCGAACGCGATGTTTTTCTTCTCATGAGTACATTACGTGCATTGAACCAGTTTCTTCCGTATCAGTAATGCATAATAATGTTACTATCGGCAAGTTTGTGGCAATAGCATTGCCATGACCACTTTGAGGGGACATAAACAGAGATGGGCACGCTTAGCTGCCAGTGACAGAAACCCATGGTGGGGACGCTATGGAAACTGAGGCATTTGTTGTCACTACTATCCTAATACAGCAAGTTTCCGCTAAGTGTGGGTGAATATCTTAGCTGTGTTACAAGCGTCGGCGTATGAATAGGGTACACTTCTAACATATCAGTGTAAACATGGCTACTATTGTTGCCGCTCGCGATTTGTTGTGTGCCCACGAGTGCAGACGAGAAGAATCGAAAAGGACCTTTTTTTTGTTGTTGGCCACAACCATTATAATGTCTACAAATAATAAAGCCAAAGCAAGTTTGGGTGTAGCTTTTTTTTTTCATGGAAGTGCGGAAAGTGATGAAAGGAATGAAATGGGGCATCTGCTTAAGAATGTTCGGGCGTGCAGACCGCTTGGTATGTCTTGAGTCGTTCGTGGAGCATTCGACAGCATTCGACAGATGGTAAGTGCAATCATTAGCTAAACTTGACACACAACATATCACTGTGGCAAGCTCGGGGTGTGATCATTACACGGGAAAGGGAAAAAAATCAAAGTTTGATGTCAAAATTCAGGGGTGCGATCATTACACAAGTGCGATCATTATGCAAGTAAATACGGTATCAGGCCTAAAAGTGAGGGCTAATGAAGCTTAATCAGTAGAGGTGATAGTGCCGGCTATCACTGTACCCTATGTGGCTCGCCCGCCAGGGGGCGCTGCTGCCTTTGAGCTGGGGCCCCGTGCCGACTTGAAGGCAAATCGCTTGCGTGGGTTGAGCCGCTCCCCGACATCATCCACCTCAGCTCTTGTTGTCCCAAGCTACTCCTAGACCCAGCGCAAACTAGCTGCGGGCAGGTGACTGGCCACTTCCGCAGTTATCATCTGCAAGCATGGCAACACAGGCACAAGCAACTTAGAGAGATACTTCACTCTTATGGTAGAATTAGGAATGAATTCGTACCTGCAAATGTGCAGCACAAGAGACAAACAGAAAAAGCCTGGAAATGCTAATAAAGACATGCACAAGGCAGCAATGAAGAAACTGAGGAAATGACTGGTGACGAATTTCCATCTGTGCATTATTCAAAGTTCTATTTTTTTTATCTCATGCCAAAACCCCAGCATCAGTGCATCAGCATGACATTACGAATTTTAAAGTATATTTTTGTAATTTGGCCACATTGGCTCAGTAAAAGTTTCCATAACTTGCCATGTTCAGTTCTTGGCTCTTTTAGAACAGAATGTAGTCGTCTCTTAACCAATAAGCAATTACCTAGGCCCCAGCAGACACCACCAAAGTCCTCAAGATCACGGTGACCAGGTGGGGAAACTTCTTCTTCTGCTGCCCATCTCTCCCCTTTTCTGGCTTCTCACTTAGCGTCGTCTCTCTAAAGTACCTAAGCTATGGTACTGTAGAAGAGCGATTTACTAATACAGATGAAATCATTTTTCTCTTTGTTGTCCCTTTAAATGACGGCTGGAGGTTGACATGACACTGAGACTTGCCTGCAACTCCTGCAGTTTTCCATCCAGCTGTGCCAAGTCACCATCTGCGTCCAGGAGCTGCTCAAGCTGCCACTTGGCCTGGCTGAAGTTGTCCAGGAGGCTGAGGTGTTGCTCGTGTTGAGGTCGGCCACTGTCACCTTCTACCTCTAAGGACCCTATGTTGGCAGGGCAGCCACTACTGGGCTCACTTCTCAATTCCCCAGGTCTTGTAGTCGTACATGCGCACTGCATTGTCGCCAAACATAGCTCCAGTCTTGTAGTATGCTGGAAGGATAGGGCACACAAACAGCATGGATGCATTCACTCTTCTTTCCGCCAGCTTCATTTCAATATCCTATGGCATCACATAAAGGGTTGGGTTGGGGAAAGGAGGGAGGGGGGGGTAGGATTTCAAAAAGGAGACAACCATAACTACAATGTGCACAATATAAATAAGGTAGTAAGTAAGAAGTGAACGAACAAAGTAATGGCATAGGAAACAATATTTGAAACAGTATGACAGGCAGTATGACAAGAATGCAGCTCATACCACTCAATCCAACAGTTTGCATCAGAACACTTGAGATCAAAGTACAATTGGAGAAAAAATGCCCAGCAAAATTCACATATGCACAGGAGCTCTGTATTTTCCTTTCAATGCCAGAGAAGGTTTTCTTTCTGTAATGCAAGGTACTGCACTATGACACAGATAACTTGACTCTACCATTGGCAAATTGGCAAATTCATCGCCCTATCAGCTGATGCTGACTGGCTCCTTGAAAGTAAACGAAATTCCAGTGCTGGATGCCCAGAAGACCATCTGAACTTGTATCAATGAGGCCGCTTTTGAACCTATTGCAATACAGGGCCCCTCAACCAGCATACATTATTACCAATTGTTACATTGTAGACCAATCCACAGGCTGAGTGTCCTCATTGCCTACGACTTTCCTTATAGTAGTAGCAGTAGTAGTGGCTCCTGAGGGCATTTAAGCTTCGGTTTATGCTTCGCTGTGTCTATTGCTGCTTACTGCCACCTCTGCTACAACTATGAAAAGAAATACAACTGCAATCACTGCCACGGTGGCCTCCATACAAGAATAATTGTGTGTCTGTGATATGGGTGTTTGCCACTCTTGTCATTGCATGTTCACTAAGCAGTTAGTGAGCTTCAATTCAGCTGAACTTCTTTCCTTAACCCCTCGACACATAAGAACATTTATGCAGAAAAAAAAAAAGATAAGATTCAGCTATTCCAGCCTTTTCAGTGTTCACTGAAATCCAATGAGTCATGATCAGAATGCTTTGTCCACAATGCGCACAAAGTGCCAACACAGGCTCGTGGTGTAAATGCGGGCTTGCAAGAAATATATTTTCCTGTGCCTTTTCAGCTGGTGAAACTATGCTTATGTTTCTTAATTTCGACAGCAAGTAGAAATACTTAAATTACAGCTTTTCTATTTCGCTGCTCTAAAGAAAACTTGCGCAATTTCTTTTGTGTAAGTCTTTGTGTAAAAATATGATATAAGCTGAGCCTGTCAGTGTGCATTTTCTCAATAGCCAGTCAGAAAACATAACAAAATATCATGATTTACTCTGATCTTTCATTGTTCCACTATTATCTAAATGATGCTGGTACGTTAACTGTGCTACGAGGGTAGGATGGCTCCGAGTGATCAATAACACAGGGTTTGAACCCCTAATGGACTATCGTGCACATGTCTGCAATGGATGCACAATAGGGTTTGCATGCTGCTTGAGAACAATAAAAGGGTGCTTCACAGATAGACAAATGAAGGACAGAAGGTGAACTGAGCTGGTTTCAGGACTGTGTAATGACATTAGGAGTAATGCAATGTGTTAAAATTTAAATTAAGTTCTGTGGTTTTACATGCCAAAACTACAATATGATTATGAGGCATGCTGTAGTGGAGGACTCCAGATTAATTTTGACCGCTTGGGGTTCGTGCACCCAATGAGCAGTAAACAAGCGTTCTTGCATTTTACGCCCATGGAAGTGCGGCTGCAGTGGCTGGAATTTGATCCCACACCCTCGGGCTCAGCAGTTTTCCGCAAAGTCACTATGCCACCCTGGCAAGTAATGCCATGGCATTACTTGCGTCTGGCACTGTTTCGTGTCTGGCATTAGTTTTTCTTTTGTTGTGAGGTCAGAGTATCACTGTGAGCATACAGGGTCGAAACATGAAGCGACACTGCAAACTTATCTCAAGCAATGAAGACACACCTCTATAGCGGCTTAACTTTAACAAACACAGGCTGTGAGGAGTAAATGCTGAATGCTTTAGAGGAAGATGTATTAAGCTAGCACCAATTCAAGGCACGACAACCAGAAATTCCCAGCACCGTGTGCAGGAGAAGCAAGAAGATGCTTGAGGTGTGTTGACGCAAAGCGTGATTACTGTATTTAAATTTTCTACCCAACAATGCCATTCTTCAATAGGTTAAGTGATTTGGTGCGGTCTTGTAAAACAGTGCTCAATGTAGGAACGACATGTTACAGCGTCCTTGCATGACTGTGTTGAATACGTATGGGAGCACCATTTCCTAATAAACCTTACAATCTGTGCGTTCAGCATTTGTCTTGTTGCCTCTTTCTTTCTAGTCATTGTCAGTCTTTGTACTGTTTCACAAGACATTTTCCAAGCATGTCAAAGCTCTGCCAAGTGCTCATTCTTGCAACAGACTGTCCATCATGAACAGAGAACTCTGGTACAGCAGCGTGTGTTTGCAGTGAGTTGGGAAAGCACACCTTCAAGACCAGGCCTGAAGTTCTGGTGCATCCAGTATCGGTACTCTGAAAAGCAGAAAGAAGCGGAACAAGGTTTGACCACCAGCACAGGATAAAAACTAACATTAGTCGTACTTTGCACTAATGATGGAGGTTCAAGAACAAAGTGTCGAGTTTGCTGCACAAAAACCACAGCAAGATCCCTGTCAAAATTTTTTCATGGCTTAGTGTATTAGACATACTTGTAACAGGAGGTAGCGCAAGAAAAACACAATCACATGGGAGAGCATGAAGAACAAGTGCTAAACTTGCACTGTTTATTCACTGGCACCAGCTGCTAAATATAAGCTTTGTATGAAACAAAAAGCACACACGTACACTACCACTACGGCGACTGCACGTGCATATCCCTCTCTGTTGTTGATAGATGCCCTGCTGGCACCATTGCTTTGACATTAAACCTGCTTCTAATATCAATTGTGCATATGGACATGGTGAGTTTTGTGCCCCAACCATTGCAATGTCACAAGTGCCTAAAGCTAGGCCATGTCAGCGCTGTCTGCACAGGCCAGACGGCATGCCTCCGCTGTGCTGTGCCGGCAGCCATGACGTATCCTCATGCACAGTAAGACAAACGAAGTGCTCGAATTGCGACGGACCCCATGAGGCCAATTCCAAGGATTGTCCTAAACAGAAAAAGGAGAAAAAAATACTGAACCAAATGAGCAAGACAAGTATGTCCCACAAGGAGGCGGCAGCGTCAGTGCACCACCGAAGGAGACGAACGCGTCGTCGGCGTGGACAAGCTGTAGGTCCAGACAAAGCTTCCTGGCTCCAATTCCACAGGTCCAGCAGAACGTAATTGAATCGGCATCGATAGATAAATTATTGCTTCAAGCGAGTTGTGCAAGTCCGGAACCGAATGTATGGCCACGCTTACCACCACGCTCACGGGCCTCAGACTGTCAGCGCGAGCAAGGACAGTGCACTCGAATATTGCCATCGGACTCTGTCATCAAAGCCACGCTGCAACAAATAATCGCCGCCCTGCAGCTGCTACTGTCCGGTTTAAATACGCCAGTGGCGCTAACAGCGGCAAAAATTATGAACGCTATATACACAGTCTCTTCGCTACGCTGCAGTAACTTATACCTCTGCCCGCGAAGATTACTGCGCTGTGCTGTGAAGTGTACACATACGCATTACACAGAACCATTGTGCTGTGAAGCCCTCATCATATTCACCATGCATCCTTCCTCTTCACATCCTATCTCTGTTATTCCCCAAACCCCTTCCCCAGCGTGGAGTAGCAGGCTAGAGGCATTTAACTCAGGCCGACCTCTCCACCTTTCTGCCATTAAATATTATCTCTCTCTCGTGTTTGTTCTTCGTAACCACCCATGCAATTGTGTCTGTTTTGCGCTACCTCCCGTTACAAGTACATATCTCTGTGTGTGCAAATGTGCACCCCTGATAAATCACCCACACTTGCATTCCTCTGAAAAACGTTTTACCTTTCCGACTCAATAAAAGCACTAAAGGATAAATAAAAGCACTCAGACTGGTCTAAAATGAGACCTGCTCCATTTCAAGGCAATCTGCAGGGGAAGACAAGGAAAAGTTTAGAATGCTGCCGTAGCAGGTTCAGGCAGTTATATGGTCTGCTTAAGTCTATCCCACCAAATGCGGTCTGGCAAAGGCTACTGTCAGCCAATCAGAAATTAAAGCCAATTGCAAATTTTGGGAAAATAGGAAGGCTCGCTCATTGTGCGCTGCTAATCTTTCCACGAACTTCAGTCAGTACCACACGCATCGAGCGTCATCAGAGACGGACTGTGGAGCAGCCTTTATTCGAGTTCTCGCTGCTGTACTGCATAGACCGGGTGAGGCTTAGTACAGGGGATAAAGTCCTGTGCTGGGTGTCATCGGTTGTCCCTACGGGAGTAACCAAGGAGAGACTTTTGTACACACTTACATAGGGAAGAAAATAAAAATTAAATTATGGGTTTTTATGTGCCAAAACCACGATCTGATTATGAGGCACGCTGTAGTGGGGGACTCCAGAAATTTGTACCGCTTGGGGTTCTTTAACATGCACCTTAATCTAAGTACACGGGTGCTTTCGCATTTTGCTCCCATCAAAATGCGGCTACCATGGCCGGGATTCGATCCTGCAACCTCGTGCTTAGCAGCCCAACACCATAGCCACTAAGCAACCACAGCGGATCATAAGGATGAAATGAACACGTTGATAGGCGGAGGCTACACAACCATATTAAATAAAGCACAAAACCCCTTTTATGGATACATTGTTGCACTAACAGGAAATAAAGACTTAGGAAGAAAAGTAGTAAACGATAGGTCGAGCGCTGTGCTTCAACTATTTTATTCTCACAGCAGAGCATGGACAATCAACAAATGTGCGTGCGTACATCAGTGTCGTCTAGAATGATTACAGTGATGTTTTTAACAGCTGCATCTTGGTGTCAAACAGAAAAACAGACCTATCACTAATGCAACTCAATGCCTCTCTTTTTTTTATGTAATATGCCTCCAGATGTTCTCTTGCTAATGTATCACCACTCCTGCCAATTGTCTTAATCTCACGCTGTAGTGGCTGACATCTGCTGGCCAAGCGAACCATGCAATGTGCAGGTAAATTCACATAAACTTTGTTAATTATAGACAATCCATGCTCCCGTGCTCGGTCACTGACACATCTCCCCATTTGGCCCACGTAGGTCTTCTCACATTTCAGTGGTATCTCAAATATAACGCCTGTCACACATTTTATGTACAGTCTGGTGTGGTTTGCTAAGCTGTAATAAAGCAGTTGAAGTTCAGCGCTCAAGCTATCGTTTCCTACTTTTCTTCCCAAGTCTTTATTTCCAGTCAGCACAATAATGTATTCATCAGATCTCAACCAATTCACCAAGCAACAACTTCTACTCTCCCTTTTATAGCTTTGCTGACCACTGTTGCACAGGACTTTAATTGCACATTTATAAACCAACACCCTTCAAATGATTGAAAATAGTGCTTCCAACCAGATAGTTCTTTACGGACATGCATTGTTAATTGCCCTTGATTCAATATTAGCCTCATTACACATTCTTATGTCACCACTTGTGTTTCTATGCTTCCTTTGCCTAATTTTATGCTTCTTTAAAGGGGCCCTGAACCACCCCTCGGGCTTGGCGAAATAACATAGTCTGCAGGTAGCATATGCTGTTGTGAACATCTCAGCCAAGTTCTGCTGTCGTATGCAGTCCCTGGAGCTCGCAAGCGGAGCGCGAAGTCACCTTTTTCTCAAACGCTCTCGTTTCAACAACCCCATGCTCCTCACTCTTTTCCGTGTGCTTTATTTCATCATAAAGCACACTCCAATACGCAGCTGCTATTGGTTGCTGCGCTCGGCTACACCGCGGCCGCCGTGAGGTGCCGCCACAAGTCCAGTGGCTAAGCGCGGCATAGGCACCAAATTGGAAATTTGAACTGCGCGCCACAGTGACGTCTCCGCCGTAGCATTCGCAGTGCAAGGCATTGGCGGAGGAAGGGGAGCACAGCTGAGGCCGTGTTTGATTGCCGATAACTCCGCTTCTGCTGAACGCACTGAACTACTTTTTGCAGCAAAGTGGTTCTGAAATAGCCTATCTTCACTTCAAATGTCTTACTCCACTTCGATAAAAAGTGGTTCAGGGCACCTTTAACTTGCAATGACAATGTAAGTGTTATTTCCATAATTTGTTTGTCCATTCTGGTTTTGAATTCTTTTATATAGTGTGCAAGGTATACATTTCCTTGTGCTTTTATATACACCTTTAGTTACTCTGTACAGAGTGCCGAGTTGGGGGAAAAGGGGCATAGCGTCGGTTTCCTAGCTAGGTAACATCAGTAATGTACATTTTTTTTGTCAAAACAAAGTATACAGGACATTATGCTGGCATTAGCTTCATAATAAAGAATCAAATAAGGAATGTTTTATTCTATATTATTCTATAGCTCCTTATATATACTACACACATGTAATAGTTCTGTATTTTTACCAATAAATAAATTCTGAAATTGGTCTGTATCTTGCCGCCAAACAATGATCATTTATCTTGCTTGCATTTTTAATTTTCATGAAAACTCTGCGCTCACCACTTTCTACTCAAGGATGTCATGTAACGTGCATGCTGTTCCTGACCTGGAAGTGGTGGGCATGCAACGTTAAAGTATGGAAACGGACGCAATACAGACGACCACAATGTTGTTCGAGGTCAAGTTAAGCCCCAAAGTGTGTGAGTGCAGTGTTCAACGCTAGTTTCCAACCCAAGATTGGTGTCAACAACAGAGTGTACTTATTTAGAGTGCGATTTTATACAAGAAATTTGCAGAGTGATATAAATATGGATAAGCATAACCAACTTCAGTGCATGAAGCCTAAAATCAATCGAGCTAAATAGACTCGGACAAGTCTACCTTGTGAGCTATTGAGGCGCCGGTAGTAGTAGTAGCAACCACAAAAGGCAACAACTTCCACAACTGTTGCAACGGCCAATGCGGTGCCCAGGAAGCCCCCTCTGGCTCGGCTTTTCTGAAGCATTTGACTACAAAAGGAAGACAGGACAGTGCATAATTAATGTGCTCGGTGCACAAGCGTGCACACCTAGTAGCCTGTACAAGGGATAAAAATCGGATGGGGCAAGGTTCTGACTGGTGCTGTATAAGTCACGGGGCGCTTTTTTTTGGTGCGACGCTGGATTGGATTTTTTACAAGTACTGATCCAGGAGACACATATAAACGGCTGATGGAGGCCTGGGGTGAGCACCCGAAATTATAAAAACAATGTGTCTAAAGGTGCATCGGACGTACCTACTTTGCTTTTGCTTCGCAGCTCCCGCCTACCGATATTTTTACGTTTTTGCAGAAGGACGTTTATTTAACTTAAATGGAACAATTACGATATGCTTTTGAAAAGTAACGGACAGCAGCTGCAGACGAGAAGTCTGGAACGAGCAAAGATACTGCTGCAGGAGAGCAGGCCCGGTATCTACTACGGTCCCTACTGCAAGCCCCCGGGAAAATCGGATATGTTATGTTGAAGGTACGCTCTTAAAAATGTTTCCACCCTTTGGGGCTTGTCCCACAACAATAATCGTCATCCGTCTTGCCCGCACTTCCTTTCTGAGAGCCCGGTACCAAGTAACGAACGGCTTGCGCGTCATCAGCGTGACTCGACAGTAAAGTAGCGAGCGCCGAGTTTTCAAGAAAGGAAACGCAAGCAATGCAGATAATTATTGTTGTGGGACAAGATAAGCCCCAAACGGTGAAACGTTTTTAAGAGTGCAGAGCGCCGTGCGCGTGAAAGATATAATCCGGCATGACTGACTCAGCACGAGCGAGAAAGTCTGTCCGACGTAAAGCCCCTGCATCTACGCGCCACAGCGGCGGTAGCGCGTAGATGCAGGGGCTTTACTTAACCTGGTCGGCGGAAACGTGTATGGAGGGGCTTTAGTCCGACGTACACCCGGCAACGAAAAAAGCGTCCCGCCACTTCTGCAACACCAGAAGAACCTTGCCAGATATGAAACTCTATGCTTGCCACCATAGGCAGTGCTACGGTCGTTTGATAGAAAACGCACTTGTAGTTGATGGACTTGATGCAAAGCTCGTAGTGGTTTCCGCTTCACAAACTTCCCACTGCCGGTCACATTTACTAATTGTCAACGCACAGAACAAGGAACATGTGGTTTGAAAGGTCAACCGGTTCTTTAAACGCAGCAGCGGCGGCAGCAGATGAAACCACAGAACAACTGAGAACACCTCATACTAAAATGTGATGGTATCAATCCCGTTGTCGATGCGGTCTCAGTCACGCTTCCTGAGGCCCTAGGCAATGCCTCCCTAGGGTTCAGAGAAATAATAAAAGGGAAAAGACTGGTGCAAAGCGCGGCTCCCTTGACCATAGAGTTTCCTACAAAAATTACTAGAGGGAACTCTGGCGCTGCAGTCGTTGTCCTACCATGGGAATGATGGGAAGTACATGGATTTGTCTACAGTGGCTAAAACAGGGAAGTGTGTTGAACGCGCCAGCTCGCGCGTGGCGCTTTGGAAGGAAACTTCCAGGGGGCGCTGCCACACGCATACACGTCGGCAGCGACGGCGGCTAGCAGCCGCAGTGCAGGGGCCCTGCGCGGAATGCGATCATCCGCGTGCGGTCAGGAATGCAATAACAAATAAGAGAGCTTCACACTACGTATATGCTCGCTCGTTCATGGCTACAAATTGCTATATAGTAGCATAGCTCCTTACGAATCACAGGGCGTCAACGTAACAATCCGATTGAGCGCACATCGATGGTAGAATGTACCTTGTTTTGTCTGGTTATCGAACGCAAAGCAAGAAAATTCCCAGTGGTAACTCGGAAGCAAACATTTTATTTTCAACACATTGCTTGCACAAACAACTCATATTTTGAAGAATTGCTTAGAATCTGTAGAAAGCAAACCATTCTCAGTCATTGACGATATATTTTGATACGCGACATGCCAGAGCTGGTGCTCTTTTTTCACGAGAACAACAACAACAAAAAAACATTTTGTTTAAATAGTTTACAAGCAGTTCAAACAGAACGTTGTCAGCCTCTGCTAAGTGACGCGCCTGAGCTTCAGGTGCTTCTTTTCACAGGAAAACGCGCTCTCTTTGTTGAGTGCCTTCGTGTAGAAATGTGCAAACGGGTGACCAAAATAAATTTTGTAACCTGGTTGGTGAATTTGGGGCCATGCTGTGCACAGCCTAGCATGGCGTCTTTTTTTTTTTTTTTTTTTGCAGGCAGAAGACAAGCTTTTCCAAGAAGTCACTGTGCAGCTCGTTGTAGCTGAACCACACCGAAAAAAGTAGTTTCAATTAAAAGGGCGTCTACGTATGAGAAGAGCTTCTCAGAAGGGTATTTGAGGCCCCGCAGAACTTGATGAACATCACCAGCTATTCTTTGGCTTCGTCGGCGAAAACAAGGAGCTCGTCAAAGCATTCCTTGCACGCAGTCCTCAGGATTGTTTCGTGTACAACATGCCCTGCCATGTAGAAGACTAGCCGCGGATCACTCATCTTTTCAAGGTACACATGGTATGGAAGCATTGCGGACTTCTTTATCACGTGAGAAGCTTCTTCTACCTTCCCGCTATGGCTTGCATCCTAACCACTGAGGAGAAAGGTCAGATCGCCCTCTTCACAGTTGCCACTCCTGGGCGCTTTGACCAATTCGTAAAAACTCAAACAGTTCACAACGAGCAAGAATTGGGCACAAGAGGGGGATGGTCGTTGCCACCAGAAAATCGTCTAATGATACCAAACAATTTCTCTAGGCAGTCTTGCCTCAGCCGGCACGTCAGCAGCTACTTAAAGCCAAGTTTCTCACGAAGGTACTTCATTAGATCAAGCGTGGCCTGAAGGGTGACCCTTAGTCCCTTGGGCAGTGCTTGCTGAAAGAAATCCTGGTGACGTTCCCGCGTGAGCCTCCCATCGGTTTAAGCAGTCTCATACATCCTTGACGTGTCTTTCATGTTCAGAGTCAGGTTTCAATCCCTCAGGTGGAATCCGTGCTGTCATTGCCTTTACTAGCTTCCACATTAGCAGAACAAAGGCATGACTTGGTGCGGGGTCACCCCAGTGCTCCTTTAAGTGCTTCTTGTAGAAAAACAGGCCCCGAAGCACCTGGGGAATGAAAAGGTGCAATGCCAGGTTTACCTTCATCTTTTCAAAGTTGTTAGGTCTCACGTGAGCAAGAGTGATCTGCGGCATCACTTTAAGGGTAAGTGGACACTTATCCTCTATGTGTGCTGCTCTGATGTGCTCAGTATAAACAGACCCTTCAGGCCTTTTGCACCTTGCTTTAAGA
Source organism: Dermacentor variabilis (assembly GCF_050947875.1). Lineage (NCBI taxonomy): Eukaryota > Metazoa > Arthropoda > Arachnida > Ixodida > Ixodidae > Dermacentor > Dermacentor variabilis. Next base: position 5,184,532 of record NW_027460324.1, read on the forward strand.
AGGCCATTTCGAACGCATGTTATCCGGCTCGGAAAATCCGAAATGAAGAGGCGTCTTCCAGTGTCAACAGGATATGGTGCAGATCGTTTTATGGACGTCAGAAATCACAAAAAGCCGCCACATTGAACGGTTCCATGAAGCTCCGTCCGCCGTGATATAATCTACCTTCAGCCCAGCCTTTTCTGCGAGCTACACGGTTTCTGTTAAGATCTTGCACAAAAGCAGCCTTCACATCTCCCCTGGAAGCGAAAACGCCGAATATCTGGTGCCAGCTAGGAACCAGTGAAAGGTTGAAACATGATCACAAGACCGTGATTGCAGGGAAGATGTTTGTCATTTTCCAATGTGAATTTTCCCCAAGTCCACCACTCCTATCTACTTTCCCTCCTGCGCCAACATTCAAGAACTCTGACAGCTTCATTTCGTCCACAATCAGGCCACCATGGCACTTGAATTCCTCCATAGATTTGGTTTTTCTTTCAATGCCTGTGATAATAGCAGGGTTGAGGCCAAACCCATCCTTGTATTTCCGCATGTGCACCTTCAAACAGCTTCCGCTTGGAAGGATGAGTATGCCTTCCCGCCCGACATGCTCGTCGAGCCTCGAGTTTTTCATTATCATTATCACGCAATCCAGCAACCAGTCCGGATTGTACTACATACCTTTCGTTGATTTTTGATGAGCAGCTTGAAAGCATTGCATAACAGCAAGTCTTTGCTTCGGTGGAAGGGCGTGTAACCGGTCTGCGAGGACGCCCTTTTCAAGTTCTGCATTTTTGTCTCTTCAATTTCTCAATAGTTTGAGTGTAAAGTGACAGCTAGGCTTTGAGCCGGCAAGTGGCCTGTGCGTGCGCTCTTCTACGTTTTTAAATTGCTGCAGCAGAAAAAGAAACGGGCACTACTTCCCAGAGGTCAGGGCGCGTGGCGTTGCTGAAGCAGCAGAGCCGGCGCAACTCGCACCGGGCGACGTATGGATGGATGGATGGATGATTGTGGCTCAACCCTTTGAATCGGGCGGCGGCGGCGCGCGCCACCTAGCCTTTAATGGTTCTATATGCATGCATACCTATGTATTTACTCCTTTACTTTTGCGTTGATATTGTCCACCAATCAGATAGCCTCCGTTTAGTTATTTCTACCTGTTCAAAGTCTATTCTACTTTCACTGTCTTTAAAACCCAAGGCTTTGAATAGTTCCCCGTTAGATTCAACTGCAGGGTGAAGTTGTTTACAAGCAAGTATCAGGTGTTCCGCCGTTTCCTCCTCCTCTCTACACGCCTCGCACACCAAATCTATCTCCTGGTATCTGGCTCGGTACGTTTTAGTCCTCAGTACACCTGTCCTGGCTTCGAACAACAATGAGCTTCCCTTAGAGTTATCGTAAATATTTTCTTTGGCTATTTCTTGCTTAAACGTCCTGTATGTTTCCAATGCCGATTTGGTTTGCATCTCTGTACTCCACATACCCCTCTCTACCTCCTTAACCTTTTTCTTGACAGATGATTCCTTACTTGTTCCCCCGCCACTGCCCAAGTATTTGCTTGTCAATTTTCTTTCGCTTCCTCCACCTCGTGTCAACATTCCTCGTGTATAAGTAACTGAAAACCTTCCTGGCCCACCGAATTTCCCCCATTTTTCTCAATCGCTCCTCAAATGCTATCTTGCTACTAGCCTCTCTGCCCTCGACAGAAGACCATCCCAGATCCCCCTGCACTCCAAGATTTGGTGTCTTGCCATGTGCTCGCAGAGGGAGCCTACCCACACCACGTTGCCTAATTTCCAACTGTTGCCGGGTCTCTGTTCTAATACATAGAACTGCATTGGCAAAAGTCAGGCCTGGTACCATTACCCCCTTCCATATCCCTCGTACTACCTCGTACCTATTGTAGTTCCACAGTGCCCTACTCTTCATAATCGCTGCACTTCTGTTACCTTTAGTCGTTAGATATTTTTCGTACTCTGTCAGATACTCAGTGCCATTATTTATCCACACGTACCCCAAGGTACTTGTATTTATCGACTATCTCCAGCGTGGCCTCCTGTATCTTATGCTCGCCGCAAGTGTTATCATTAAAAATCATGACTGCTGATTTTTCTTTGCTAAACTTCAAGCCTAACCTGTCTCCTTCTGTACCACATATGTCCATTAATTCCTGCAGATCTTCTGCATTGTCAGCCATTAATACAATATCATCCGCGTACATCAGTCCTGGTAATGACTGTTCAATCAATTTTCCTTGCTTGAGAAATGATAGGTTGAAGCCGAGTCCGCTTTGCTGTATTTTGGCCTCTAGACCTTGTAGGTACAGCATAAACATCAGAGGTGACAATGGGCACCCCTGCCTAAGTCCCCGCCGAATCATCACAGGCTCCGAAACCTGCTTTTCCCATTGTATAATCACCCGGTTACCTTTATAGATATCTTTTAAGAAATTGGTTACTCCATCTTGCACTCCTAAAGTTTCCAGAATGCCCCACAAGCCCTCTTGAAGTACGCTGTCATAGGCTCCCTTGATGTCCAAAAAAGCCAGCCAAAGGGGTCTGTGTTCCTTTTCAGCTATTTCAATGCACTGTGTTAGCGAGAACAGATTGTCTTCTAGCCTCCTATGCTTCCGGCGGAACCCATTTTGTAGCTCTCCAAGTACCCCCTCGTTCTCTACCCATGCCTGCAGTCTGTCCCTTATAATCTGCATAACCACCCTGTAAACCACTGACGTCACTGTTATAGGCCGGTAGTTATTTATGTCAGCTTTGTCTCCCTTTCCCTTATATATCATTCTCATCCTACTTAGCCTCCATTCGTCAGGTACTTTACCATCCACTAGCATTTTGCTCACCACCTCCCTCAATGCTTTCTTAGATTTCGGGCCCAATTTCTTTATTAACATAATTGGAATACCATCGGGGCCTGCCGATGTGCTACTTGGTACCCTCTTCTCCGCCCTTTCCCACTCTATTTGTCCAAGCGAAAGCAGTGGGTTGACCGGGCTATCCCTCTCCGACGTACTGCATGTACCATTTGTCTGTTTTGTAAATTTTTCCCTCATCATGGTTCCTATGTGCTCCATTGCCGCCTCTCCTTCTAACCGAGTACCTTGAGCTGTTACTATATACCTCTGCTCTAGGCTTGTCCTATTACCCAAGGAGTTCAGATGTTGCCAGAATTTTCTAGCTGCCTGTTTATCTTTTTATTGCTTATTTTTGACAGCCATTGGGACCCTTTTGTCTTGATTTTCTCGTTGATCAAATAATATGGTTCCCTTTTGCATTTTATGTAGTTTACCCATTTCCTCTCTACTTCTGCTTCAGGTTCTCCCTTACTTTTGGAATACCTGTGTTCCCTGGAGGCTTCCTGACGTTTCTTTATGGCCTTCTTAACCTCTTCATCCCACCAGCTCTTGAGTTTTCGTATCCCTTGCCTTGTTTTCCTGACTCGCGCCTTACCTAGCTCACGCTCAAATAGTCTCATTAACTTTGGGTAAGTCCAATCAGTTTCAGTACTCTCTGATATTTCCTCTTCAATTTGTTTGGCCGCTATTTCCACTTCGTCTTCTGAGTAAAAAATCACATCTGGCGTTTCCTCGCGCGTCGTTGGTGCTTTAGTTTCCCTCTTAAAACTCAACTTGATACGTTTGTGGTCGCTACCTATACTTCTGGAGCCCTGTTCATCTATAATCATGGCTCCTAATCTATCGTACACCCTATGTGACATCAACGCATAATCTATTGTCGAGTGTCGACCCCCTACCTCCCATGTTTTGATCCCGTCACACTTTTCAGTAGAGTTACAGACAACTAAGTTAAGCCTCTCACACATATCCAGCAGCATGTTACCTGTGGAGTAAACAGCATGTTACCTGAGGACGTGTAAACGTCAGCGCGCGCCCCCTCGCGGCTCCCCTGTGGGCGGCTTCACTGCGTCTCGTAGGCGCTCCGTGCTAGTCGCCACACTTCCCTATTCTAGCCCACGATGTCAGTACTCCTCGATCGGAGGGCGGGCGATTTGAACTGCGCTAGAGGTACGCGGACGGACGGACGGAAGAAACTTTAATGGAAAAAGGACCTGCGAGGTTGCCAGCCCGGGCTCAGGCCACCCGGGCATTGTGTGCGGTGAGGCATAGCCTTTCCACCGCTGCCCGGGCCCGCTGGATAGCCCATAATTGGTCGTGTAGTTCTGAGCTAGTCAGAGCGCTTAGCCATCGCTCCTCGAGAAGGTCCGGTTCTATCTTGTCTTCTACGTATACTGAACTGATCTGTGTGCACTGCCACAAGATGTGTGCCATGTCTGCGTGTTCATGTTTGCAGAGCTTGCAGCTTGCGTCTGGATATTGTGTTGAATTTATTCTGTTTAAGTGGACTGGGTTTTGGAACGTTCTGGTTTGCAATCTTCTCCAATCTGTTTCTTGCGACCTGTCGAGTTGTTTGTGGGGTTGTGGGTATGCTTCTCTTTGTTTCGTGTAGTGTGTCAGTATGTCGTGGTACGTGACCAGTCTGTCCCTGTCGTCTTTTATCGCTTCTTCGTCGTCGTCGCCTCCTCCGTCTTCTCCATCGCCTCCGCCGCAATCCTTCTCCCTTCCCCGGGGGTTGCGGGGTGTTGGGCCGTCACTGTCCGTGCCGCGGTGGGTTAGTTTTCGCGCGACTCGGTGGGCCTTCTCGTTGAGGTTGGGAGGGGCATTCATGGTAACTTCTCCCATATGTGCCGGGATCCATTTGAGGTATTTGGGTGTAATTGTGCCGTTCTTAAAGTCTTCTGCTCTGTGGTTCAGGATTTTGGCCGCCTCGGTGGAGACCCAGCCCTTTGTGAAATTCCTAATAGCCGTCTTGGAGTCGCTGATTATTGTTCTGTATTGTTGCCGACCGCTGATTATAGCCAATGCGATTGCCGTTTCTTCCGCTGCCTCCGACGATCTAGTCCTTACGGAGCCCGCAGTCACGGTCTTTCCTTTCGTGCATACGACCGCCATTGCGAAGAGGGAGTTACCTTTGTCAGCGCCGACACCACCATTGTCGTCCCTGTGTCGGGGGTACCGCGCGGCGTCTACGAAGAGCACCCCCTCCCGCGCGCCGTGGTTTTTGAGAATCGTTTTCGTGCGGCATTTTCTTCTCTCGACATTGTGCACGGGGTGCATGTTCTTCGGGATATTTTCCGTGTTGACTGCGGCTCGGACGTCTGGGTGAATCTGCATCTTGGGGCCGTTCATTCCGTGGTAGTTTATGCCGATCTTTTCCATGATTTCTCTGCCCGCCTTGGTTTCGGAGAGTCTTTCGAGTTGCGCTATTAGATAGTTTTAGTATAGCGTACGCTATTCCATTGCGTACGCTAAAAAACAGCGGGTCGTCACTGCGCATGCGCTGAACGCTAAACGAAATAGCGGGTATAGCGGGCGTACGCAACGCAAACGAGTTAGCGTTAGCGTTCTTGCGGGGTTTGCGGAGCTTGCGGGAAACATGGCGGCGGTCCCGGCTGCCCACTTCGAATTGAATTTGGCGTTGCTTTTGTAAAATGCACTTCGTTCGTAGCAAATGACTGTGTAAACGGCTTTCGCTTAGTCTCAGGCCGCTTCGACGACAGAGTATTATGGATAACCTCGTGGTGTTTTCGAGATCGCTTCTCGTTTCGAACGAGTCGAAGCCTAACGAAAGAAACGTTCGAGATGTCAGCGCCACCTGTCGCTAAAGGCGCGAAATAGCCGCAACGACGGCATATGGCCTCTGAGATCCAAAGATATCGCCGGCCAACTAAAATTGTAGAAAACGTGCGCTGCTTAGCGTACGCTATATTATAGCGTATAGCGTACGCAATAGTTGCGGACGCTAAACTAAAACTGTTCTCTGTGCCTCTGCGATCTCCTCCAGCGTGTTATGCACTCCGAGTTGTAGTAACCTTTCGTTTCTTGTGTATCGGGGGAGACCCAGTGCTGTTCTGTACGCTTTTCTAATGAGCGCGTCGATCCTGTCTTTCTCGGCCTTGTTCCAGTGGACGAATGCCGCCACGTACGCGACGTGGCTGATCGCGAAGGCCTGAACGAGCCGCACAACGTTTCTTTCTTTAATGCCCCTCCTGTTGTTGGAGACTCTCTGTATTAGCCGAATGGCCGCCGTGACTTTCTTTTCCAGGCGTGTTATAATGTCCGTGTTTGTTCCCCTGGCTTCGATCCAGAGACCCAGAACTCTAATCTTTTGGACCATGGGTATCTCCGTGCCTTTCCTCGTGGTTAATCTGATTCCCCTTTTGTGTAGTTCCGCTACGTCCCTGGACGGTTTGCCGAACCTCCTGGGGCGGTAGAGCAGCAGTTCCGATTTTTCCAGCGAGCATTCAAGTCCGGTGCCCTCTAGGTGATTTTCGATTGCCTCCACCGCCCCTTGAAGTCTGTTCTCCATATCGCCCTCGCTTGCGTCTTTCGTGGTCCAAATCGTAATGTCGTCTGCATAAATGGTGTGATTAATGCCTTCTATTCGGTCCAGTTTTTCCGATAGTCCAATCATGACGAGGTTGAAGAGCATCGGTGACACGACGGACCCTTGCGGCGTGCCAGCGCTGCCCATGTCCACCTGGATACTCTCCTCCTCGTCCAGTCTGATTCTGGCTGTTCTTCCCGTAAGGAAATTTCGGATAAAATTATACGTTCGTTCGCCCAGGCCGAGTTGCACGATTCTGTCGAGTATGGCCGTGTGCTTGACCCTGTCGAAGGCCTTCTTTAGATCAAGTGCAAGTATTGCCCTCAAGCCCCGCCCCCGTGGTATCTACGCGGACGCTTCAGAACGCATTTTCTCTTAAAATAAGTCTCTCCTTGGCACGAAACAAGCGTTTCGAGGTTTCTGTGATGGTATTTCAACAGTCCACGTTGACTTAATAGTAACCTTTAGTGTCCCTTTAAAGATTTCCCCTAAAAAGTGAGTGAAAGAGCTCACAAAACAAACGCATATCGCCGCTCGCGTCGGAGCTCTGTTTAACGGCCACCTGTGTCTAAAACGGCGCTCCGTTGCAGCTGTCTATTTGTGAATGTATGACATAGTTCGCGTCGTAGTGTGCACCCGATAAGGCGACTGAGGGGAATTTTTGGTACCATTTCGCTCCACTGTTGCTCTGGGAAGGCCATGCGTGATCCGTACGCCTGAAGAGCAGCGTATCTGCGAGAAGCGACAGCGAGAGCAGCGGCGGGAGAGAGACCGTCGACGTTGCGCCAACCTGGCGGCCCGAACAGAAGAGCATGCCTGCGATGTGGTATGTAAGCGACGAGCAAGAGCCGACGACGCATATCGCGACGACACCACAAGGGCGCAGTGTCGGGATTCGACGGCGCCTATGCAATGTTCCAAAGAGACATTCTCGATTGCAACTTCGAACCAAGCTGCCGAGTATGTGATTGCCTATGGTTCGATCACAACCTCTCGGAAATCAACGGCATACGGTTGGAAGAGCGATGGTAGAAGGAAATGGATGTGCTGACACGATGCTTTCCGGGCAAGAACGTTGGGGAGTTTGGAGTCTGCGGCATGTGTAAGGAGGCGCTGGTAAAAGGTAAGGTGCCTCGATTCAGTGCAATGCATGTACAGAAGCTCTGCTAAAGGGTGCAGTTCCACGTTTCTCGACAACGAACGGTTATGTGTACCCGCGTGCGCCGGCACATCTTCCAAAGGTCAACGCCAATCGGATCAGCTTCGCTGCTCATTTACCTTCACAGAATGGAATGATTCATGAATTGTTGTATACTCGAGTCACAGCGGCACATTTCAAAGGCCCTTGAGTCAAGGGCATTAGAAACTGCCAAACTTTGTCGACCTCAAAGAAGGTCTGTTGCTGCCACTTGGCACTTGTCAATAACTCGCTTGTTTCAAATTATGAATGAGTGGTGTAATGCTCGCCATACCAAAGTTGCACAAAAAGCGAGTAAAATATAGTTGATAGCTCTTTTATAGCAATTAGTAGAACATGAAACGTGTTTTCACAGAAGCTGTTGCATGTTTGCTTTGTGAACTCACGGTCCAATGCGACGAAAGGGACAAGATTTGCAGCCTGGCGACCATGTTGCAGGTTTGCTTGACAAGCAGCGACCTGCTTCCAAGTTGGTTTGGTGAAGGTACAGCCGCCCTGATTTTTAATAATATAGCGCGAGCGTCGACTGAACTGCTGGTGAGCGCCTTATAACGGCGATAAGCGTGCAACAAGAGCGTGCAACAAGGCGAGTGCAACAAGGCAACAAGGCTCGTGCGCGAACTCTCGCCTTGTTGCACGCATATCGCCATTATAAGGCGCTCACCAGCAGTTCAGTCGACGCTCGCGCTATATTATTAAAAATCAGGGCGGCTGTACAAGCATTTTGGTCCGGCTCTGTAGTGTCTGGGGCAGCCAGGTGAGTTGGGCCGTGCTCAGCTTCAAGAATGCAAATGGCAAAGCTCGCAGCCTCTCCCCCCCCCCCCCCATGCGCCGTGAATGAGTTCTGCTTCATGCTGGCGGGCACATGTCTCTCACTGAACAAAAGCGAGATTTGCCCTTGGACGTCGTTGCCTTTCAGCGCCACTTAGCGCAGTTTTCTCAGTTGGTGCCATTGCAAGTGAAGTAGTAGGCAGTGTGTAAGCACCGCTGATGCATGTTGGAGCTACACTCTGTAGGCAAGGAGGCGCCACAGGCTAGTCAGATGCGAAAGAGAAACCATGTGTGGAAACTGCATCATCACCCCAGCAGAAGGCCCACACCAGGCTACACCGCATTGAAGCCTTTACTGGGCTGAGACTACCGAAGCGCTAACTGTCGGCACTCGTTAGTGTCATGATGCAGTACTTCACTTCACCGCTCCTAGATGGCTATTTTATGCATTCTCGCTGATGTCGCATCCATTACAGGAAGTTGATGGTGGACCCCAGCACAAAACACTTTCGTGCTAAAAAACGAAATGATAATTCATAGCAATATTGGAGCACGTAGTAAAACATTTTAAATTGATGCTGATAGCTTAAATTGATGCTGATAGATGCTGAGAGAATGGTTTAGCAGCAGACCTTTCTTTGAAAACGCTCTACGAGAGTGCGTGTGACTGCCACTAGAAGGCCTTCGAGATATCGAGGCAGTTCCATGAAACTTTGTAGACTCGATTGACTTTTGACTCGGTCTCCGTCGGATCTGCTCATGTAGCAGCGCCAAATATGCTGTTGAGTTAGAAGACTATCTGTTCGAAGGCCTTCAAAGTGCCTGTGTGACACCGGCATTAAATGAAAAATTGCAATGTGTTCATTCACAACAACAGGTGTCTTTATTGTGCCATGTGTTCCTATACCCCTATACAGTGTCGCCCAGTGACATCCGTGACAACTTCCAGTTGGGTGAAGGCTGATCTGCTGCAAGCCAGTTGAAATCGTCCACTTTGTTCCAGTTGTTGACAGTCTTGTCTAAGCATGATGCACACCAGTCTCGCTCATCTCCGTCATAAGTGAAGTCGTACTTGGCAAACAGGAGCTCTTTTGAGTCTTCGATAATGGAGCGTGCCTGAATGTGCACTCTGAATTCGCACTTGTGGCTGTTGTGTACTCGCAGCTGCTGACAGGCGATATGAAACGTGCAACGCTCGCACTCCTCCACGAATACTGAGGTGGCCACAGGTCCACACCGGATGTTGCAGTTCTTGAGCCGGCGTGCGAACAGTGTCGCTGGACAGCCATGGACGGTCACTTCGCAGGTGTTGAGAGAATCGAGTTCCATGTCCTTGCCATTGATGTCAGACAGCATTAACGTTTCCCCTGATCTGCCTTGGAAGCCCAAGGTGGAGGCATTCTTCAAGGCATCAGCAGGGAAGCCTGGCCTCGACTCGCATTGCCCCGTGGTTCTGGCATCACTGCACACAACAATTTATGACAAGTGTCAATGTGACACTGCAGTGTAATCAAACCAGCAGCTACAATGACAAAAGTGTTTGGTAAAAAAGATCCCCAACCTCCTGTGAATTTCATTTCATAAACTCGTATTCCCTAATACCTGTGCCACAAGGGCACAAAAAATAAACATGCTAATCACTTAATTCCATTCGCATGACACTATACAAACAAACCTAATGTCATTTGCTTTAATGTTATTTGTTAATGCTTCCGCCAGAACTTATTCGACTGAGAAATGCATACTTTCAATGCCATAGCTTGTGCAGGGCAGTATAATTAAAGCATCTGAATCAGTCTCCTAAACTACAACACTCCCGTAAGCAGTTGTAGTACTCAGTAAGCTTCCTAAGGTTGGCACTGCAATGGCTTCAACGTGGCAGGTGCTAATTTACATCTGGGCTTCAGATTTGGCATGCAATGGCCGAAGTTGTTATGGATGGTTGTAACGTTGTAAAAGACGGCAACAAACTGAAGCTAACACCATGGTATGCTTACTTTTACATTTCTCTATTCATTAAGGCACACTAAACTTGCAAATGCATGTTTATTTTTTAATTAGTGCGCTAATAACCTCACATTGGAAGATGCTGTCATCGACATTGTGTCAAATGCAATCAAATTTGGACATGTGGCAGCTCCACTGCAAAAAAATGTAATTAGGGAATTCGAAATATTATTGATTACTGTATTTACTTTTACTTGCATAATGTTCGCACCCCCCAAGTTGGCCATCAAAAATTAGATTTTTTTATTTCCTTAAGTAATCATCGCACTTTCAAAAATTGCTGCAACGACTGTTGTCTACTTGATCCGACATCAATGCTTACACGACTTGGGCTATGTTGGGCCAGGGTCACCTTATTTGTCCATTTTGTGACTCTAGGTGTAGCTATAGGCTGCAAATACTAAAGGGCCTTCGCAGCTGCTGCTTGTGCAGAACCTGTGTTCTTATTACAAAGGTAAGCGTGGTTGGGAAGTGCATAACATAGTGTTTAAATTTATATGAAATGATAACTGCTGGCAACGAAAACCCCAACTTTCAGCCAACTTATTTTTCATTTTACCATTTAGCACCTAGAACATTTCACTAGAAAAGTGTTCCCACATAACTATCGCTCCCCCCAACTTTGCATCAATTTTCCACAAAAGAAGGTGCGAGCATTATGCGAGTAAATATGGTAAATGTGATTTTTCGTGCCCATGTGCACAGGTACGGGCAGTCAATGACTACAAATAGCAGTTACCCCCCTGACTCCTTCATACATACACCACAACGTCCTGAAAACAAGCCAGTCCCCCTAACTCCCAATACATTTAAATACATGCTGCTGCACTTTCCTTGAGTAATGTGCTGAATGAATCTACAAGTTTCAATTTTCAATTTACAATTTTCAGGGTCCTGCTTGGACCCTGAAAAGGGTCTGCAGTATGTACTAAATAAAAAAATAAATAAAAAATCAACCCAACAACACAAACTGCCTATTGTGAACACTGGTGCATGAGATGAGCCTGACAAAAGATTGTTAGCTTTAAGTATGCCGTGACGACATTCACAGTGCGCTGGTGATTTCAAAGAACCGGGGACTGTCCTCTCTATTCAGTGTAAAGACTTTTACCGAGTGTAAACAGGCTTGTTACACTGAGAACATCCTCAGGGTATAAGTGGACAACAGAATTTGTTCAATTCAACAAAAAAAAAAATTAAAAATAAAATATTGTCCTAAGCATGCCCTACCTTCCACTTATCTTTTCAAGTAGGATGCCCACTGAATTAAAGGAGAACATTTATTAGTAAATAAGTTGAGAAAGAAATGAACAGAGGTGGAACTGAATGAAAACACTTCTTGTGGAAGCCAGACACTCTACCCGTTGTGCCACAAGGCAGTCATGTTGGAGCTGTTCAGATATTGGTATGAATGCATATAATTTGTCCAGAAACGCACGTGATCTTCTCTTGCTACTGCTGCACGGTCCAAGTCTAAACAATATTTTGATACAGTAGACTTCCTTAAATTCGACTCGAATTAATTCTATTTTTCGTTTAATTTGATCCCGACTGAAGGTCCAGGACAGCACTCATGCCCAAACTCACTATTTCTATGCTAAAATAGGCCTTCACCGGATAAAGTTGGCCAGTAAGCATGCACACGCCTGACCCCTATGGTGACCCCAATAGTGACATTTACTGGCAGCGTCTGTATTGGCAGAGCTGAAGGGACAGTGAATGCTTTGAACACCCTGTCATCTTTTATCAAAAAGGCTTATTTTCTGCCTGACCTAGAACGATTTTCATGCTATAATGGTAACTGACAATGTGTGGTCACAGTATTTACCTGATTCAATCGTGCAACCTTTTTTCCCGAGAAAATTGGGCCGGAAATGATGTTCGTCTGCTTTACCACATAATGCTCTATTGTGGCAAAGCTGACTTTAAAAGCTATGTGGCGAAGTTGTCTTTATGAAATCGGCTGCCACTGTACAACACACATTAGACCCTTGCCCATTTTTATTGGAAAAATTCAGCTGGGTGTTAGATTTCTACTTTGTTTGGTATTTTTAATGCGTTAGTTTTTTACTTTAGACAAACAGAAAGTGCACACGTCCAATTTGGGGGCGTGGTAGGATCAGGCAAATACTGCTGAATTATTTAGCAGCATGTTTTCAGATTCTTCTGCCCCTTGTACAATTCGACCCACTGTATAATTCAATCAATTTCCTTGGTACTGTCAGATTCAAGTTAACGGAAGTCGACTGTAATATACTACAGTTGGTCATAAGTAGCCTGAAACACATCTATCTGCCATGAGTGAAGGCAGTGGAATGACTGGATACCAACCAGAGACATATCATTGCGATTCACAAAATGTTATGTTGCAGTAGTAAATAAATGTGTAGCGGCGTTGAATTAAAATTAAAACAGTCCTTAAAAGTGATAGATGTACTGACAGGAAGAAAGTTTGGAAATATGATTGTTACATGTTATACAATCAAGTTATATCATTTTGGTTTTCTGTGGTCTGTATGCGAATTGTCTTGGTGAACACTGTGGGGATGCGTGACTCTCACGCCTCCCCTGAGATCTAGTTTTCCCGCATGGCTCGTCTCCTGCAGGGCGGCTTCGCCCGCCGCGTGGCCTGGCGCCCGCGGCGGTCGGGTGGTAGAAGCGCGGTGCGAGAGATGGCGCGAGCGTCGCGCCGCTGCTAGCCGCTGCGGGGTTACTCGGGCGTCGGGAGACAAGGCGCTCGGGCTGTTGGGTTCGAGACAGGAAGCGGGACGGCCGTGCCGCACGTGCAGCGACCCTCTTCCCCGGCGGGTCGGCTAACAGCGAGGACGTCCCGCGCGCCGACCCATGCTTCTGCGAGACCGCCTCGCGTGGCCGCCTTCGAACGCGCCACGATTCGCGTGACAGTACGCGCGAACGACCAGGCGTTGGGATCCAGCATGGGGCGAACATATTCGCTCGCTTCCGGTCGCGGTGAGTCGGACTTCTAGATTTGTCGCGCGCCCATCGGCATGTTTTGTGGCTAGCAACTCGGCTAGCAGGCATTGATCTATGAAGGGTGCAATAAATGCCCTTGTGATTGTTTGCACTACTGTGTTGTCGTTCCTTTGTCCCAAGAGTACGGGTGTGAGAGACCCCACAACACTAGTGAACACGCTTGCAATGACTTTGACCGCTACTGTTATACTCAACCTGCCTCTGAAAGCTGTTCATTGTGATCACAGCTTGAAGTGCCGGCTACTTGCAATGATTTACACAAATCTAGCTCTGCAAATCCAATGTGTGCGAAGGAATCCGTGTGAGGCAAAGTTTCCATGAAGAGGTTAATTAAATGCTAAAAAGTACAGTGAGATCTTTACATAATGAACTTCATGGGACTGCAGCAAACTGTTCATTACTCTGAAGGGTCATTATAGTTAAAGCCTCAAAGTGATCCATTCCGCCTATCAACCCATCAGTTTACCGGAAGTCACGGTATGAGCTATCCACAAAAACATTGCAGCTGGCTCTCGGCATGTACTGTTGCTATAGATTCTGCTGCCACACATCACCACAGCACCGCATATAGAGTTGCATGCACAAAAGATACGCTGATGCCGAGAAAACCACAAAGAGGAAGCTTCATGTCGCCTAATAAAGCTCAATGTTTCTTTTCGTTTGTTCATTTTTCACATTCCTTGCTGTGGACACTGCAACTGTCTTGCTCGAGGCGGACACTTGAACTATTTCAATGTCCAAGGGCGCATAAATGACACCATTCGGAAAGTGTGACCATGTGGCATCCCAAGAAACATGGAGGTTACATTTCTCCATGCACATAGCTGGTACGGCTGCAGAAAGTGCAATAGAACGAAGAGGCACGTGCAGAAGGAAGGGCAAAAGAATGAAGAGTTGCACCTCCATTGTCAGGCAACACTTGTGCCCTCGTAAAAGCTGATGTGTCGTTGCTTCCGCAATAGAAAGAAGTCACCCACCCCCGGCCCCCGTCTCGAGTTTTCTAAACCCATGCACTGCAGCATCAGCTTTCTGCGTCTTGATGTCTGCTAGCCTACTCTTCTGGCTGCCATGTAGGATACCCAGAAATCTAACAATCCCCAGACTTTGGAATATTAATTCGTAGTACTGAGGCATTAACAAGACACGAACAATGAATAACGATTGTTATTCTGAAAAGTTTGGTATTTTGAAGTTTGTAGTACTGAAATATTTTTTAATTGGAAACTATCAGCAGTCAGCAGGGCATTTCTGAAAAGTTCTATAATGTGGTGTTCATAGTATTGAGGTTTAGCTGTATATGAGACGCATACTATTGTCTTTATTGTCATCTATTAAATGTGTAATATTATGCAAACCTTATGTTTATTCATCAGGAAAATCAATTTCAATATAATGCAATGTTTATGATTATGCACCACACCATTAACAATCTAAGAGCTGAGATGTGAAGAGCAGTTCATGTGAATGCCAGCTGTAAGACATCAATGCAGTGATGTTGCCAGGACAAAGGTTTGTTGAGCGAAGAATAGCGAGGACAGATGTATGCTCAGAAAATTATGACGTCAAAGACAGGGGTAAGGATGGCTAGCATTATTTTTCTTGTTTCATTTATATGTCCACGAACTAAGGAAAGTGTGTGTGCATACATGCTCTCGCTCGAACATGGTCTTGTGTGTACATCACGACGCGAGGCACATGGCTATTTGGCAACACAGCAGCAGCCCCAGTCCAGGAGGGTTCACCAAGAGAGCTCTGCTTTATGAATCATACAGATTCCGCTAACTGTGGGAACTGCTGTAGCTTTAGAGAGTCGGCAAGACAAAACGGTACATAAAGATAAACTCTCAGTGAATTTCGCATTTCGGTGACAAGCGTGTCCTGTAGGATTTCTTAGGCGCACTGACGTACCTTGCAGAACAGCGGCAAGCTTTATTCAGGTGCGATATTCACGAGTGATTACCTTCATGAGATTACACATGACTACACAGAGAGAGAGAGATTATATATATAGACAGTAAAACCTCGTTAAACCGTACCTGCTTAAACAGTAGTTTCCTTTTGAAAGTAGTAAAGTCAAATTTCCGACTCAGCGGCCATTGAACATAATGTGTTCTGCATCCGCATAAACTGTACCAGCTTATTGCGTACGTATTCGTTAACACGTAGTGTTTCCACTTTTCGTCGCAACAAACACGGCAGTGCGTTGTATCTATCGGGCGGCCTGCCAGCACAAGATGCCTCAGAGATCAGAACGGCCTCCAAGCGCCCACATCAACTTTACCATCATTTCTGCGCCGTGCCAGAGAGCATTGTGGCATCGTGCCAACAAGGAATCCTGTCACGCCGAAGCTTGGATAAAAAAGACGCCGGGTGCTCAGCATAGAAGAAAAATTAGACATTGTTCATAATATCGAATGTGACACGAAGTCGGCATTGGCACGCGACAGGGACTTACTGTTGACTACGGTGTGTGGCGTTTGGAATGCGCAGACGTTGCTTGGCAGCGCTGCTGCGACCACATGGAGATGTCAGCTACGAGGTTCAAATCTTCACCATCGTTGCCTCTGTTGTTGCCGGAATGTCGACTAGCGACAGTCATGAGGACGACACGGAAAACGACAGAACGGGCGATTCAGGCCCGACAGTGGCAGAAGCTGCACATTACGTCAGCCTCATGAATGCAATCGTTGCAACGAGAACAGCACCCCGCAATGAAAAAGGCGCTCCGCGACTTTTGCAGCGCTACCCCCTGCGTGCATGGAGAACATGCAACGCGCCAACAAGGAATCTGCCACGTGAGTGTTTGCCAAGAAGAGGGAGCTGGCTGAAAAGCTGGCTTGCAGCTACAGTAAGTTTGAGGCTGCTGTCGTCGCTGCTAGGCCATGCGGCATTAAACGAAAATAACACTTGTCGTGCGAAGTGAATAAATACTACTGCACGTCTTTTTCACTTTTCATAGCACTCTCTCTGAGTTCCGTTTTTGACAGGTAAATGGGCAATCTCATGCCATTTCGATTAGGCAGTACAGTAGAATCTCGATGATACGATTACGGTTGATCCAAATTTCGCGATGATAAGAATTTCAAAAGTGTTTTGGATGGTCTATGTTATATAGAATACGCTATGATTCAGGATTACACGAACAGTTTCTCAAGCCTTCGCGGATGATACGAACGCGCCAATGACCGGCGCACACGTACGAGCGGGGCGACGCGGCTGGTCTCAGAGGGGGAGAGTAGCCACCGTGGCTAATGCGTGGCTGCTGGCCCTTTTCACGCCTGCTTCACCTCCCGTCTCTCTCCACACTCGCCGCCATTCACCTCCACGTCTTTTCACGCCCGCTTCCCTTCACCTCTGCCGTCCGAGAGGCAGCGGCCACCGGCTCTCCTCTCCACATCGGCCTCCGTTCACCTTCAGTCTCTGCCGTCCGAGCTGCAGCGGCCACCGGCCCTCCTCTCCACACCGGCCTCCCATCACCTCCACGTCTTTACTGCGCTGCACTTTACCCAATTTCTTCCTCCCACCAAGAATCTCTCTCTCATGCCCGCTTCCCTTCACCTTCAGTCTCTGTCGCCCGAGCGGCATCGGCCACCGGCTCTCCTCTCCACACCCGCCTCCATTCACCTCCACGTCTTTTCACGCCCGCTTCCTTTCACCTCTGCCATCCGAGCGGCAGCGGCCACCGGCCCTCCTCTCCACACCCGCCTCCCTTCACCTCTGCCGTCCGAGCGGCAGCGGCCACCGGCCCTCCTCACTACACCCGGCTCCCTTCACCTCCACGTCCTTTCACGCCCGCTTCCCTTCACCTCTGCCGTCCGAGAGGCAGCACCACCGGCCTCCGTTCACCTTCAGTCTCTGCCGTCCGAGCTGCAGCGGCCACCGGCCCTCCTCTCCACACCGGCCTCCCATCACCTCCATGTCTTTTCATGCCCGCTTCCGTTGACCTTCAGTCTCTGCCGCCCGAGCGGCAACGGCCACCGGCTATCCTCTCCCCACCCGCCTCCATTCACCTCCAAGTGTTTTCACGCCCGCTTCCCTTCACCTCTGCCATCCGAGCGGCCACCGGCCCTCCTCTCCACACCGGCCTCCCTTTACCTCCACGTCTTTTCAGACCCGCTTCCCTTTACCCTCCTCTATACTTCATTGCGCGGCAGACGAGCGCTGCAACAATAGACAGTTTTAGTTTAGCGTCCGCAACTATAGCGTACGCTATACGCTATAATAAAGCGTACGCTAAGCAGCGCACGTTTTCTACAAGTTTAGTTGGCCGGCGATATCTTCGGATCTCAGAGGCCATATGCCGTCGTTGCGGCTATTTCGCGCCTTTAGCGACAGGTGGCGCTGACATCTCGAACGTTTCTTTCGTTAGGCTTTGACTCGTTCGAAACGAGAAGCGATCTCGAAAACACCACGAGGTTATCCATAATACTCTGTCGTCGAAGCGGCCTGAGACTAAGCGAAAGCCGTTTACACAGTCATTTGCTACGAACGAAGTGCATTTTACAAAAGCAACGCCAAATTCAATTCGAAGTGGCAGCCGGGACCGCCGCCATGTTAGCCGCAAGCTCTGCAAACCCCGCAAAAACGCTAACGCTAACTCGTTTGCGTTGCGTACGCCCGCTATACCCGCTATTTCGTTTAGCGTTTAGCGCATGCGCAGTGACGACCCGCTATTTTTTAGCGTACGCAATGGAATAGCGTACGCTATACTAAAACTGTCTAATAGGCCGCAGCCGCCGCGAGTACAGCGTTCCGCCGCCACCTAAACAGGGCACTCCTCCCTCATCCATCGCTGGGCTCGACTGGTAAGTGCGCCCCTCAACCCGCATTTCTTTGCGTTGGCCGCACCGCCCGCATTTCTTTAATGTCTAATTTCGCAGCTAAGAGGTACACACACACATATGTGAGGTTTGTTCCTCACTGTACGAATTGCGAAGTGAAAACGGTAACTAATGCCGCTATGAGGCGCCGCCCAACAGTGCGCCTGCTCGCTTTCGGTTTAGAGGAAAGGCCAGCAGACACGTTTCTTGGGCTGCCCGCGCAGTTATATATAACATGGTGCGTACGAGAAATGACAGAAGTATTTATTATATTGGCTGTTGCCTCAAAGCTTGAGGCACTTCCTTGAAAGGGGCTTTGTGGCGAACTACCTAAGGCATCATGCTTGTCCGTCACAGAGAATGCATAGTTCGATAGAAGAGGTCGTAGGAACCGCGCAGAAATCAGTTCCACGAGTTTCAGCATGTGCGGCTTGTCACTGCCCTTGCATTTCAACAGTCTGGAGCCACTGAGAGCAGGAACTGCACGTTCTACAAGACTAGTGAGGGGTTTCTCAAAGGCACAATTTTCCTTCAGTGCCTGTTCAACAAACGTCTGCAGGGTGTCAAGGACAAATAGGAGCTGGTACAAAGAATAAAGCAATCCACCTCGATCTTGGCTGCGAGTGAACGTCAGGAGTGGCTGATTTGTTACTGGCTCTGTGCAAAGGGCTACACAGTTTTCGCAGTTCATTTGCTCTGTTATAACACGAGCAATGTAGCCTCCAATGTACACTGTCGCGGAAAACTGAACGGTGGGCAAGTGCAGAGGCAGGAGCGTAGTGTTCAGTTGCTCTATAACAGTCATTGCAGTTTTTGCAATTTCTAACCAAGGTTGCACTTGTTCTGCCGGTGTCTTTCGAAGCAATGCATGCGCAGTGGACATTCCTGCAGTCTCGCTGTGAGCCACGTTGGAAAGTGCATTTGAGGCAGAAATTCCTGTTTTAAGCACTTTCTCAAGTCCTGAAAGGGCTGCACGGACATCCAAGGTATCATTGCAACCCAAAGACATACGCAATGTCCCAAAGAGAGATTTTATGGGGTCACTGTTAAATTTGCGCGTAAGCACGAATGAAAACTTCTCAATACTCAGCAGGTACTTGATGCATGCCACAGTTGAATACGTAGTGATATGTTTAGTTGGTCAAAAACTCCTTCGGATGGCTACATCTCTTTTTCAAATCCTCCAAGTATATCGGCATGGTAGCTTCAAGCCACTCGAGCCGGTCATCATCAACATCATCATAATGCCCGGCATCTGCAAAGCTCTGATGAAGTTGTTGCGTTGTGTTGCTTGTACCATGAAGAACAGACCAACGGTAAATGTACTTTATGAATGTAATACCAAGGCATGCGCTTGCAAATGATACGCTACAAGTGTGACCCGCTTGTTCTTTCATGTGCTCCAAGGCAGCAGTTACAGCAGGAGACAGCACCTGCACGGCCCTTCCATCATTTATCTTTTCAATATTGTTTGGGTAGACATGCTTGCGACTGAGGTAGCGCACTGGTCTTACTGTCAAGTCTTTTTGAAGCTCCTACACAGCTTTGAGATGCGAAGATGATATTTCTACTTTTGGCCCGATGTCATGGGCCAAGAAATGGGAGCGCACATTTTTCAGAACATGGCATGGATCAAAGCTTAGGAAAAGGGGTCGCTCAGGGTCACAGGGACGTTCAATCTGATAACTGAGACAGCCATATCCCAGGAGCTTAAACGCATGCACATTTAGTTTGTGGTTGTCCATAACGAGCTTTGTGATGCGAAACCCGCAAGTTTCCACTTTCTTCATGATGAAGAGAACGAGCTTATGGAGTTGAGCGCCAGTCAGCCCTTTGGTAAAAAGTAGCCTACCGGGATTCTGTAGGACCTGGACAATCCCCTCATCACGAAACACAGGAGCGAGTTTGTTAACACAATATCTTTGTGGTCTGCCGAGCCAAGGTCTGCGCGGCCAAGAAAACAATCTTGCTGTTTGTGGTACTGCAGTTTCTCTTTCACTCGCATCTCATCAACGATGAGAGAGCACACCCTGGACTGGGGTGCCTGCAAATTCTGGCATTGTTTTTAGCCGTGCTTCAACAAGTTTTGTGAAGCCCTTCTCTCCATTCTGAATACTGACATATGCAGATAGAGTGTTTCTGTTAAGCAGTTTCAGAAGTTCCTTGCCCCGCATATGCTCATAGGCCCTTGCTGATAAGTGCCTGAAAACAACACAGTGACGAGCGGTCTCCTCAGACCAAGTTGGTCTTCTGGAAGTTTCTGATCTGGTCGAGCAGAAACAACGCAGCAGGTTGCTTCTCCGAGGCTGCCTTTCTTATATAACAAATTTCATCCGTAAGGCTGTCCTCTTTCAGGCGATTCAGCTCCAGGTTATACAGTATCTGTCAACTCTCTGTCAAAGTTGCTGGATTTTTATTTTGAGGTCTCCTTCCCGCTTCCATTTCGTCCTTTCCACAATAAACAAGCTTTGTGGTGCCCTGCTATCCACTTAGACGCTTCGATCACGCTTTGCTTTGCCTTCGCAATAGTGGGTGTCGCACTGGCCCGCCGGCTTATGCGAGTGAAATGACACCTCCATGGAAGCGTCTTCTTCCTCCTCAGCCATTGGTTTGTCAGAGATTAAAGATGGCAGCAGGAACGATGAGGATGCGACAGCTTGAGAAGCATCCGTCTGTAGCACAATGGTAACACATGCTCGCTTGATCACACTTGATAAATTTCTCTCCTGTACAGCTTTTGGCTGAAGATGACGGGGGTAATCGTCGAACACGGACAGCACAGTACCCTTCTTGAACCTTCTATAAAATCTTCTTGCTTGAAGTGCCTGCTACAAACCTTTGTGTAGCACGATGAGTCGTTTGGGGTCCATCCATCCCGCCGGACTGCAGCAAGCCACTTCTGCCTCAACTCCAAGTCTGACGGCACCTCATGAAACGATATCCCAGCGGTTTTCTTCTCGTCAGACTTGCACGGAGGCACACAACAGTATGCCATTTCAGATTAAATGCGTTTACACAGAAAAAAGGGCACAGTGAGGATGCACTCGAACAGAACCAGTGCCCTCCTCTGACACCGTATGAGAAAAAAAAAAAAAAAAACTCGAGAGGTTCGCGCCAGCGGTGAGAGCTACCCTGTTTGCGTGGCGCCCCCGCGCGGCTGCTGAGAGCAGTAGAGAGGAGGAAAAATTAAATTAAATCATGGGGTTTTACGTGCCAAAACCACTTTCTGATTATGAGGCGTGCCGTAGTGGAGGACTCCGGGAATTTTGACCACCTGGGGTTCTTTAACCTGCACCTAAATCTAAGTACACGGGTGTTTTCGCATTTCGCCTCCATCGAAATGCGGCCGCCATGACCGGGATTCAATCTTGCGACCTCATGCTCAGAGAGGAGGAAGTATGACGGCGTTGGGAGTGCATGTTGCTGGGCACTAAAGCATAGAGGAGGCACTGCCTTCACCTTCAGTCTCTGCTGGCCGAGCAGCCACCACATCGACCTCCACATCGGCCTCCCATCACCTCCCCATCGACGCCACCATAGCGTAAAGAGACCACATGTACGCCTGCAGATGCGCGCATGCTCGCGTCCGCGCCCTAAGTGTCTGCCGCGCCTCGCAAGTAATGGCGCTTTGCATCCACAAAGATAGAGAGGCTAGAACTACTTTTTAGTGTCGTGAGCGGCCGGTGCCCTCAGCAGGCGAAGTGAAATATGTTCGGATCCAACCACCAGAAGGTGCTGCAGCCCTCTGGCGCGCGAAAGTGCGCGGCAAGGTGCGGTAGCGAGGGAGCCGGGTCGGTGTGTTAGCCGTGTACTTCTGTTGTGATTGTGCGCTTTGAACCTTCTGTTGCTGTGTTATCAGATCAGGGAGCTTCAAACATGAGCTGTGGTCTGCGTTGAACATGAGTGACCATGCCTGCCCGTAAGGGTAGGACGTGCATTGTGCCTTTGTGCAAAGGTGGGTACAAATCGTTAGCAGAAAAGGTGTCATTATTCCGAGCCCCTGCCGATCCTGTTCGCTTCCAAGAATGGGCCAGAAACATCAAACGTGACAAGGTACTCGACAATACATGCGTAGTGTGTTCACGTCACTTTGATGAACACTACATACAGCATGTGATCAATGGAGATGTTGTCGAGCTAGAACGCGAACGGCCAGTGCTTACTGATGATGCTGTGCCGACTATATTCCCTGATGCACCTTCATATCTAACAAAGCCTGTTCCGAAAAAAAGAAAGGAGAGAGACCTCGCCAACTAATATGCACCACCAACAAAGCGCATGGCTTTACGTGAAAGCTTGCCTGACTGCGAACTCACTGAAGGCATCATGTATATCATGTACAGCCAGCGTCGGAGACATCCCCGCACCAGTTCAGCAATGTTTCACCACCTTCAGCTCTTTGTACAAGAATTGTGCTCTCAAATGATCCCGGGGTGCTTTGCTTCGGGTCGAATGGATGCGTGGAAACAGAAGTGCTTGTTATTAAGCACGTCACATTCACAGTGTGCTCTGAACTTACACAGGGACGAGAAACATTATTGTGCCGAATATACTGCCGCAACATCAAGGTTGATGAATTTTTTGTGGCCACCGAAAGTGACGCTCTTGCGGCGTTAAAGAAAGCTGACGCACTGCTGCTGTGTCCGGGGTGTGATATTCAACCCCTTAAGTCTGGCCAGTGCACTAAGTGTGGTGCAGTGTACTATTCGCACACGTGCTCTGGCACAACAGCTGTAGGAAAACAGTGTTTGCATTGTAAGTACACTAGGAAGCTTATAGCGAATCAGATGTGCCAGCGGAAGCAGAAGCCCAAACCAACATTCAGACAGCGAGCTGCCAGGAAGTCTGTTCAGCTGATCTGGACAAAGAGAAGGCTTGGAAAAGTCCAAGAAACTGTAGAAAAACTGCAAGTTTTGAATGAATCTGTGGCCAGCATGGCTTTCGAGCGGAAAATTAGTGGACTGCCGCCAAAACAGCGCTTCGCTGTAAGAACCTGCTTTGAAGCCGCGTGCAGAAAGTCAAGCCGTGGTATGGCTTACAGCAAGCTGTGGGTTTTGGAATGTATCCTGATGTGAATGAAGAGCCCACAGCTCTATGAGCATATTAGAAGGCATCAAATCATGGCACTACCAGGTAAGTCATGCTTAGAGAAGCACACGCAAGGATTGAAAAGCACATATGGTTTCAACACCAAGGTGTTTGCAGCCCTGGAGCAAAAAACAAAGGACATGGATGAGCTTAGTGTGCATGGAGGACTTGTTTTTGACGAACTGAAGCTCTCTGAGAATATCGCAGTGAGAGCGCCAGGAGAAATGAGTGGCTTCATAGACCTCGGCCCTTTCACAGAACCAGAAAACAAGACTTCTCTGAGCGACCACGGACTCATCATGTTTCAGCCTTTCTAAAGTCTGTGGTTTCTTCCAATCGCACAACATTGATGTGATATGTGGCTGAAGAGTAGTAAGGATTTGGTCTTCGTGCACTTTTTAATTCTGCACCTACAAAACAAAAAGCCTTCTTCTGTCCTTAACACTGCAATACTTCTGCTTGTTTCTTTCAGGAGAGTGGACCCAAATACTCGGCGTATTTTCTTCTAGATGCAACGTGAAGGCACCTTTCCTGTCCAAGCTACTACTTGCAGCTACGATAATGGCTGAAAAATTTGGTCTTCGTGTTGATAATTGGACGAGCGACTGTGCACCATGAAACAGAAATCTTTGGAACCTGCTTGGGATAAAGGGTAGGTTGCCTCATTCCATACATCTTCATAAAACTATTTATATTTTGCTTGCCTGCTTTCGTTTACATAATTTTATTGCTCGTTGCAGCATCATCAGTGGAAATCACATGCAAGTCTTCCCATCCTGTTGATGCAGCAAGACACCTTCACATGATTTCCGACTTTCCTAATCTCGTAAAATGTGTGCTGAATAGCTCTGTGTCAAAAGGATTACAGACACCACAAAGTCATGTCCATGTAGGTCCTATTCAGGAGGCTTGGAAGAATGATAGCAACACCGTTACACTGAAGGTCATGCCACATATTACTAGAGCACATGTACAGCCAAATGAGTTTGAAAAAATGCGGGTCAACCTAGCCTTCCAGCTTTTCAGCGAGGAAGTGCTCAAAGCACTTTTCTTCTATAAGAGTGACCTTGAGAAAGTTTCGTACATTTGAGCCAACAGAGCACTTCGTAAGGCTTATGGAAAAGTTAATTTTTGTCATGTCATCGCAAACACCAGTGAAAGGTCTTCGATCCAAGTCAAAAAGTGCAAACTTTCTTGAAGATTTTTTTTTTAAGTGAGTGGGAGGAGTATGCAGCAAAGCATGGTGGGGGTTTTTGAGTCCAGAGACTGCCCTTGGGCTCCGTTTAACACTGAAAAGTACACTATCTTCTGGATTATGTGACTTCCATGCATAAGCATAAGTACTTACTGCAAATCTCAGTCAAGACAAGTGGAGAACATTTTTGGGATTGTGCAGCAATCATTTGGATGCAATGATCATCCTACTCCAGAGCAGTTTTTGATCATTATTAGCAACCTCTGCTTCTACAGCTTAGAGAGACCACCCAGAGGTGGAAATTCACAGCCTGAACTTACCAATGCACTCTTGGAGCCATCTGATGCATGTCAAGAAAAAGCTGCTCAAATAACAGCACTGGTTGACAAGCTCTTAGATGAAGAGATCTTAGAAGATGCAGCAGTTGTGGTGAAAAAAACAGCTCCTTGCTTGACCACAAGGACTACGCAGAGAAAAAGAGTGACAGCCGATTAATTTATTATATAGCTGGATATGTCGTGCGGAAGTCACTGAAGAGAATTGAGTGTGCGTCTTCACTCTGCATTCTTCCTGGTCAAGCCATGTCGACCGATAATGTTTCCTTAACTAAAGAGTTTGACCACGGTGGCTTGATTTACCTATCCAAGCCACTTGAAATACTTGTGACAGAACTTGAAAATGCATTTACCGTTTTATTTAGCAGGAACAAGCTACATGCCAAGAGCACAACCCGTTTTCTAAGCTTTGTTCAAGGAAATAAAGTTAAAGTGGTTGGCTGCCCAGACCATGGGCGCGAAGTGACAGCCAACATTATTAAGTTTTATGCCCTTACAAGGCTGCATTTCCTCGCGAAAGCTTTAAACAAATGTAGAAACTCGCAGAGAGAAAAACAAAAGCTTCTAAAGATGAGGCAGTGCCAGCGAGAGTGAGGCATCGTCGAGTTCATTGTGGCTAGTCTTATGTTTTGTACATATACAGTAAAGATATTGTATATGCCGAGTTCTGGCCTACTGTTTAATGTTCCTGTTGCAATGTAGCTGTAGTAAACTCGACCAGCCCTGCTAGAAGCTTCGGTGCTGCCTTCGCCAAAAGAAGACTCCGTGGTACACGGTTTGCAAATGCAGTGCCATGGCACTTGGCCCAGTTTCAGTTGACCTGTCAGCTTACATTGTTTTCAGTGTAGGCTCTTGCATAAGTAGTACTCCGGCTGCGCCAAAGCAGCTTTCATTTCGGGAATCCTGGGCATGGAAACCGCATTACAACGGGGGCGAAAACACCTGTGCACTGAGATTTAGGTGCACATTAAAGAACCCCAGGTAGTCTAAAATTATTCCGGAATCTTCCACAACGCATCCCTCATAATCAGATCTTTGTTTTGGCACGTAAAACCCCATAATTTGATGTTTCTTTTTAAATTTTGGGGCACCCCAAGAATAGCTTTTCAGAATGCATGGTACCGATTCCTCGGTATGGAAGAGGAAGAATATTAATCGCTTGTAAGCTACTACGAACAAATATAAATCTCTGTGACTTCATTAGGAGAGCCACAACTGCGGATACGGCAAACAACGTTCGTGCGTCGGGTGCCTGTCTGCCGAAACCAGCGCTGGATCTTGCACCAAGCTCGCGTGGCTGACAGGGCCATGCTGCGAAAAAAAGAAGCGTGCCACAAGCAAAATAAAAGAAAGGTGAAAGCACACTTCCAGTAAGTTTCGGTACTGTAGGCTGTAGGATCGCGCATGCAAGCGCCAGAGTTGAGCGCGCTAGCCAGCGGCAGCGCCACCTACCCACAAGATCGGGAAATATTGCACTTCTCCACTGGTCCCGACACTAGAAAGACTTTTCCAGCCTCTATAACAAAGACGTGCGACAGTGCACGCTCACTGGGGTCACTCACAGACGCCGCTTCGTGCTTTATCGACAGTATTTCAAAATGCTTCATTATCTATAAAAGTAATTGCTATATTTTTATAGCTGTTAGATCAACGCAAAAAAAAAAAGAAGAAGCACTTTCTTGGATGATATAAATCTGCTTCAATGAGAGCTGAACATTCCGCGCCGTAGCTGCATAGCCAGGCGCGCCGACGCGAGGCAACCCAAGCGTGCGATAACAGAGAGGAGCTGTTTCCCGAGATCACACCGCGTACGAACCATGCCACGCCATCTGCGCATGCGTGGGCACACGTCCGCAAGCGTACGTGTGGTGTGGACTTAACGTGCATAGTGCGCTTGGAAGGTTCCATGCACTTAACGTGCATGAAACCTTCCAAGCCAGGGCGAGTCACGTGCCTGACAACTATGCGTCACCCACTTCCTGGCAGCTCATCGGCGTATGCTAGATTTTTTTTTTTGCTATACCGCGTTTTCGCACAGGGCGACCCGATCTTAAAGGAAAAGCCGAATCGCTATCGCCATCACATGCTGCTGCAGGCGTCTCTTCACTGTTCGCTGCTGCTGCTTCCCTGTGCGTTTCAGGTAACTGCAACAGCACTGCAACGTGGACTACCTGAATGTGACGGACGCAAGTTTAGTGCACGCGGAAAGACCAAAGCGTTCGCTGTTCGACATGTCACAAAGACGCAAGGCCCTTTCATTTAAGGAGAAAATTAAAATCTTCAAGAAGGCCAATGACAACGCGAAGAAGAAACGTGTTGAGTTGGCAAAGAAGCTAGGCATAGCACCGCCGGCAATGTGCACCATTCTTGGGCAGCGAGAAGTTGTGATGAAGAATGCCGAGCCAGTGGCGTAGCTAGGTCGTCTGGCACCCAGGGCCCACAGGTCTTCTGTCACCCCCCCCCCCACCCTTCGAGTGCAGCCAGCGGAAAGAGGGGTGTCTTAAGACGTATATGAACCCCCCCCCCGCCCCCACTTTGCACCTGGGGCCCACGGACCCCCGGCCCCCCTCGTTGCTACGCCATTGTGCCCAGCACTTTGGCGTGAACTTGAAACAGGCGAAGACAGCTATAAACATGAAGCTGAAAGAGGTCCTGCTAACATGGTTTGGCGAAGTTACAGTGGCTGGCGTCAACGTGGACGGCAAGGTACTACGCGAGAAGGCGGACAACATGGCGCTTTCCCTGGGAATTGAAAATTTCTGAGCTTCCCGGGGATGGCTGCATCGTTTTAAAGTGGGAAATAGACTTGTCCACAGAGTCGTTTGCAGTGAAGGGAAAAAAGCGGACCAGTCAGCTGTCAGCGACTGGCTGAACACGCTGCCGGCGCTGATTTCGGACTATGCACCATGCGACGTAACTAATGCTGACGAGGCGGGCCTCTTTTTCAATTTGCAACCAGAGAGGAGCTTTTGTTTGAAGGGCCAGGCTTGCCATGGCAGCCAAAAAAGTAAGGAGAGAATCACCGTGATTTTTTGCGTGAATGCCCACGGCTCAGAGAAAATGCAGCTTACCGTCATAGGCAAGTCTAAAGAGCCGAGGGGCTTTCGATCGGCAGGACGTTTACCTTGTTTGTACAAAGGGGAACAAACGCGAGTTGATGACATCTTAATTGAAATCAAGAAAAAGAAATGGGCATGGGCAGGACATGTAATGAGGGAAGATAACCGGTGGTCATTAAGGGTTACGGACTGGATTCTAAGGGAAGGGAAGCGTAGCAGGGGGCGGCAGAAAGTTAGGTGGGCGGATGAGACTAAGAAGTTTGCAGGGACAACATGGCCACAATTAGTACATGACCAAGGTAGTTGGAGAAGTACGGGAGAGGCCTTTGCCCTGCTGTGGGCGTAACCAGGCTGATGATGATGACGATGAAAGTCAAATCCCGGCTCAGCGGCCATTGAACATAATGTGTTTAGTTTCCACATAAACCGTACCAGCTTATTGCGTACGTATCGGTTAACATGCAGTGTTTCCACTTTTCGTTGCGCAAACATGGCAATGCGTCGTCTCTGTCTGGCGGCCCGGCAGAACAAGCCTGAGACCAAAACAATGGCCTCCAAGTGCCCTGTGCGTTTGCACGTGAAGCCACATCAACACCAACATTGTTTCGGCACCGTGCCAGAGAGCATTGCAGTAGGTCATGGTGGTGGCGGTTGTCACGGCTGTAGCGTTACACAAGCAAGGACTTGCATCATGCCGAAGGTCGGATAAAAACGATGCCGGGTGACATCGTTCGTGCTGTGAAATGTGCGGGGGTTCCACTCTGCGTGCGGCTAGGGCTGAAGGCGAGCTCCGGATCCAGCCCCACGCAGTCGCTTCGTGGTACTCCCAACCCATAGCGCGGGAATCGCGGCTACGCCGGGTTCGAACGCATAAGGCAACCAGTGGTGTCAACGGTAATAACGTTTATTGCTATTAGCAATAGCGAACACTCGCAGAGGGACGTCCTCTCAGTAATAGTAGTAAATAGGCTTGCCTCGTTGTCTGGGTGGGTCAGACAAATGAGATCACTCACGGGATGCGGCAGGTGCTGTCGTCCAGGCGGTCCAGGTGTCGGCGTCCCAAGCGAGAGAGTCTCCCCCGGTGGCGCGCTTTTATGCCTTTTTACCTTTTTGTGAGGGGAAGTCCTCCTCGCCCGCTGGATACATTTCCCTTTCCCGTGAACCGCGTGGGGGGGGGAGGGGTACGCGCGTCACAAGAGCGACGGAGAAAAGGAGGGCGAGTAGTGCCTCTCTCCCTTGTCTATGCCGGCCCGACCCGTCCGCCACGTGCGAACGGGACGCCGCGGGTACGCGGGAGGAAATGGAGGCGGGTGCTCCTCACAAATGTGACACAAAAACGTCGGCGCTGGCAGGCGACATGCGTCTACTGTTGACTACGGTGCATGGCATTTGGAATGCAAAGTTCCTCGGCAGCGCTGCTGCGACCACGAAGAGATGTCGGCTATGAGATTCGACTCTTCACCATCATTGCCTCTGTTGTTGCCGAAGTGCTGCCTAGCGACAGTGATAAGGATGACATGGAAAGTGACAGCATGGGCGATTCAGGCCCAACAGTAGCAGAAGCTGCACGTTGCATCAACCTCATGAATGCAAATCGTCGTGACGAGAACAACACCCCACAAAGAAAAGGTGCCCACGACTCCTGCAATGCTACAGTGCCTGTGCACGGAGACTATGCAGCGCGAACGAGGCATCTGCCACGTGAGTGCTTCCCGAGAAGAGAGGGCTGGCTGAAAAGCTGACTCACAGCTTCAGTAAGTTTGAGGCCGCTGTCGTCACTATTAGGCCGCTGCAGCATCAAACAAAGGTAACACTTTCGTAGCGCGAAGCGAATAATTACTGCATGCTTTTCCCCTTTCATCACGCTCTCTCTGAGTTCTGTTTTTGACAGGTACCTTGCATAATGATCACACAAGGGGCATAGCCTGGGGGGGGGCGGGCTTATGGGGCTTCAGCCCCCCCCCCCCCCCCCGAAATTTTTTCGTGCTGTCCATGCACTGCCGACCAAAGCAACCCCCGGCGCCGGAAATCATTCTGGATTTTGTCTAGAATGTCTTTTTCATGCTCTAAAATACATTTCACCACGAACATTGTGAACTCGGGCTCGATTTCGCGGCAACGCCCATGTACCGGGAGTCACATAACGCCAATTAGCCCCATACGAGCACAAAGTTTCAAGGGCGTTTTGATGACAAACGGGTTCGCCGCGGCATCTCGCGGAATTTACGGAGCGCATGGATATCAATTCCGAAATTTTATGGGTATAAATCTCATGAACTTTTGATGTGAAAGGTGCGTTGACATTTCCAAAGTTCTGCTTTAGATTTTCAATTTCGGAATTTTGTGGGTTTAATGTTATAAACATTTGACGCCAAAGGTGCATTGACTATTCTGAAGTCTTACATCGGAATATACAATGAAACCCAAATCAACACACTATTAGACAAGTTGACAAAACATGCAGCGAGGTCCAATGAGACGAAGCGTTGTGGTGGTTAATTTGTGCCGTCATGTCTCATAAAAAATATCAATTTTTTTTTCACCTACGCCAAAGCATCCATGTCAAGACACTACAGCCAGCCAAGGTAACTACATTCTTAATTATTTTTTCTACTTTGACATTTATTCGTGAGAACACATTGAGCGTCTTCAATTTTTTTGTTCTTGCTACCCTACCCGCGGGCTGCCCGAGCCAGCCAGAGCGCATACGTTTTTCTCGTGTTGCCTCGACAACTGCGTGGCGCACTTCGCTGCGCGTTCGGTTTGCTCTGGCCGAGTGGATTTTTGCCTGGTAGAGTTTTGAACACTTTCTGGCTAGCAGACGAGAAAAAAAACAATGGTCGCTCGCCCCCATCACTGTGGGTACTCAACGGATTGCACGCATTCGCTTGAGCACAACCTCTCCAGAAAGTCTTGTCTCGCCGGTGTAGGATACAGAGCAGTATGCGTATGGTTCTTGGTGAACCAAGCGTCTCACGTTCTTTTTTTTAGATATTTCTTCGGTAGCCACATTAGGTGCGCAATATAGGCATTCGATTATGGCCAACATATTCAGTGCTATGTAGCGCTATGTCCGCGTCTTGCCACTGTCTTTCGTCCCTTTTCGTGCGCTAAACAACCTCAGTTATGGAATACCAACACGCCCTAACCTACGCTCTTTCAACATATTCTCCTTTGCAGATTTTCTTTTCGGTGCCCCGCCCCACAAAAGGGAAAAAATACATTGTTGCGGTGCAGCGAATTGTCGCATGGTGAAAGCTTAATTTTGTTACTTCTTCCTTTGGGAAAAGTAATGGGTCATGGGACGCTTCAGTTGCCGGATACTCTTACTATATTATTGTGATAGCAATTATACGGATACTCCAGGCGCTTTCCTGCCGTCATCGTCGCTCTCATGTTTCGTATAAAGACCAAGAGCGATTAATGTTACCGAGCGCCGCATGCTGTATGTGCGAGTGAAAGCGTAAGGGGAGGGGAAGGGGGGGCTGGAATGGGCGAGCCGACAATGGTGACTATCTTGTACGCGCAAAGGAGAAAAGCGGAGAGCAAGCTAGCTGCCTTCCCTCGCGTGCGATACATTGGTGGGAGTGGATGGAATGGTGGCGGTTTCTAGGATTCTGTGAATCTGTGATTGCGCAATGTGTTTATTTGCCTTGTTTGACGCATTATATGCCGTGACTTTTTTCTTAGATACGTAGGTTTATTGGAGACTTATACGTACATTTAAATATCTTGTTGTGAGGTTTCGTGTATACGTGCAGTGAACTTTTTTTCCAGTGACACCTTTTTTGCCCTTTATCAAGCTCTATCTTGCATTTGTGTATCCCATTGTATCTTCACATTTCTAATGTACCAAGGCGAGTCAAACAAAAGTGAGCCTACCCGCCCCGCGCAATAATAGTTCGGTTCATTATTTGCGAGGCATGTGCGCAGAAGAGCGGGATGTCTCATTTACTAAAGTGACACGCAGGTGTGAGGATAAATGTTCTGTAGTGCTCTCATACACTGGGTTGAACATGGTTGCATGACGTAATGGACGCTCCAAAAGTTGAACAGCATGGTGCCGTGAAGTTTTTGACTGCGAAGGTATTTCCCCAAAAGAAATTAGATGCTGTATAACTGCCGTGTACGTTGAACATCACATTTCATTGGTCACTGTGAAGTGTTGGAGCAAATGGTTCAAAGAAGGACGTGAAAATTGCAAAGACGATCCAAAACGGGGCTAAATTCCATCGTGAAGTCACCTTTAAAAAAATTGCTAAGGTTGATGAGCTGATGAGACAAGAACGGAGGATAAGCATCGATGAACTGGCAGAGCGTGTGAACGTCAGTCATGGTTCGGTTCACGCCATAATTCATGAACATCTCTGTTATTGGCTTTTGTGTGCGCAATGGATGGCCGAGATTTTGAACCTCCGCCAGAAGACGGAGTAGTTCGGTGCTGCCTCAACTCATCTCATCCGGTATCACAATGATGGTGGCGACTTCTTGTCTGCAATTGTGATCGGGGATGAACCATGGTGCCACTATCACGAGCCTGAAACACGACGGCAAAGCTTACAGTGGAAACATTCGAATTCACCACGCCCAAAGAAAGCAAAGGCCGTCATTTCTGCCGGAAAGGTGTTGTTGTCTTTTTTTTTTCGATCGTCAGGGAGCATTGCGGATAGAATTTGCTAAATTTTGAGAGACTATCAACTGTTTCCGATACTGTGAAACGCCGGAACGGCTGCGTGTTGCAATCAAGAACAAACGACATGGAAAATTTACGAATGGGGTCATCTTGTTCCACAAGAATGCCCGTCCCCATATCGCTGATGTGTTTAATACAAAATTGGCAAAGTTCAAGTGGGAAACGCTGCAATATTCGCCATACAGCTCAGACCTGTCGTCTTGCGACTTTCACATTTTGGGGCAACCGAAAAAAAAAACAGCTCAAGGAAGCCAGATTCGTGTCGGACGATGACGTGAAAGAGTCAGTTGCAGACTTTTTAAAGCAGCAACTCAAGGAATTTTATGAGACCGGAATCACGCGATTCCTTAGTCAATGGGACAAATGTCTAAATTCTCATGGAGGCTACTTTTAAATAAAGTTCCCCGTTTGTCATATATTTGCATTGGCTCATTTTCATTTGACTCGCCCTCGTATATTCTGCAGATCTCCTGCTTTTTATACGTGCTCTCTGTTGCGACTATAATTTCGGTGGAATTACTCAGGATACACGCTCGGTGACAACTGCTCCTGCGTAATACATTGGAATGAATGCTAACGTTGAGATTTTTCACTGGCCGTTGCATACGTACATGAATGTAAATACGGTTCTTGAATGACAGTTTAATTAACAGATTTGTCCTCAACTTGTTCATTCCATGGCCTTTACATTTTTCATATAAGCGGCATGCACTGCTTTGCTGGTTTCGAACTGAAATAGTTTTAAAGTTCGTGTGATATGTTCGTTGCTTATTAAATAGACAAAACAGAATGGAAGCATTGATAGTTATTTTGGGCACAATTTTTGGCACACACGAGTATATTCTTTTATGAAAAATGACATTCTACTTGTTTTGACAGTGCGTAGCGTTTTAAAACTCATTTGCAGCACCATTGCCAATGGTAATGCAATTATTATTCATGTATTTGATCCCTCGACAAATTATTTAACAAGAATGTTTAGCTCGGGCCCAACTCCGCCGCAGCCTATTCAAATACGCGTAAAACACAGAAACGCTTTTCTGAGATAACCTCTAGATTGCTTTTAATGAAATTTGCTGCATTTGAGAGAAAGTTAAATTCTAGTGTCTGTTGGAAGCAGAATTTAGATATGGGGCCTGAATTTCGTTTAAAATATTTCGAAAAATTCGAAAGCTCGAAAAGAATAGAAGCACGACGTTTACAATCTGATAGCTCTGCATCAAGAACAGATATCATGGTTCTGTCAACGGCATCTATTATAACAGTCAAAGCGGATAAATTTGGTATGTCAATTTGTATCTTGCGGGAATTGGTTACGATATGTACAAGGGTTCCGCAAAAGCCGTATTTCCATAATACTATTTTTTTAGATTCATGTGTAACATATCAATTTTGTCCGCTGTAGATGTGCTAGTAGCTGAAATTCACAGAATTGTGATATCATTTCTTATTGTTGAGTTACAGAGCTATAAACTTGATTGCTTTGTTTTCAGAAAATTTGCAATTTTGGCTTATTTTTAATAAAAAATTGACAACCTAAATGAAAAATTCGAAACCAGCAGTCACTAGAACTTAAGTTTTTCTTAAACGTAACAAACATCGTCAAAGTTGGTGCAGTGGTTGCCGAGAAAAACGAATTCCCCTTCTACATGTATTTAGATAGGCGTACCCGAGCCAAAGCTTCCTCTAAGGCGGTCGCCGAGCTTCAACGTGAGCACCCCCCCCCCCCCCCCCGAACGAAATTTCTGGCTACGCCACTGGATCACACCCCTGAATTTTGTCATCAAAATTCGATTTTTTTCTTTCCCATGTAATGATCACACTCCGAACTTGCTGCAGCGATATGTAGTGTGCCAAGTCTAGCTAATGATGATGGCGCTTACCATTTGTTGAATGCTATCGAATGCTACGCAAACGACTCTCGAAGACATACCAAACGATCTGCACCAAACATTCTTAAGCAGATGTCCCATTCCATTCCTTTCATCACTTTCCGCAATTCCGTTAAAAAAAAAAAAAGCTACAACCAAGGTTACCTTGGCTTTATTATTTGTAGGCTTCATAATAGTTTTGGTCAACAACAACAAAAAGGCGCCTTTCGATTCTTCTCGTCTGCATGCTTGGGCACACAAATCATGAGCAGCAACGATAGTGGCCACATTTACACTGATACATTAGAAGTGTGCCCTATTCATACACCGACGCTTGTAACACAGCTAAGATATTCACCCACCCTTAGCGGAAACGTGCTGTACGAGGATAGTAGTGAAGACAAATGCCGCAGTTTCTGCAGCATGCACGCCATGTGTTTTTATGGCTACGTTATTGTCGTAAATTTGCCAATATTATTCTTTACTGATATGGGAGAAACTGTTTCAATGCATGTAATGTACTGACAAGAAAAAAAAAAACGCGTTCGGCTTGCTCTGCTAGCCGCCATATTTGTTTTATTGTCCTGCACTGTTACAGGAAGGCGCCTGTTTGTTGACCTGTTGTCATCCCGCAGCAAACATGGGATGAAAAAAAAAATTATTTCAGCGGAAATTTAACCCGCTAACGCGTCAATTTTTTTTCACAAAAGAGTGAGATCATTATGCGAGTAAATACGGTAAGTGGGCGATCTCAGGCTATTTCGATTAGGCAGTATTACCGTTTAGTACATACTTTTTCCAAGCTCCGGCCAACTACGGTTTAAAGGAGTACTGACACAAAAAAAATCCACGTGGTGTTTTCTGCTTTAATAAGTAGTTAATGACCCAGTAATAATGGCATGAAACCTCATTTACTTCAGAGCACGACAGGTAATTATTTGCAGTCTTTTTTGTAGCGACCAGTCGAAGTTTCGGTTCTAGAGAGCAACAAGATGGGGCAAACGGGAGTGTAAACAAAGTGGTCACGTGTTCGCAAAAAGCCATGACGTATTGTCGTGCGACTGCCGCATCGGTCGAACGACCGCAGCCAATGACAGCGCCGGTAGCGTGAACATCATGGTGACGTGGTAGACCCGGCGGGGCGGGGCCGGCGAGCGGGCGCCTCGCCGCTCCGATGATGTCTGTTTTTTTTTTTTTTTTTTTTCTGGTCGAAACGCGGGCCTCTTTCGCCGCTGACGACGGCGCATAAATGGGCTACAATTTGTTTCTGACACGAAATAACTCCTAGAATAAAGTGACCTCGAAAGATTGCGAGTTAAAAAACGTTGTGCGAAATAGTAAATCGTTGGCGTGATTTCTACTCGGATGCGGTAAGTGCAGACGCGCCAGCAATCGTGTGTATACGAAGCGGCTCGCCTGACTGGCCTGTTTACTCATCGCTACTAACGGATCCGGGAAAACTAACCATATTTTCACTTAAGAGAAACATAAATGTTCAGGCATTGATTGCGCTGACGAATTTAGGCGCTTTATTACGAGCTGTGGACGCATCGCAAGTACCCTCGGCCCCGGATAGATGGCCGGCGAGCTAGGCCTACATCGTCTCCCAGCGATCGCATGCTCGCTTGGCATGCTCGTTCGCTTCTGTTGGCGCCAAAGAAATCAAATGTGCTGCAATTTAAGCGTGACATAACTGTGTACACATTGTGCCGACTAACATAGGCGCTTCGTTATACGAGCTGCAAGCGATCGTGTCACAAGCGCAACCGGTGTCGGATTCGATGGCCCAGTAAGCTATGCCTGCCGGCTCTTGGCAATCGGTGGCTGTCAACGGATCCGATACTGCTAACGCGGCCTTGCGGAAACACGTCTAGAGTGCTCGGATAGACGTGTTTATATTGTCATCGTTTGTTTCAAACAAGATAGCTGTGCAAATACGGTTGCTTTGACTTTCTGTTCGAAGTTACGCAAGATTCCGAACTTCCACGCAGGAGCGCCGGTTCTGGGCCGCCGCTCGCTCAATTGTACCATGTGTCCCGAATCGCCGCATGCGGCAAGTCGCACACGACGCGCCGTACTACAGATCGCACGGAAAATCGCGCTATGTGTCTCGCGCTTTAGACGTGGCCAATCACTTAGCGACTCAGATATTGCGGCCGGCGATGGCGAGGACGAACCTCAACAAAACCCTCGCATCGGCCACGATCGATGGTAAGACACACCAAATCGGCGTTGAAACTTGTGGCAGCGCAGTCAAGCTGATAGTGTGGTAAATATCCCGATGGACACGACAAAAACTGCAGTTGCAGCGACACGGAGCGCGTCCCACTACGAGTACAACAGCTAAAACAAGCAACAACAGAGGAGAAGAGCACATGTAAGCCGCATGGCAGCCAACGAAAATTCGTGACGTAGCCACATGACGTAGCGTTTTCTTGGCTATTTACAATCCCGGTTGATGTCAATGTCGCGAGGTGCTCTGTTTTGCGGTTGGCTGGGCGCACATACTTTAAAATTGATTTTAAATATGTTCTAAGCGATATTCGCCACTGATATTTTATAGACGATGTGTGTGTGACCAACTAAATCGATCTCACAAGTTATCTCGACTTCAAATTTTTGTGTCAGTGCTCCTTTAACAAGGTTTCACTGTATGTGTGTGTCTATATTGTACAGTCGAACCCAGCTATATCGAACTCGCAAAAAAACGCCTATCAGTTCGATATAGAGCATAATTTGATATAAGCCTGCTAAATAATTGGATGTCATAAAAGCACATACCATTTATAAAATCACTTTATTGATTAAACTAGCTTAGTGTGGCACGAAATAGTCCTGCATTTTCTTCTGCTTTGGCAATTTCGCTGCCTGCGACGCACGCACTTTTCCACATTAAGGAGTCGGAGCAGCTGAGGCCGCAACTTTCCGCATTCGCGCAGAAGCACCGGACTATTGCGAGCGCACCAATCATTTTGGAGGATGTGGGACCGTCGTTGCTTTCCTCATTGTGCCCACTTTCACTTGCGCTCGGTACGATGTTGGCAATGTAGTCTTCGTTTTCGGGCTCTCCCGTGGTCGCGACACATCATTTGCGCTCACAAACTCATCCACCGTTGATTCGTCAACAGCTTCCGGAAATTCTGACAGTTCGCTCCAAACTTCGGCAACACTGGCAACCGCTTCGTCGCATTCATCAGAATTTACGGTCATCACCGAGCACGCGGAAGTCAGCACGGCTGAAGCAATTTCAGATTAACCACTCGTACACGGCCGTGCGGACGGGTTGCGAGTTTGGACGCTTTAGCCCTAATCTCCCCCTTATTCTTCAAGATCGTGCCGAGAGTGCTCCTCGGAATCTTGTGCTCTGTGGGGACATCCGACTTCTCACCGCATTCGACACGATTTATGATTGCGAGCCTCATGACGAAAGGCAAATTCTGCCGCTTCATCACGGCAACACTGTGGGAGAAGGCCTACAAGGCGCACACAAAAACAGCGAGACAACTCGCACTTTCGCCATCTTGCACGACGTGGGCACAAGAGCATCTGATTGGCTGTCTGAGCAAGCGCTGTGGGCGGGCCAGGATCATTTTTTGCAGGGGGGGTGCCGACGGCTCGTCTGAGGCAGCGCGGTCGGGCGCCGCCACGGTAGGGAGAGCGGTTGGATGGAGCCGCGCAGCCGGGTTTTCTCCGCCACCGCAAGGGAAAGCCAACTTCCGGGGGCACTTTCCGTCGCTTGACGTTCGATATATCGGGTGTCGCTGCTATTTTTGTTCGATGTAAGCGTAATTTTTGCGATATATACTCATTGTAACTATATCGTGTCCTGAAATTGTTCGATATATAGAATAATTCGATGTAAACGGGTTCGATATAGTCGGGTTCGACTGTACTAAAAACATACACGCTCCTGCGAATTCATTATTACTGGCGCAGGATGTACTGATTTGTCCGCCAATATGTCCGCTCCTGCCTCGCTTGACAACGCCGCAAGAATACCCCTCATGCCTTAGCTGCTCCACTTAAACAATTGCCTTGTCCAGCACGGGCCTTTGACCGGGTCGGAGTTGATTTTTATGGGCCCATTCCGAGTACTTGAGATGGCAACCACTGGGTGATAATGGCCATAGACCATCCTACGCGCTACATGGAAACTTCGCCTCTACCCAATGCATCTGCGCGGGATGTTGCCTGGTTCCTTCTGCCTAACATACTTCACCATGGAGCCCCCACAGAGGTCGCGTCTTTCTCCCTGATGTTATAGAAGCCTTACTCAAGGAATGCCACATAATTCACCATACCACTACCGCATACCACCCGCAAACTAATGGGATGACTGAGCGCTTTAACCGCACTTTTGGCGATGTAGGTCGCATATGACCAAACCAATTGGGACTGCATTCTACCTTTCGTGCTGTACACTTATAATACCGCCACGCAGACCACTATGGGATTTTCCCTTTTCTTTCTTCTTTACGGACGCGTGCCTTCCTGCACAATGGATACGATCCTTCCGTATCGCCCTGACACAACGGAGGCTACTACCCTGTCCGAAGCTGCTGCACACGTGGAAGAGTGCCGAAAACTCGCCCGCACATTTACTTCAGAAGATCAGCAGCGACAGAAGCACCTTTGGGATATTCCCTCCTCTCCTGCATCCTATGCCCCTGACTCACTAGTCTGGCTTTGGATTCCCGCTACCAGCCCTGGACTTTCACCCAAGCTTGTGCCCAAGTACAAGGGACCATCCGTGTCGTCAGTCAAACGTCTTCTCTGAACTATTTGGTAGAACCCCTTGAACTGCCTTTCGATAAGTGCCGCCAAGGGCGTGAAATCGTGCACGTTCAGCGGCTCAAGCCGTACTTTGATCCACCTGTGCTATCTTGGCCCTAAGTCGCTGAAACGGCTCCTCTTCTTCGAGGAGGCAATTGTACTGGAGGAGAACGAGCAGCAGGCACTGCTTCAAGAAAGACAACGACAACGAGTGGTTGGAAGCCTTGTGCTTGTGTTGCCTAAGCTGTGTGACTTTTCGCTGCGGTGCTCTACTACCTGAGGGTTCTACCAATTAAACTATAATGCCTCTTGACAATATATATATATATTAAATTCTGGGGTTTTACTTGCCAAAATCAGGATTTGATTATGAGGCATGATGTAGCAAGGGGCGCCTGATAAATTTTGACCACTGCTGGCGCTGCTGACGCTTGGTCACTGTCATCTGATGTCACATATACCCGTGAACAAAAGTATACAAGCAGGGATTGCACGAAAAAGCCGATGTTTTCCTCTTCGTGCGAATGCAACTTGAAATTGCAGACTGTAGTCCAAGCTTGGCATTGTGAACTTTCCAGTGTACTTGTGAATTTCAGGTTATGCAGGTTAATAAGAAATTCAGTTTTTTCGGTGGCTTTGTGGCCCGTATACTTTTGCTCACGAGTGTTCAAC
This sequence comes from Dermacentor variabilis, assembly GCF_050947875.1. NCBI lineage: Eukaryota > Metazoa > Arthropoda > Arachnida > Ixodida > Ixodidae > Dermacentor > Dermacentor variabilis. The sequence goes on from NW_027460324.1 coordinate 5,224,406, forward strand.
ATGCTATGTCACACTAACAGCCCAAATACAAAAATAATGTGACGCCAATGTCACCTGGCATACCGACATTGGAGTTCTTTTGCGAAATTGAAGGAATGAAAGCTTGGTTTTTGTTTTATCTTTCAGTAATCAACCTCTTACAGCGCAATTTGCAAAAACATGCTTTTCAAAGAATACTTTATTCGTCTGAATCGATTCAGTGTTTTTCTTTAGTGTCCCATTCACAACAGCAACATTTTTCAGGCCTAAAACTGAGAAGTAATGAGGTTTAACAGGTAGCAGTGATAGTGCTGGCTATAACTATACCCTACGTGGCTCACCCGTGAGGGGCCGCTGCTGCCTTTGAGCTGGGGCACCGTGCCGACTTGAAGGCAAATCGCTTGCGTGGCTTGAGCCGCTCCCGGACCTCATCCACCTGTGCTCTCAGTGTCCCAAACTGTTCCCGGACCCAGCGCAAACTGGCTGCAGGCAGGTGGTTGGCTGCTTCTGTAGTTATCATCTGCAAGCATGGCAACACAGGCATGAGCAAGTTAGAGAGAACTGCTTCACTCTCATGTGGTACTTCTCTAAAAAAAATTGCCTAAAATGAACAGGGTTAAAATTAAGCAGCAATATGCAATTGCAAATGTACAGGAGACCATGTAGAGAAAGATTTTTTTGACTAACCCCTAAGAGCTAATGGTAGGTTTCACCAATCACAGAGGGCTAATAGCGGAGTTGACCAATCAAGGAGGGCTAATTTGGTATAATTATTTGGGCAGAACTCATGATTGCTATCCCAGAATGTGAATAGCCAAAATGCGTCATGTACGAGGTGTGCTGCGCTGCTCTCTCATGCTTTCCCCTGGACATGCTGCACCTTTTTGTGGTGCTGTTGTAGAGTCTGCACATATCCCGTGGCACACGCACAGTGACCCTCATTGGCGTCAAAGAGGTTCATTGAAGAGTGGCTCATACAAACTGGCACATACTCAGGTTTGCATCAAAGTGCTTCACTGAAGAGGGGAACAAACACAGTGGCACAAACGGCCCACATATTGAAGGCAGTGTCTTCCTTAGAGAAACCCTTTTCTGAATTGGGTATCTGGGAAACTTCTTGCCTTTTTCGTGGGCTGATCCTGGAGATAGTGCCGCATAAAAACGTGCCAATCACAAACATAGGTCTGGTATGGTGGTAGCACTGGGTGGCATTGTTGATACCAGTTACAGCCTTGTGGCACTGCTGGTATCAGCACCAGTGACAGTACCAGCAGTATTAGTGCAGGGTGTATACCAGTAGTATTGACACTACCCTGCGGTGCCAGTGGTATAAGCATCATTATTCCATGTGGTACCGGTGATACCCGTGGTGTTGGAAATATAGGCACCGGTAATACCACTGTGCATTACCACTGCACTGTCATGGTACTGCCTAGTAGTGTTAACAGCGATAAGGAGAGTATCCTCACATTCTTCCTTTGTGATAGCTATACCATTTTGAGATGCTGTCGTTGGGATGCTGCATTTGCGGTCGAAGAGCCACTGTCGCTTGAGGTGCTGCGGGCCTCTTGGAATAAATTACATGGTTCATAAACACATTCTCACTTCCAGCTTGCCGACAAAAACATTCTCCTTCATAGACGTCAACTAGAGGTTCAATCGCCTTCCAACTCTTTTTTAGACAGCACTATCCCTCTTGAACGGCCAACAGTTTTGATGGGATAGCTAGATGGCTCAAAAAATAACCAGTCCGACAATGCCAAGAATGCTATTCACATTAAAAATAAAATGGTATAGTTTTATGTCATCGTGACACTAGACATAAAAGATCTTGGCACTGTTCTGCCAGAGTCATGTTTCTACAAAATCCAGAGGTTTACACACGGAGAGAGTGTAAAGAGGCGAAATGTTTTTAAAACAACAGTTTTTAAACATGTTCTATGCGCGTAGTGCGCGCCGATGGACGCGCCACTGGTGGCGGCCTTGCGCAGAACACATGGGAGAGGAGCCAGCCGCGCGCCGTAGTTTGTTGCGTCGTTGATAGTGATTCTCTGTCTTATTCACGTTTTCAGAGCAAAATAGGTAACACCCTTTGCATGTGTGGGGTGGACAAAGCTTCAAGTAATGTCCAAGAAGAATTGTTGCAGCGTGGGGGGCTCAAATACCGGCAAAAACATGCCAGCGATACTGATCTAACCATTCCCCGCAAAGCCTCATCAGCGGCAGCAACGGTAGCAATGAATCGTCGCTTCGGCGGGAAATTTCTTGTTCTCATCCTTTCCTTTGTGGCGTCGGTGTTTTTTTCCAACCGGTCATAGTTAGACGCGTAAGCGACGAAGTTCGTCTGCAGTGCAGCATGCGGTTTAAATGCATTTCGCTAAAGTTCGGAATGCCGTTTGCCGCTTATATTGTTTTTCACTTCTTTACCGCGTTACGATAGCGAGGCAGCACGACTGCCCAAACACATTGTATTGTATGTGAAAGCTATTAAAGTTTGAAAGAACTGAAATTGTTGGTTTTATGTGGCCCGGTAAATCCCCGCACCAGCTGTCGCGCACTTCATGTTTTTGCATCATTTTATGTGTGGCTTCGCACATGTTTAACTGTTGCTAGTTGCTTCATGAATAAGTCTTGTTGATTCTTTTGAGCTGCGAGGTTTACACCCTGCCTTGTTTGTAAATGGTATAAATCATGCTGTGCCTTATCGGAATGATACCAAGAAAGTGCTTCTTTAACAGCTTTATTCTTTTCGCCCGAGGGCATCTTAGATATTGTGGTTCTTTGGGGGGAAATGTGTTTAGAAAATAGGTAGGTCAGGGCGAGAATTGCTAATAGTTGCTGCATATGGAGTTTTTCTTCCATTTTTCGCTGAAAAGCTCGCGTCACGTTTGGGAAGTCATCACACCTCGACGCTGCCTGAGCAGAATTAACACGCCCAGTGATTTGTTCGTTTCACAATGTAGTCCATTCTTGCATGCGAATTTTGTACTCAACTGAATTATTTATTATTATGCTTACACTGCAGAGGACTAAACCCGGCCTTGCCGCCAGTGCTCATATACTTTGACTGGCGCTGCTCTGCTTTTAAATATATCATGTGGCACCTCTCTATAGTAATATTAAAAAAAGTAATGAAAAGTTAGACTTTAGCTTGGTACGTTTCCAAGCTGCTACCTTGGGGAATTCAAAATTGCAAAAACTGCGTATCCATCTGCGTATGCAACAGAATTGCCTCAGTGGTACAGTACTAATACGCGCTTTTATTAACCTGTGCATTTGATGACTTCGTTGGCTAGTGTGCGCTTTACCATCAATAAATTCACAATTACTCTTCTTGAGGCGACTTTGACTGCACTTACTTGGTGATGCCACATGTATTCATCGGCAGAAAAATCACAACGGCATATGCAGACATCGCACCGTGCGGATTCGTTTGATATAAGTCTGCACTAACAGCGGGTGCTTATTATTGAGGTACAGAAGCAGCATTACGGTAAGGGTAGAATTTTAAAAAACTATCGAGACATCGCATTATTCAACAAAATTTATCGGCTCGTTAACATGAGCTCCACTTCATGTAAATGGGGCCCATGGCGTTTGTCTGCGGTACGCACCTGGCACATATGTGGACCATGCTGCCCCAAACACCGGTAACATCGCGTTCATACCCGCTCCCATAGATGTCAGCGTGTTCCCTACAGCTGTCACCGCAGAAGCAGCAGTCTGGCACCCGAACAAAGGAGAAATCACAGCCGCGAACTTCAGCCATCCTTGCTGCAAAGGGTTGTCGTCTGCTACTGATCCCGCGCATACTGTTGGAAGTGCCCGCTAGGAGGCTATCAGTGGCGCCTCTATAGGCGGTGCACTAGGCGTATAGTGATGCATGCATATTTTGATTTTCCCTATTCACTTATATGACAGGCATGCATTAAGTTGCCGCGCAAGATGTGCTCACGGTATCACACAGACCAGCTAAATGCTCACTGTGTCGGTCTGACAGACGCAGAAATGCATGAAAATTTTGAAGCCTTGGCCAAAGAACAATGAAAAATCATGCATAAGTCCAACATCAGAACCACAAAAAAAAAAAAAAGAGAGAATGGTTACTCATGCTACATCAGCCTACCAATTTAGGAGCCAAATTTTGTGACGTGAAAAGGAAAATACCACTTTGTTGTATTGCTGCTCATTTGCTACGGTACTTTTAGAATCAAACACCATAAGTGTTCGGCTTCTAATCTGTCCCTGTTCCATCTCCCCGTTTTCTGAAAGAAATCAATTTGCAATGTGTAACAATTGCAGGTGCAAAGAGTTCTGGGGTAATGCTTAACACATAGCATTATGTATGAAGCAAATATGACGGAACAAAAATACGCTAAGTTAGGGCTGAAGGGTTACACGACGCTGAGACTTGCCTGCAACTCCTGCAGCTTTCCATCCAGCTGTGCCAAGTCACCATCTGCGTCGAGGAGCTGCTCAAGCTGCCGCTTGGCCCGGCTGAAGTTGTCCAGGAGGCTGAGGTGTTGCTCATGTTGTGGTCGGCCACTGTCACCTTCTACCTCTAAGGACCCCATGTTGCCAGGGCAGCCACTACTGGCTCACTCCTCAATGTCCCATGTCTTGTAGTCGTATGTGCGCAAGGTGTCCTTACCAAATGTATCTTCAAGTTTGTAGAATGCTGGAAGGTTAGGGCACACAAACACCACAGATTAACACTGCATCCTGTCTACTTTATTTACTTGAATACCATAAGGGGCCATTAGTGCATTACATGAGAGGGGTGTACATAGAAATTACAAGCATAAGCACAATGTGCACAACAAAAATGAGATAGCAGAACAGATGCAACAAAGAAATGGCATAAAAAATGTAACCGATTTCCCAGCAGTTTAACAACAATGTGTGTGCAGTTCACGCTGCTCAAGCTGAAAGACAGTTTGTATCAGGACAAGTTGGGTTAAAGTAAAGTCAGAGAAAAAATACATAAAACAGCAGAAGGAATCGACTAGTAAGGCATGAACATGTGCTCACAGAACCACAGTATGGCAAGCTTGTCTACTACAACAAAATAGTGAACTTTGTGATTCAGCAAGTATGCATGCAAAAAACTGCACGGGTCCTTTTGAAATATGTTAGATTGAGAGCTTCTTTTAAATGCTTCATGCCTAGAAAAAATTCAGGGCTTTTTAATTTACAGTGCAGAGGAGTGCTTTCATTACATCATGCAGAGTGAGCAGAGAACTTTGGTGGAGCAGCATAGATATACTGGGATTTGGAAAACACACCTTCAAGACCAGGCCTGAAGTGCTGGTACAACCAGTATCGGGACTCTGAAAAGCAGGAAAATGTGGAGCAAGATTAACCCAACAGCAAAAAGTAACAGAATATTGAATAAATATTGCCGTGAGTACTGAACAGGGCAGCATACAATAGTGTAGCAGGAAGACAAAGATAGTCATACTACACATGCATGATATAACAATGTTTTTACAAAGTGGTTCTTGAGTGTCTAGAGGTAGTGCAGGCCTAGTTGCCTAGAGCTTGACTAGCATGATCAGCAGAGAGGGCAGGGACACACATGAGATGAAGTAATGAAGAGCAAAATGCTTATTTGCATTGCTATGCAAAAAAAAAAAAAAGTGCGGATCCAACACACTTTGGGAATAGGTTTAAGCAATGATTTCATTGGTGTTTGCAATGAACGCCGTTCTTGTTCAGGGACCATTTTCAAGTACAGTCACCAATTGGTTTTTCAGACTCCAAAAATTCGGACATGATCAATTATTCGGTCTGCTTTGCGTGCCGCCATTCTCCCCATATACCATAATGTATAACAACTGTCGAAAGTTCGGACACTTTGCAACCTCTCGTCTGATTTTTCGGACGCTCCTTGAGCCAACTCGATAGAGAGCACCATGCATCGACTCTGACCGGTGCGTGGTTCGACTTGCTGAACGCCGTTTTTGTTTTGAACGGAGCCTCCTTGCTGCCCCACGAAGTGGCGCTGCTGCAAATCCCCGCTCATCATCATCGTTTCTGCCTGGGTCGTAGCTACAGCAGTTCCGGTCTCAGCTTAGTAAGCCATGTGAAGACAATCTGGCAGCTGATTTAGGTGTTTCTTCATGCACGACGCTGCGAGTAGGCCACGTTTTTCGTTTGTGCGACAGGTGTCGGCGTGACGGCGTGGTGATGCTTGCTTTGTGTGCTGTGTCGAGGTTGCGGTAATGCAATGCAGCATATGGAAACATCGCGTCAAGTATCTAATGGTGCCAACAGTGCCCGCGCAGACTGTGCTGGGGAATGCCGGCAAGCGGCTGCCGGGAGGCCTAGGATTTGTCGCCTTCCGATGCGCTCCCTACTGACACTGAAAATGTTCTGCCGAGACCTGTGCAGTGGTTGCATTGAGATTCCGGACACAGTCTCATTTGATAGTTTCACAGGCGCTGATACTGCTCTACTGACATGCACAGAACTCGATGACGGTGAGATCATTTGTCAGGTTTCTGCTGCATCGCCGGACGATGACTCTGAGTTGGAAGATGACGCACCAAGTGCTACGCTGCCGTCGCATGCGGAGCATGTACAAGCAGTGACTGTGCTCCAAGATTCAGGTTTATTTGATTGCACGTAAAGGGAACAGCATGCAACGGCACATTCACAATTTCTTCAAGCCTACTGCCGAGCCCGAATAAGTGCGTGGAAATAAAGAACTTTTTTTTTTAATCTGCCTTTTCGGACACCTGTTTATTCGGACATTTCCGCAGTCCCCGTGAGGTCCGAATAAATGGTCAGCGACTGTATAGAGAACATGACCAAGTTTGACACATTTTCACCAGGATACGCCTTGCTCAACATAAACTTCAGGCATTCAATCATACGCATCCCATCCATGATGAAAAATGAATAATGACGGTGCAACCACAATGACATGATGACAACTGTATGACAACAACACGATGACGAAGATGGAATGACCACAAATGTATGAAGATGACACACTGATGACGATGGCATGATGACAATGGAATCGTGACAGATGCCAACGATGGAATGAGCACAAATGCATAATGACAATCGAATGAAAATGACATCATGATGATGACACAACAGCCACAACGGCATAACATTACTGGAATCACTATGACAGAACAACAATGGAACAGCGATGGCACGATGACAAAGGGATGACGATGCTGAAATGATAAAAATAGTATGATGGCAACGACATGACGACAATAGGTGACAAAGCTCGAACAACCATGAAGGCATAATGACTGTGTGACAATGATGTTATGACGATGGCGTGACGACACTAATACGACAATGTTGAAATGATGAAGCTGGAATGAAGACAATGCAATGACAGTGGCATCACAACGAAGGCGTGATAATAATGAGATGACAACACTGAAATCACTACGACAGCGTGAGGATGATGGAATGAGCATGATGAAATGAAGGCGACGGCACGACAATGGTGACAATGACAATGTTATGACAACACAGTAATGAAAACAGAGTGAAAATGGTGGTCATGTCCATGTTAGAGCTCCCACCTGTGCTTACACATACATGACCTGCTGCCCCAGAAAGCCTCAGCTTGTACTATATCCGGTGCTTGTTTGCAATATGTCCAGCTTTAATGGAAGCACTACACTTTTAACATATTTAACTACCCGAATCGCCGCCATTGTCCGAGCAACAGCTTGAACAATTCGGCATTTTGGCTGCATGACACGAATGTTAAACACACAGGTGAGACATAACACTGTCGAGTTTGCTGCATGAAACCCATGATGAGGAGGTGTTTTGTGGTACAAGGGCAAGATATGGCCAAAGAGCACAAAAAGAAAATTGAATTCTGGAGTGTTACATGCCAAAATAATAACCCAATTATGAGGCATACAGTAGGAGGAGGCTCTGGGTAAATTCTGACCACCCAGGGTTCTTTAATGTGCATCCAATACATAAGTGTTTTTGCATTCTGTCCACATTGCAATGTAGCTGCCCCAGCTGGGATCGCCCTCATGCTCACCAGTGCAACACCATAGCAACTGAGCTACAGCTACCTCTCCATCAAAGATGACACAACAGGTGCGCAATGTGCAAAATAGAGAAATTTTTACTGATGGCTTCAATTAGCAGTTGGAATCTTCCTGCTGAATAATTTTAAACATAATGTCCAGTCATCGCTTATTAGTGAAGCAAGTCGGCTGAAGGAAAGGAAGGGTGTGACTATGTTTTTATTTATTCAAAAGAACGTTACAGGTCCTATGACAGGGCATAAAGTAAGGGGGGCATTTTAAAAAGTAAAGATAGATAAAGTACAAATTTCCTACAGGAACAGTGGTATGAAAAGATTGCCGTGTTATACAATATTGAAGGCACAGGGAATAAAGCAATATCTGAAGTTTGAAAGTTTATTTAACATAATGAACGTATACAATTGCAAAGTACACACTTTTGGGACCCAACCAACTTGTTAGAGGGTCCCTACCGATTGTTATTAGGAAAAAAACACTTATATGGCAGCTGTTTTTTTTATACTGTAAAATCACATAAAACTGAAATAGCTGAATAAGTAAAACAAGCAAATACGGTAGTAGTAGGGAACATTTCACAAATGAGATACATTTTTCTAACAATTTTCTTGGCACACGAATACTTGTTACCATTAACAGAGCAAAAGGAATACTGTTTATGAAAATATACAACATTGGAAAAATGCACAATCAAATACACTAGGCTGGGCATTCGTGAACGGTATTAAATGGGTAAAGTGTGAGTAATTGACAGCGGAACGTGTCGTGGTTAGATATCGATGCTATGTTATCAGGGAGGTCATTCCAGAGACCAATGGCACGAGGTAGTGCAGATGAATTAAATGCATTTGTTTTACCGTATATGCGCATGAGACTGAACTGATTATGTAATCTGGGTGAGAAAGAGTGGGGTATTTGCAGTTGTATTCGGGTTCGTTTATTAGCGTAAATATATCTGTAGAATAAGTACAGAAGAGCGATGTTGTGGTGGATATCTAATGGCGGCAGTAGAAGGTCTAGTTTAATTTGTGTAATACTTGAGTTTATACCGTAGTTACGTGTAATGAACCGGGCTGCTTTATTTTGTATCCTTTCCGTCATATTAATGAGGTAATTTTGATGAGGAGACCAAATTGGGGAGGCGAATTCTAACTGTGGCAAAATCAATGTTTGGAAAGCGAGTTTTCGAATGTTTGTCGGGGCATTTCGCAAATCACGTCGTAGATAGCCAAGAGAATGTGATGCTTTAGCGCATGAAACCCGTGAAAGATCCTTTGTAAGAACACCAAGGTACTTGTATGATGAAGTCTGGGAAAGCATAGTGTTATTAAGATGAGAGAGAGAGAGAGAACTTTATTAAAGATGCCTGCAGAATCGGTTAGGCCCCCTCCAAAGGTAATACGAAAATTTAAATTTACACCTTTTCGGCTGAAGCACATCACCTCGCACTTTGTAAAGTTTAGTGTCATGAGCCATTTGTTACACCAGTTAGCGATACGGTTAAGATCTGCTTGAAGTGCCAAGTGATCGTCAGTCGTGTGAATAGGACGGTAGATAACGCAGTCTTTGGCAAAAAGGTGCATGCAGGAAGTGATCCGGGTGGGTAAGTCAATGTAGATAAAGAAGAGTAAGGGGCCGAGGACGCTGCCTTCTGGCACACCAGAGCTAACAAAAAGGTGGGGAAGAGAAATTGTTAACAGTAAACTGTTCCCGAAAAGAAAGAAAATTACGAATCCAGGATAATGTTAAAGAGTCAAGTCGTAGGGCAGATAATTTAGAAATTAGGTGGCAGTGGAGTACGCGGTCAAAAGCTTTAGGAAAGTCGAGAAACATACAGTCCGTTTGAAGGTTGCAGTCCATGTTAAAGTGCAGGTCCGTCCGTTTGTTCAAATAATTGTGTGTCACAGGAAAATCCCTACCTAAAACCATGCTGATTAGAAAAAAAGAAATTGTGAGCTTCAAGGTGGCTTACACGTGTGAAGTGATTATGTGCTCAAGCATTTTGCAACATATGCAGGTTAAAGATATGGGCCAATAGTTGTCAGGCGAGTGAACATCTCCAGATTTGTGAATTGGTATTATTTTCCCTATTAACCAATCGGTGGTTAACTTTGCAGATGCTGAGATTGTTGAAAAATATGACATAAGATCTTGCTTGAAGCAGCGACGGTGTTCTTTAATATCTTGGAATTAATGTTGTCAATACCGGTTGAAGTGGACATTTTGAGGTTGCTAATGAGTAATTTAACGCGTTTAACAGTGATAACAATTGGTTCCATGTATGCGCCGTCAAGTTCGGGAAAAGTTGGAACATTGGAACAGTCCCCTTGAGTGAAAGCAAGTGAAAAAAACGTGTTGAATACGGTGGGTCAATCGGCGCTAGAAATAGGTGTTTTCTGTTCCGTGTAAAGTTAGGGTGTTAGTATCTTAGTATCTATTGTCGGAGATACGGTTTGCCAAAATTTTTTGGAATTGGAAGTTAGCAGCGATGGTAGGTCTTCCGAGTATTTATCTTTAATGGAAGATATCGCTGAGCCATAATTGTTTAAACAGTCTTTGCATATCTGCCAAGCCTCAGCAGTGCGCATGCGTTTAGCCCTGTTATACGAATGCTTTTTTCTATTCCATAGTTTGCAAAGAGATTTGTTGAACCAAGGGCTGGATTTGTCGTTAGTTATGGAGACTATTGGGAGGTACCGGTCTACTAATGCAGTTAATTTTTCCCTGTAGAGTACCTAGTTTTCGTTTACGGATCGACAATTAAATGAAGGTAGTAGCACTGTAGTTATTCATATCATAATTTGCTCTGTTATAATCGCAAATTTGTTTTGCTGTTGTGCCAGACACGGGCTTTGTGATGCTAAGAGCTAGTTGAATGAGGTTATGATCACTAAAGCCACTCATTTGAAATGGAAGTTATTGTGTCAGAAGCATTTGTGAAAACAGAGTCCAAGATATGGGAAACGCATGTAGGTGCCTTCACTATTTGGAAGAGGTTAAAATCTAACGTTAAATTGATTAGTTCCAGAGACACATGACATGAAGATGACGTATGTTCCCCGTCCATAAGCGGAAAATTGAAATCAAGAAGATAAACGTGGTTGGACGGACCCAGCTGGAGCGGTTTAGTAACACTGTCCCGCAAGTCATTCAAAAAGGAATGGTTACAATCTGGTGCAATAACCCTAAGCCCTCTAGGGAGGCTATTACATATGGTAAAGGTTACATAGGGTTAGGCCGCAGAATATGAGCATTTGACAGTACACAAGCAACCATTGTTGCGTGGAGGCTATCAAAACTGTTCAAAAATAATTTCGTTATAGAGACTTCGACGCCTATAGCTACAGCAGCTGTGATGTGCCGTAGCGACGATTCAATCTTTCTTGTCTTCTAAATTCTTGAACATTTCAATATTATTTCTCAAGTTGCATCGCACTGTATGTTTATCAGTCTTCTCAGCGTGCAATTTCCCTCTGCTTCTTTTTCGTATCAAGTGCATTAATTCAAAACATAAGCATGACCATATATATAAATTATATATAAATTATTTATTTATTTCGAAAATGACATACAAATACGAGCCTGCCCAAGCCAAAAATGGGCTTGTGGGGCAGCGCTCGGCAGAATGGAGCAAGCCAGGGAGCGGCACAGTGAATCAATTATGTACAAGACTCAAAATAAAACTAAAGAAAGAAAGAAAGAAAGAAAGAAAGAAAGGAAAGAAACGAAATTACACATACAAATCAAAAATATAAGATTTAACTTCTTTCCGTGTGCTGGAAGATAAAACTATCTGGCAGGTCATTTAACACATCAGGTACATAGAAGGCACGGACACGTTTGCCATATCTTGTCCGTACTCTTGGTAAGGTAAAGCGGTCGCGTGTACGTAATGCTCCGGCGGGGACATACGGGAGGCAGAACTCATTGTTCCATATATACAAAAGGATTACCGTTTCTTTGAATAACAGCCTGAACGAGGGCATGTGCGAGCATGAAAAAAGACTGGAATTGTTAGTAATGTGCACACCATACATCACCGCCCGAATTATGGATTTTAGTAAAGAATCAACTTTATTGCACCAAAACACTGAACAGAAATAAAAAGAACAGATTCCATATCTCAGCACACTGTACGCTAATGCATGTGCTATTGTTTTCCTTAGGTAAATCGGGCATAGTGCTTTAATAGAATGCAGTAGGCAGGCTATTTTGCGCAGCCTTTCACAAACGTTAGCCAAGTGAGTGTTCCAGGACATGTTAGAATCGAAATGAACACCGAGATAATTGACACTTGAGAGGTATGGAATAGGAGAGCAAGAGCAATTGTTACACAGAGGAGAATGAAGAAACAGTGGAGTGATGACAGGAATAGATTTCAGTGGATCGTGAAAACATACTAATTTAGTTTTATTCTGGTATGTTTATCAGTCTTCTCAGCGTGCCTGCCTTTATTTAATGTGCGTCTTACCGCTCCCTTTCCATTCCAGTGAACTTGCCAGTATCTAGCAAACAAGTTCATAGACCAAACCGTCATGACATTAGCCAGACAGTGGGCAAGCGTCTCAGTGCGCGTTTTCTGCTACTCACCAAACATCGCAGTCCCGGCGCTGTAGCAGAAATCTTCCTTGTGTCTGTACTTGCTGCATACCCGAGTTGTAGCCAATGGGTATTTGCCGGTTTTAAGTTTTTCGAGCAAAGCTTCACGCAACGTCTTATCCTGCGGCTACGTGCGAATAAGGCTGACACCAGATTCTCTTGCACACATCCGGCACTAAGCAGTAGCCTACTATACTGAATGCCTCCAAAGGCAGCCACTACCTATTATAGTGTTTTCAAATGTTGTCAAGCGGACACCCACGGTGGGAAAGCCTCATCACTTAATCAGAATCACAGCGCAGGTGGAATTTAAAACTTTCGTTTCCAGCTAGCTTCGGCGCTTCCGAAGCAGCCAACGCGGCCGCTGTGTCCACATGACCCCTCATGCCACGCCACGCCAATGGCGGCGCCAGCTTTTTTAGTGGTGGAGCTCGCTCCCAATATGTGCGAGCGAAGCCGACGATCAGGGCTCAACCTGGCGAGCACGAACGAATATAGCGGAGGGCAAACACGCTGTTTTACACCTCGCGAGAAAGGCCATGGTGGGACAGCAGGGAGGCAGGGGGGAGGGGGGGCAAGCAACTGCGTATTTCAAGACCGGGTGCAAGGGGAACTGACGATCGCGGCTCAATCTTGCGCGCCATATATGGAGGAAAGCAGGGAAGCAGCGCTGAAGGGAAGGGGGGTGCGTACTTTGCACGGCCGCGCGCGGTGGCGCGCCGTATCTTGAAAGGGATCTGCAGATGGCCAGATGGCTCGCACCCTTGTGCGCACTGTGTTCTCGCTGCTCTAGCCTCGTGTTGAAGCGAGAGACCGCGCGAAGGTCACTTCGCTCGCTGCTGCTGCCGCGCTTGCTCACACAGAGTCTTGATGGCGAGTGTCCGCGCTGACATCATGCTTGCTAATTCACTTTGTAAGCGAACGTTTCTAAGTTTATACGACCGATAAAACTACTATTCTACTCGCATAGCTGTCGGCTAACTTTCTATCGCAATCGATGCTTCGCCTTTCGGGCAAAACTGCGAATTGTTTCAGTTTTGTGTTACCGGCACAATCTTCATCGTAGCTCAGTGCTCCACACTCAGCTGTTTAATTTTGATGCCTACTTTTTCACTTTTCTTTAGTTGCACTCTGTTGCCGACTTCACTCCATGCCTCTTGTATTTCCGGGCACACCTACCTAGCGGCGCATACTCATCCCGGAGGATCGGCCAAGAACGTTCACACGCCCAGTGGCACAATCCAGTGACCCACGTGGTCTATTCGGGCCACTGTCCGCCTACCCACGGGCCCCGAAGTTCACATAAAAGGGTTAATGCGGACGGGCATTCCAAAAAGTGCCCAAGTTCCCATTCCCAAAGACTGCTAAAATCTACTTTCCTACCTTGTGAGCGGTCGAGACGCCGGTAGTAGTAGTAGCAACCACCAATAGCAGCGACTTCCACTACTGCTGCAACGAGCCAGCCGGTGCCAACGTAATGCACGATGGTCCTCCTGGCCCCGTCTTTCCGAAGCATTTGTCTACATGAGACAGGACAGTGCAAAATGAATGCGGTGTGCGTGCACGCGTCGTAGCTAAAGGGATAACATCAAAGGTAATGCGAAGGCTGGAACTTCGTACAAGGGGACCGTTTTCTTTCAATGAGTGGCTGATACTAGCTCGGTCGCCTCGTAGTGAAGTAAGCAGCTGGTAGCGGTTCCTCTTCGGAAACGTCCCACTGCACTCTACAGACGCACACACATTCAGACATATGCCATAGAAAAACGTGAAAAAAGAAAGGTTGTGACTACAGCGACGGGGCCCGTCACTTTAACAACTGTAGCGACCAGTAGGTCGTCCCGTGTCGTTATGGTGTCTAGAAAGGGGAGGTGTGATGACCGGCAAAGAAAAACTGGCCCCCGTTCGCGTGAATGCCGCAGGGCGGCGCTGTCGTCAGGGGCGCCGTCCATAGAGTTTCTCACTATAACACTATGTAGTGAGAAACTCTATGGCGCCGTCAGCTCGCGCGGCCGTCCTCTGCGTGTGCAGTGAGAATGCTGTAGTGGAAACGCATTTTGCTGATTTTTATAAATTTTAGCTAATACTGCAGTCCTTTAAACATCGCAAAGATTGTATTGGGCTACGGTTATCATGCTGTTTTCGAATACGGGGTAACACAACCGAGTTTTCTGCTGGCAGTAAGCGAGCATGCATTTTTGAAATTACATATTAAAGCCACTAAATCAGCGGGGAGCTTATCGTATAATGCTCTTTGCACGAGTTATCTGCAATCGTATTTTTCCCCGAGGTCAACGCGATAACTCCTAGGATCACCCGGGATGTTTATTGTTGCCACAAGTTTGTTTTTTTTTTTTTGATTTTATGGAACTGACATTATGTAACGGTCCTTTTGTCCTTCTGCTGCTCGCATGAGCATAAGCTCGGAAAACCACAAAATAAGGACTTGGCTTGCTGCTGGTTGATTTCTAGCTAACATTTCGAGACGTCTACGTTGTTTACAAAAAATCGGTGAAGTTTCTCGCGCTCGGACGCGCTTCAAAAGGCAGCGTCACCACCTATAATTAAGGCAGTCATAAGCGGCAACGAAATCCACACAAGGTACATCAACTTCCACAAAGTTACTGGGCAACGCCATCAATAACTGGCACACGGGCCACCCAGGAGCTGGCAAACGCTGCGATGACATCCATACAAACCACGTCGCTTTCCACAAAGATATTGGGCAACACGATCAGTCACAGGTACAGGTGAAGTCCGCAAAACACTACATGGGCAGAACTACTACGGCCATTCTCAATCACTTCGCCACAAGCTCTCACATTTAACGACATCAAACAGCTACAATCACTTCTCCACAGCCACGGACACAGGCGAAGACCGCACGGGCAGAACGGAAGCACCGATTCAGGGCTCGATCGTCGCGTTCATCGCTTTAGCGCTACCTATTTAAAAATAATATACGGAGCCAAGCCAAACCATTATTCAGCGTCTATTTGGGTGAACCTAACGCTTTCGGGCCCTAAGCGTTCGAACGACCAGGGCACTATAACGCTTACCCCCCATTTCCACTCCTGCGACCGGGTCGCAGGAACGGCGGCCTTTTTTTTTTAGTTGTGGGCGTTATTACAGTGTACTAGAATAGGGGCAGTGTGTTCAGGAAGCGCCCGCCACTGAGGCGCTTCATGTAGATAGCACGAGATGGCGCTGTAGGAACATGGGGGTCTAGCTCCACGTGCAGGTCTTGCGAGGGCGTCAGGGAAGCCGTCCAAAAACTGGAAGGGAATTGGGCGGCTAAGTTCGACGAGCTTAAGGCAGAACTGAGGGAGGAACAGGAGACGCGGGTCGCACTGCAGGCGAAAGTTGACAATTTTGTCAAGGTGGAGGCGGCCCAGGCCGCGCAGTTAGTAAGGACCGTGGCCGAGCTTGAGGCAGAAAAAGAAAGGAGCGCCGAACTGGAAAGGCGGCTCGACGCGCTGGAGACGCGGGCAGCGGAGAAGGTCGGGTCAGGACAACAAAGTGTTGGCAAAAACTCGGAAAGTAGGGTAGACCCTACAGGCGATGTGGGAGGCAGGGAGCCAAAGCAAGCCGTCGTCAGCTCGCCGCCGGTGAAACGGCGTAGTTATAGTGAAGCTGCACAACGCGCCCCGAGTGAGGCGACGCTGCAGCCACAGGGGCGCCAGCGGGCGCAAAGGGAGGGGCAGCAGGCACAGGCTGCAGTCGAACGGTTTGCACGTAGAAGGGTCCTGGTGATAGGGGACTCCAATGTGGGGAGGGCCGAACAGGGCGTGATGGCGAGAGTGAAGGCGGACGGGCGAGTACAGGTGGAGGTGCAAGCGGGCAAGGGTATGGCGGAAGCAATGACCAAGGCGCGGGAAGTAATTGGGGTCAGCACGGAGAGCGACAGCTTGGTCATTATGCATTCTGGGCTCAATGACGTGCTTAAGGGGAGAAGCCAGGACCTTGAGAGGCACATTGAGACTGGGCTGAGTAAGCTTAGAGAGGCCTCCGGGAGGGTGCATGTGACCATATGCACTATCCCAGAGGTCCAGGGCCAGGCTTACCAGGTAGAAAGGAGGGTGGTTGAGGCCAATCGGGTCATTAGGAGTCTGAGCGGACGACTCGGGTACAGCGTGATGGAGGTCAACAGGGACGTGTACGGAACCGGCTTCCGACCTTTTGTGCAGGATGGTATTCACTACAGTGGTGCCACTGGCAAAAGGATAGGGGGCAGGATGGGTCGCCAGGCAACATCTTTTTTAGGGGGACCCAGAGCCCTGAAAGAAGCAGTGTAGGCGTGGACGATTCGAGGCAGGAGCCACAAACACGCAAACATCGGTACTGTAGGAGAGGTGACAGGAATAAGCGCAAGAGCCAAATTAAGTCAGACATAGGGTTCATTAACATGCAAGGTGGCAGAAATAGGCTAAAATGGGAGGAAATCGAAGAACAACTAAGGCAGGAGAACTTAATGGTTTATGGGTTTGTAGAGACACATCTTAGGGACATGGAACAACCGCCCTGTAACCCTGATTATGCATGGGAATACTGCAACAGAGTGCAGGGTAGCAGAAAGGGTGGGGGAATTGGAGCATTCATTCATAAAAATACAAATTGGCAAAGGGTCAAACAGGAATGCAAGGAGCATTTATGGCTAGAAGGAAAAGTAGCAGGGGCGAAAACACTTCTGGGCTTTGTATACCTTTGGACAGGATCAAATGCTAAAGAGGAAAACAAAAAAATGTTGGACTGTATAGCAGCGGACATCAATGAGCTAGGAAAAGGATGTGAAGTAATTGTATTGGGAGACATGAATGCGCATGTTGAAGATATGGATGGGTACACAGACTCCACAGGTAACATGCTGCTGGATATGTGTGAGAGGCTTAACTTAGTTGTCTGTAACTCTACTGAAAAGTGTGACGGGATCATAACATGGGAGGTAGGGGGTCGACACTCGACAATAGATTATGTGTTGATGTCACATAGGATGTACGATAGATTAGGAGCCATGATTATAGATGAACAGGGCTCCATAAGTATAGGTAGCGACCACAAACGTATCAAGTTGAGTTTTAAGAGGGAAACTAAAGCACCAACGACGCGCGAGGAAACGCCAGATGTGATTTTTTACTCAGAAGACGAAGTGGAAATAGCGGCCAAACAAATTGAAGAGGAAATATCAGAGAGTACTGAAACTGATTGGACTTACCCAAAGTTAATGAGACTATTTGAGCGTGAGCTAGGTAAGGCGCGAGTCAGGAAAACAAGGCAAGGGATACGAAAACTCAAGAGCTGGTGGGATGAAGAGGTTAAGAAGGCCATAAAGAAACGTCAGGAAGCCTCCAGGGAACACAGGTATTCCAAAAGTAAGGGAGAACCTGAAGCAGAAGTAGAGAGGAAATGGGTAAACTACATAAAATGCAAAAGGGAACCATATTATTTGATCAACGAGAAAATCAAGACAAAAGGGTCCCAATGGCTGTCAAAAATAAGCAATAAAAAAGATAAACAGGCAGCTAGAAAATTCTGGCAACATCTGAACTCCTTGGGTAATAGGACAAGCCTAGAGCAGAGGTATATAGTAACAGCTCAAGGTACTCGGTTAGAAGGAGAGGCGGCAATGAAGCATATATGAACCATGATGAGGGAAAAATTTACAGAACAGACAAATGGTACATGCAGTACGTCGGAGAGGGATAGCCCGGTCAACCCACTGCTTTCGCTTGGACAAAAAGAGTGGGAAAGGGCGGAGAAGAGGGTACCAAGTAGCACATCGGCAGGCCCCGATGGTATTCCAATTATGTTAATAAAGAAATTGGGCCCGAAATCTAAGAAAGCATTGAGGGAGGTGGTGAGCAAAATGCTAGTGGATGGTAAAGTACCTGACGAATGGAGGCTAAGTAGGATGAGAATGATATATAAGGGAAAGGGGGACAAAGCTGACATAAATAACTACCGGCCTATAACAGTGACGTCAGTGGTTTACAGGGTGGTTATGCAGGTTATAAAGGACAGACTGCAGGCATGGGTAGAGAACGAGGGGGTACTTGGAGAGCTACAAAATGGGTTCCGGAAGCATAGGAGGCTAGAAGACAATCTGTTCTCGCTAACACAGTGCATTGAAATAGCTGAAAAGGAACACAGACCCCTATGGCTGGCTTTTTAGGACATCAAGGGAGCCTATGACAGTGTACTTCAAGAGGGCTTGTGGGGCATTCTGGAAACTTTAGGAGTGCAAGATGGAGTAACCAATTTCTTAAAAGATATCTATAAAGGTAACCGGGTGATTATACAATGGGAAAAGCAGGTTTCGGAGCCTGTGATGATTTGGCGGGGGCATAGGCAGGGGTGCCCATTGTCACCTCTGATGTTTATGCTGTACCTACAAGGTCTAGAGGCCAAAATACAGCAAAGCGGACTCGGCTTCAACCTATCATTTCTCAAGCAAGGAAAATTGATTGAACAGTCATTACCAGGAGTGATGTACGCGGATGATATTGTATTAATGGCTGACAATGCAGAAGATCTGCAGGAATTAATGGACATATGTGGTACAGAAGGAGACAGGTTAGGCTTGAAGTTTAGCAAAGAAAAATCAGCAGTCATGATTTTTAATGATAACAGTTGCGGCGAGCATAAGATACAGGAGGCCACGCTGGAGATAGTCGATAAATACAAGTACCTTGGGGTACGTGTGGATAAATAATGGCACTGAGTATCTGACAGAGTACGAAAAATATCTAACGACTAAAGGTAACAGAAGTGCAGCGATTATGAAGAGTAGGGCACTGTGGAACTACAATAGGTACGAGGTAGTACGAGGGATATGGAAGGGGGTAATGGTACCAGGCCTGACTTTTGCCAATGCAGTTCTATGTATTAGAACAGAGACCCGGCAACAGTTGGAAATTAGGCAACGTGGTGTGGGTAGGCTCGCTCTGCGAGCACATGGCAAGACACCAAATCTTGGAGTGCAGGGGGATCTGGGATGGTCTTCTTTCGAGGGCAGAGAGGCTAGTAGCAAGATAGCATTTGAGGAGCGATTGAGAAAAATGGGGGAAATTCGGTGGGCTAGGAAGGTTTTCAGTTACTTATACACGAGGAATGTTGACACGAGGTGGAGGAAGCGAACTAGAAAATTGACAAGCAAATACTTGGGCACTAGCGGGGGAACAAGTAAGGAATCATCTGTCAAGAAAAAGGTTAAGGAGGCAGAGAGGGGTATGTGGAGTACAGAGATGCAAACCAAATCGGCATTGGAGACATACAGGACGTTTAAGCAAGAAATAGCCAAAGAAAATATTTACGATAACTCTAAGGGAAGCTCATTGTTGTTCGAAGCCAGGACAGGTGTACTGAGGACTAAAACGTACCGAGCCAAATACCAGGAGATAGATTTGGTGTGCGAGGCGTGTAGAGAGGAGGAGGAAACGGCGGAACACGTGATACTTGCTTGTAAACAACTTCACCCTGCAGTTGAATCTAACGGGGAACTATTCAAAGCCTTGGGTTTTAAAGACAGTGAAAGTAGAATAGACTTTGAACAGGTAAAAATAACTAAACGGAGGCTATCTGATTGGTGGACAATATCAACGCAAAAGTAAAGGAGTAAATACATAGGTATGCATGCGTATAGAACCATTAAAGGCTAGGTGGAGCGCGCCGCCGCCGCCCGATTCAAAGGGTTGAGCCAGAATCATCCATCCATCCATCCATCCTGTACGAAACGTACGGCGCAGTGCCAGCGCTGCACGTTGATATTTTGATAATCGTTTTCTGTTGCAATCAAATAGACGTGCAAATGCTCGGCGGATGTTAAGATGCATCCCCGAAACTCACTACATATAAGAGATGAATTGTATGTGCACTCCTAGCGCATCTCAACGCCCAAGACGCATTTATTAACCTGACAGCAAAGGTTTTGCAGACACAGAAGTAATGGCGTAAAGCCGTTAAATTTGTTTTGAGCCACGTTGCCACGTAAGCAGAAATTATTCGAACGGAAAAGTCGGCTGCAAATAACGCCGTAGTAAAGGACATCGAATTGATCTAAACCAACTCGGATTCCAGGTGCACACATTTTCTTTTGCGGTTCGCATTCATAAAAAAGCGGCCCCGGCATCCGCGACCCAACGTTAAGCGCTTAGTTCCTCAGCCGCTGTTGCAGAAGAGAAGGCAAAACAACATGCACGTACATAGCCCAAAGCCAAAGAGCTTCCCTGCTTGGCATTTACCTTCTTTCGCGATAAACATTTGTCCCTCGTTCTGTTTCGCGAGCCCCCCGCTACTAGATAAGTTTCTGAGCGTGTGTTGGTGGGCTAGTTGGTTAAGCATGATTACAAAGACGGCGCCGAATAAAACAACACACGAAGAAGGGGGACACGAGACAGTACGCAGGCGAACTAACAACTCATAGTTGTTAGTGCGCCTATATGTGCTGTCTCGTGTCCCCCTTCTTCGTGTGTTGTTTTACTCGGCGCCGTCTTTGTAATACATAAGTTTATTCGTGATCTTTTTTTATTTACATCATGACGTGTTCCTGAACGTCAGGCTCATGTGCGAGTATGAGACACACCGACATCCTACATTTCTATGGAAGGAATAAAACAGGTAGGAAAGACGCCAAGTAAAAGACATCTCTGCAAAACTACACACAGTATGCCAAAACACAGAAAAACAGTGCAAGTACATTCCTACCCAAACAATGGAGACCTACAGCGGAATTAATATGCGCAAATAAATTACTTCATTCATTTTTAATTATATTAACAAAATTAGCTTTTTGAAAGCACCAGAAAAAGTTGTGTATTCAGATGAAAAAGACAAAGAAGGGTCAGCATACATATGTTGCACCAGCCTGCTAAGAACAGTATAGCTAACTTTAAAGTGCAATTTCTTTTTTCGTCGTGCTTCTCTTCACTGATTCACACTTTTTACGTAAAAGTGCAGCCTTGTTAGGACATAAAAAAAACGCACAACTGCTGATGCGAAATCATCAGTATGTAATTTGCAGCATACATGACGTAGCCAAATTTAAAGCTTTCACTAGAATCATGACATCAACTATGCTGTCGCTGCAAAGCTCCTCTTTGCGGAAGAAGGTTCTAAATATATTCCCCCAAGTTTCTTTAGTGCTTCGAAAAGCAACTTGGACGGATACAGCAATCCTCCCCTGTCACAAATTTCGTGAATTTTGAGACTGCTACTGACACTATATATAGAGATCTGCAAAAGAAGAGAGCGGCAGTCCTCACATTTCTTGCGAGCAAAAAATTTCTGCGCGACATACCCTGCCATATGTAACGGATGAGGCGGTCACCGCTCCTTTCCTCCACATAAGTCCGGTGCTCTGCCGGAGTATTGTTTAGCCTTTGCTCTACCAGCGTAAGATTTCCAGCTTCAACTAACTCGTCAATTGTGACGCAACGTCCCCTTCCTTGTCAAAATTATCAGGTGAGTCAAGTAGCGATACCAAATGTTTACTGACCTCTGTGTTCCCTGTTTGCATTGCCTTCGCCAAGATATTGACACGTGTACTTATCTTAATCGGGCAACCACGTTTCGCCGCTTAACAAATGTAATCGCACAGCGTGGGACGCGCCTGCATGTATCCGAAGTTTCTGGAAAGTTATCGATGCTTCTATCCGCTGTTTGTTGTCGCCGAACCTTATGTTATCTGATTTCGTCACCTGACCCGAATGGTGTAGAACTTTGTGGAAGGCACGCGGGTCCGAACGATTAGTCTGGAACATTCGACGACTGTCAATATCTTGGCGAAGGCAATGCAAACAGGGAACACAGAGGTCAGTAAACATTTGGTATCGCTACTTGACTCACCTGATAATTTTGACAAGGAAGGGGACGTTGCGTCACAATTGACGAGTTAGTTGAAGCTGGAAATCTTACGCTGGTAGAGCAAAGGCTAAACAATACTCCGGCAGAGCACCGGACTTATGTGGAGGAAAGGAGCGGTGACCGCCTCATCCATTACATATGGCAGGGTATGTCGCGCAGAAATTTTTTGCTCGCAAGAAATGTGAGGACTGCCGCTCTCTTCTTTTGCAGATCTCTAGTGTCAGTAGCAGTCTCAAAAGCCGACGCGCTTGACCCGCTGATCAGATTTCCGACGATCGCCGACCGTGTTCGCCGCTATCGTTGTGCTAGAACTGTAGCCTGTTTTTGTGGGCACAGGTTCGCCCAATAAAAGCTAGTCTTGTATTCCACCGTATTGCTGCTTTCTTCACCGTCACTACCACGTGAAGAAATGCAATTCACAACAATCAAAAATTGAGGCGGCGTTGGGTGATCGTTGGATCCGCACGACTACCTCACAAGAAGTTCTCCAACATTTATTGGCTTAGTCTAGATGTCAACAGGTATTTAAAACACTCTCCTTCCAAGTATTCTAACAGAGCCAAAGTACTGCACAATGTCACACGGAGCCCATCTGCCGTCGACTGGCTCAAGCCGCAAAGTCCTTTTGCAATGGAAATCATATTTCGCGCCAGCGAACAGGGACAGAAGGGAGACGACACCACAATGCGCTAACTTCAACAACTTGATTTTCAGGAAACACCCACCTATTTAACCCATGCACAGTTAAATAGGCGGGTGTTTCCTGACAATCAAGTTAAAGTTAGCGCATTGTGGGGCCGTCTCCCTTCTGTCCTTGTTCGCTGGCGCTAAATATGCTTTCGAAGCCAGTCAACCAACACGCCCAACAAATGGAAATCCTTTTGCATGTGACTCCCAACGAGACAGAAACTCGAGGAATGCCTTCAGAGCCCTTCAGAGCAAGCACACGGCAAGCACGCTGCAACTGGCCGCAACACCACAGAACGCAATACACGGAGAACGCGTCCGTACAGCCCGTGCGACTGCAGCGCCGCCGCATACATCCGGGACCTGTCTATGCTCCCGGCTTCAAAGCGGTGCGTGGCGCGCTGCGCCGTCTGAACACACTGCCCCTATCTAGTACACTGTAGCGTTATTACGTACGAAAGCGTTTAAGTTGGTTTACACCTGCCAAATCAGCATTAAATCATGACATACCTTGTAGTGCAACGTCCTGAAGTCATTTCATTCTCACTGCAATTAAAAAAACCAGATATACAAAAGCAACATGTTCCTGGACAAGCAAACTTTATTGCATAAAGCAGATTGTACTTTTCTGCTTCTTGCTTCGCATCACGCAAGGCTTTGTTCTTTTGCCTTTTTTCTCATTCATTTCGTGGTTGAGGCTCTTTAAAAGAAAGTGAATTCTGGTAAGGCAGAAAAACCTGACCCCTGATTTTGTAAGTTCCAGGCAATGTTCCCCACAACCAATTTGTGGCACATTTGTGCTCACTTTCTCGAGTATGCTGAAAGCAGCTTTAGAATGCAGACGCGTTTTGCTAAATTCATACGTCAGCCTCATTTCAAGCTTGAATCAGACGATACAGTGACTCCAACGGGTATAGAAGCCCACCCAAACTAGTCCCACTCTTTGCAGGCATCAGCTGCGAGTTCTTTTGGGACACAGTTATGGTGTTCTAGTTCACTATAGACACAGTCTCTCGGCACAAGGTAGGCATCCCTGCATGCTGCACAGCTAGTTGAGAGAACACGCTTCCTGGCCACGTAGCTGCAACGCGAGCATCGCTTCGTTTTTCAACATAGTCCGCATGGTCCACGGCCACTTCAACAGCCTCCATGGGGAATACATCATCCTGCTTCTCATTTTCCAGGAGTGCATCTTACTCGTACTTCAGCTGTAGAGCATTGTTTGTGTTTGTACCACGTGTTTTAAAAGCAGTAAGGTATAGCCGCCCAAATCTTTGACTAGGCTGCGCGAGTGGGAACTTGCTGTGCGCCAGCACCTAACAAATGACTACACTATCTTCACGAGCTTTGTGAGCATGAGTTACCATCGACTGTTTCGCAAGTTCGTTCCGTCGTAGCGCGCGGAAAGGAGAAAAAAAAAACAGCATTTAGATGAGCTAGCTAAAGATTTGGCCTGCTATATACGTTAACATGGTAGAACCACATACCTTGCGCCAAAGTGCTTTGCGCAAGCAGCTGAATTTTCCTGCAGCGGCTTGTCGGCCCTTGGAATGGCACGCGCCCACTTCAACAACAGTCTTGGCAAGTAGGCGCACGGAAAAGGGACACTTTTTCTGAACAAGATTTGTAACCGGAATCGCACCCTGGCACGAAGCAACACCTCTGACTTTTTTATTTGAAGTTGAAGGCATCTTATTCAGCCCACAGCAGTCATAAATAAGCAGCACACGCAACAGTCTGCAGCAAAACCGTGAAAATCCGGCGCCCAAGCGCTGTATAGCCGTACTCGTTGCCTTCTCTCCGCTGTCTCCGCGGAAATGCTGACGGCGCCCCGGGCGGCAGCGCTCTGTATTGCCCTAGCGGCGGTCACGCACAATGGCATCACCCTTCTCTACGGGAAGGGCGCCGCGGTCATCACACGTCCCCTTTCTAGCCACCATACTTGTAGTTGGCTTAGTGGCGCAATCCACCACCCCTTCCTTTTCAAAGGGGATACTCATAGCATCCGTCCACCCATGCGGGAGCCTTTGCCACGACACTACCATACTACAAGCCATAGTAACTCTATGCTACAAGCTCTTGCAACTCTGTGAGTAACTCTACGCTTGCACACGGGCTTGGCCAACGCCTCCTTGGCTTGGCCATAGGCTTGGCTCTTGTTCTCAGCCAATGTCTCAGCACGTTCTCAGTAGGCGCCACCAGCTCACCAGCGTTCATCATGGCGCCGCGCTCAAAGATATCTGAAAAGGAGTTTGAGTGAAGTTGGAGGTCGCGGTTACGTTACGTATTCGTCTCTTGTGGCATTTTACTAACGAGCAGTGTATTTTGTTCGTAACTGCCTTGCGCAAAGCGAATAAGGTATGTGAAATGGCGCAGGGTCCTTCCCTCTTTCCGGCGTATGCAACTACGAAAGAAGCAACATCGCAGAGTGACGCCAGGCCGGTGTTGTTTCCAAGTCTCAGTTCGTCATCACCACTAACGCAGGACAAGTCGGACCAGTCAGCGCCTTCAGAAAGTTGGTGCCAATACTTTGTGTTCTGAATTGTCACATGCGTGGCGTTTTGACTCATCTCATTTTGATTCCCTTTAGCGTTGGCCTCATGTTGTGCCAAATAGCATTGGAATCGGGTGCCTGTCTCTGTAATCCATTGTTTTTTCGCTGCCTGTAGCCAAGATTTCTACAAATCAGCCCGATCGCAACGGCTCTGAGCTACCATTTCACGTGTTCATGGTTGTTGCCTCTTCATCCTTGGGACAGCATACCTATTGTGTGGCGTGTGCAGGCAGAGTTCTGACTGGTGTGGTAGAAGTTTGCCAGACTGCCTGCCAAATTTGACGAGGAAAAACACCGTCAAATGTAGCGAATGCAACCGTGAATGCAATGACGCTGTTTCCGAAGCGCACAGGGTTACCGGATCAGGAGTATAACGCCTGTGCACTCTCCCAGCTCCCGATAGTACCGTAAAGTTGCTGCATAACCCGCGCGCTTTCGAATCGCTTGCTGGTTGCGGGCAATGTTCTCCGACGGTACGAAGCGTTTTCTTTCGCTGCGCACGCTGTGCCTGGTCTGCACGGTATGAGGCTTTCGCTGGATCTGAAAGCGAGAAGCGTTGCATAACGCTCGGGACGCGTTCTGTAGCCATGTGCGATCGCTGCAACGGTAGAAAATGGTTGCATTGCCATGCTTTGCATAGGCAATCTTCTGGGGCTTATACTGCTCGCAATACAGTCTTTTCTGAAACATACGCAATGCATAACACTCGGGGTGCGTTCTATCGCTACGCGCGATCACTGCAACGGTAGAAAGCTGTTGCATTGCCTTGCTTTGCATAGGCAATCTCCTGGGGCTTATGCTGCTCGCAATACAGACTTTTCTGCATAATACTTGGGGTGCTTTCTATCGCTGCGCGTGATAGCTGCAATGGTACGAAACGGTTGCATTATCTTGCTTTGCATGGTGACAGACAAGAAGAAGAAGCATATGTATTGTGCAGGTAAGAATAACTTGCATGTAGCAAAAGATCCGCGCTGGTGTGCTACGCACTTGCGGCAGACACCGCGCGCGTAGCGAGAAAAGCCCCGGGGGTTTTTGCGTCGCGTATCAGAAAAATTCGCTACGCAGAGAAAGGCACAGCAAACACTTTGCCCCGTTGCAGTGATCATGCGCAGCTGTAGAATGCACCCTAAGTGTTATGCAATCCGTCTCAGTTTCAGAAAAGACTGTATTGCGAGCAGCATAAGTCCCAGAAGATTGCCTATGCAAAGCAAGGCAATGAAACCATTTTCTACCGTTGCAGCGATCGCACATAGCTATAGAATGCGTCCCGAGTGTTATGCAACATGTCTCACTTTCAGATCCAGCGAAAGCCTCATCCCGTGCGGACCAGGCACAGCGTGCGAAGTGAAAGAAAACGCTTCGTACTGTCGGAGAACAGAGCCTGCAACCAGCAAGCGATTCGAAAGCGCACAGGTTATGCAGCAACTTTACGGTACTATCGGGAGCTGGGAAAGTGCCCACGTTATACTTCCGATCTCATAACCCTGTGTGCTTCGGAAACGGCGTTGTTGCATTTGCTACATTTGACGGTGTTTTTCCCTCTCATATTTGGTAGGCAGTCTGGCAACATTGACCCGCAAATTTGGCAACAGAATTCTACCACACCAGTCAGAACTCTGCCTGTGCATTGTTCAATGAATGTGGCTAACATGAAATGAAACGACGAATGCGACGGCCGCTGCAGCAACGTCACGGCACTAGGTGATTCACTTTTGATGAGCTCTAGAGCTAAAGAAACATGTTTATTAATTCATAACACTAAAGTTATAAAATGACCGCAAGAGTAAACTGACGTCCTTAATTGGTAATGACACTTTACATTTTATTCAAAACGCTAACAGCCACCTTGCAGAATTCAGTAGGCAGTTCACCCTAGACACTTGTGCACCCGGTTTGGTATTTCAACACTCAAATGACTGTACTCTTCATGCTGTTGTGCATCCTGTATCGACAGAGCTGTTTTCCTTTATTCCAAATGACCTACCAACAGGCTCCACTACGCTTCTTACGTTGGAATGTGCATTATGCCAAAAAGCTTGTGAGCATACCATATTTGTTGTGCAACAAGCAAACTATGTATTAGTAATATTCTTATGTGGAAGGATGTGGAAATGGGGAGCACTTCTTCCGTGAGTATTGCAGGTGTTAATGGTCTACAGCTTTAATGAAATTGCTGAACATGGTCGTGCAGCATATTGTTTCCCAGCTTAGGCCAAAAACTAAGATGTCCCCTGTTTTCACCATAGCTTTGCAGTTTTACACAAATGGCCGAATACTTTAGCTTTCTTCATATATTATTACATGAATGTTCAGAGGAGGAAAACGCTGTGTAGAGTAGACATCAGGATGAAAAGAAGAAAAGGAAGCTAGCACATTGTTAGCTGCAGTAACAGTAAGACCACAATAAGTTAACCACTCATGATCAGGCTACTTTATTAATGCTATGTCATCGTATAGGCAATTATTCTGAACCCTCATTTCAACCCACAAGATACTCTTATAGTGAAGATAAGTTTATTAGTCCACAGATACTGTAGAGCAGAAACATTTTCATGTTGCATTTAAATAGTTCTAACAACAAATTTGTTACTGATCATCTCTGCTTTAGAGACCCGATTATGACATAAAAAAGAACTGAACAACTTGGTGCACAGCTTTGAGGGTAACTCTAGTAAAACATAGATGGATGACAAGAATGAGAAGCATGCAGCATCTACTTGTAGCTTGAATTTTATTTGATGTGCGAGTGCTTCTTGTGTACCACAAATTACAGGCCAGCATGTTGCATGACGAATCCCACTCTTATATTGACGAACACAGCATGTTCAGTGTGCAGGCATGCATGACATGTGAAAATGAAGGATGTTCACATAATTGAGCGTTATGGAACATGAAAAGCACTGACATGGGCTCAATACCAAGTAGCAGTCACATGAGCAATCAATAAGTTGTATTTAGCCTGCTTTAGTACTAGCTTTACAATACTAGATAACAATGCAGTTTAACATATAGTCTATCAATTATTAGAAAAAACAGAATAACAAGATACAGTTAAAGAAAACATACTAAAATAGTGGCATGTACTGACCAGTTTTGGTATGAACAATTAGCAGCCTTCCTATATTTATTTTATATATGATATGAGAGCAGACATGTAAACAGTTGCACCATAGCATTTACACAAGCAGTCAATTAGTAACTCTCCTTTCGTACTGGTTTTTCATTGGGCAACTGTATCAGCTCTTCAATGCCAAAATTCTAGAGGACTAGCATTCGGACGAAGTACACAGAAAAGAGCGACACACACATTGTGTTAACTGGCAGCCATATGAGTTCATTGCTTCTTGAATTGAACTTTATGCATTCTAAAAGAACAACAAAGAAAGGAAAAGGGGAAGTTGGAAACATAAGTCAGACCTATCGTGATATATACAATATCTCCTTTTTGTGCAAGAGCAGTGACATCGTGCTGATGCTAAGGCCTCCTTCTTTGTGTATCAAATGGGCTTCAGATATTTGCCGTGTGCTGTGCTTGCACTATTTTAGCTCAATCTGGCTCTTGTTTAGATCAGGGTGACACTTGGACTTGCCACAATGTACAGTGATATTGCTGCCTATCGAACCCTTAAAAGAATTTGCGTGTGCTCTCAGCCAGGGAAAATGAAAGCCAAGGTATAATTTTTTGAAGTTTGTACCGAAATGTCAGTTCAGCATCATGGATGTCAGGGTGTTTTTTTACATATTTGGGCTCATTGTGGCTCAGTAAAAGTTCCTAAAACTTGCCATGTCCAGTCTATGGCTCCTTCAGAATACAATGTACTCCACCTTTACCGACAAACCATTCCCCCCCCCCCCCCCCCCCCCCGGTCTTTCGTGTCTTTTTTTTTTTTTGCCTGTCAAGCCATCTCTCAGGGTGACAGGGGTCTTTTTGGTCTTCTAGGAAGGTCATTTAGCTCAACTTGGCTCTTCTCTTTATCATCTCTTTAAGGAAAATTTAATTTGGTTAGCTTTTTCTTATAATCATGTCATGCAAGCACCATGATGCAGCAACAAACTAGCCCAGATCCAATCCTTAAGGGAGCAAGCACTTTGAAGGAGTATGCTGTGCTGGATTTGGACGCCAACAAGCCAGAGAGCTGTGTGTGACTGATGTGCTTTGTTTTTCATCAGGTGCACTCCCGGATTGGCTCTGCAATGCTAGCTATGATCCTGCCCTTCAGGACTTGCTCAGGTGAGTTGTGATGGGGTCTCTTTGAAGCAGGCTTATGTATTACCTGAATGCCCTAGTCAAGTTACTGCAGCCCAACCACTTCTGTGAATAACCTGGTAACTTCCAGATACCTTTGTGAATCGGCAGTTTCAACAACAAGAGCTACCGTAGTCTGAAACAGGTGGCACCACTCCAATATTTTAGTAATTGCTCGATTACTTTCCTGGGGCAATATTTGGTAACTTGTAATCAATTACATTTTTGAAGGAGGTGATTGTAATTGTAATCGGTTACTTTTTTTCTGTAACGTGTACAAGCCTGGTAGATTACTTTCCTGGGGCAATAATTGGTAACTTGTAATCAATTACACTTTTGAATGAAGGGATTGTTATTGTAATCGGTTACTTTTTTTTCGGTAACAGTAACATTGCGAGAGCCAGCGCATGGGTGACGCGTGGGCGCGATTCACAGCAGCTGCTGCCAACAGGCCTCCCAGATGATGCACACTACTCTGGCGCCTTCTCGTAGCCATTGTCACTACACTACGCTTCTCACCCTTTCACCATACCCTCGTCCACATTCCACCTCATTGTTCCGCTGCACCCTCCTCCTCCACTTCTTGCATCTTTCATCCCCTGTTTTGCTCCGCATTCTCACTCACTTTTCGCTGTGCTCGTTCGCTTTGGTTACGCTGACGCTCGCTGCAAGAATGGGCACCTAAGAGCTGTGCTCTAAAACAAGTGTACATCCATATCAGAGGCAGACGCCTAGCTGAGACATGGCCTGCATGATCAGTTCTCGCAAAATAAGGTGCATTGGGTATCATCAGCATACATTCATGTGCGAACTCGAACACCAGTTATGTTTGGGATTGCCAAGTGCACTTGTTTTATAGCTGGTTTCTAAGCACACCTTAATCCTAAATGTACATTTTGGAGCCTGAATTGAGGACTGATATGAAATTGGGCAACACTGAAAACAAGGCAATGCAGTCTAGCCATTTTTACCTTGTTTGCATTTGAATTCTTGCTAATGGTACATCCTTGCATGCTGACTTGCGGGAGCCAGCAAGAGTGGAAAAGCAATTGAAATCAAATCAAATAATTTATTGAGCATCACAAGAGGGATGGGAAGCGCAGACCTGTGCAAAAGTTTGTCTCGAGGAAACCTAGGTTTTGCAGACAGCATACCTTTGAAGTAAAAAAAATTTGATTGTCTACACATTCAGCTCACACACATACAAAAAAAGAATAATTACACTCTAGGTAATGGCACAACACTGTGCGGCTGACTGACACAGTGCACAGCCCTGTACTGTGAATCGCTTTTGCACATACATTTCTTTCTCTTGTAATGTATTTTATGTAGCCTCATTGTATTTCATGTATAATCATGTACTTCTAGGTATTTCCACTTTTCACTTCTTTTTTGCTATTCTGTCTACGTCTTTTTATGGTAACTTTCGCATGCCCTGTCTTTTCACATCACCTGCATCTTTCTCATGGCTGCGGGACAGTTTAGTTGTTCATTGACGAATGAGACAGTCATGATGCCCATGGCCCTTCATTTCCTACCTTCGTATGTCCTTTTTACAACAAACTGCTGTAGTTAATGGAAATAATAAATACAGTAATATCAGTGCACCCAGTCTGTGCAGAAACAGAAAAACTGCACAATGGGTGCATTAAAATGTTATCAGTCTCATGGTAGCTAAAACAATAACAACAAAAATGTACTTGCTCTAATTTTTCATTCTGCATATTCATTTGAAACCTCGGGCCTGTAGCGTGGCTGTAGGAATGAAGAGCTAGGCACCCACCAGACGTAGCGGCGTTGACCGCAGTGAACCAGTCGCTCACGGGAGCTTTAAGCTGGGCTTTTTCCTGTGCAGGCTGAACAGTGCAGATGATGAGACAAGGTCAAGTAGAGCGAAGAATTGTGCTAGCTTCAGAGGCTCATTCGACTTGCAAGGTTTCATTCAACAGTTTGCACCTTCTCATTCTGTCTGGTGTGTCCTCCCACGAAGTCAATTTCATTCGGTCAAGATGAAAATAGACAAGGTTATCTGTCGTGTTTGTACCACTTCTCCGATTATCTGTGCTTCTCATGCTGAGCCAATTCGTGCTGCCACATTCTGGGCTGGTATGATGTAGCAATTCACTTAATAATAATAATGATGGACTCGCATCTGTACAATCTTGGTAGAGGGGGTGAAAATAAAATCAACTCTCTACTTGTCTACGTTCTCACCCCTGTACATCAGGCGGAGGCTGTGGGGCAACAGAACACAATGCAACCCAGTAATTTATACATGGCTAAAATTAATACATAGAAAAGGCAGCAAAAAAGGGCAAAAACATAAAATAGAAGTGAAGTACCTTTTTATAAATTTACTGCAGTCAGTTATGACAAAATTACTTATTAAGTAGCGATAATTCAAAAGCAGGTAGACACTTTATGCGTGGATACATATTGCAATTCTTTTCCTTTCCGCACTTTGTCAGTGGTTTTTTTGGTACATTATTGCCGCAGTAAGCCAGTCAAGCATGCTGGTGGATGACAAAAAAGGAATAGAATCAAGTCAAAGGAATCCTTAATTACAACAGCCCTGGGTTGGGGGTATTCTGTTTAGTGTCCACCTAGTGGATGTGTTCATTTCGTCTGCTGCTGAAGTTCTGATTGGCTGACAAGGAGACACAGGCGCTCCGAGCCAATGAATCAGCACAGCAGCAGCAGCAGACGAAATAGACATGTTCACTAGGTGGACCCCCCCCCCCCTCCCCCTTGGTTGCGCAGGAGAGTGCAACACAGTTGAGTATCTGCTTCTTTTGCTGTTGTGGAATAAATGAATGACCATCATTGGGGGGGGGGGGGGCTTTTGTGCTTCACTCTTAGTCTGCATTGGCTGCCATGAAAGTGTAAAAACAGCCATGTAATGGTATTCAGATGCTCATAAAGGGACCCTGTGTGGTCAGAACTAACCTAGGATCCTTCACCGTTGCCTAGGCATAGCTTTGGTATGTAAAAAACATTGCTTTTTCTGTCAATCCATTATTGATTGAGTGACAGATAAACATGTGAGGGGGTAATTTGAATTTTCTCTGCCTTTGCTGTTTCACATAGCAGAAAATGGCTCCCTTTATTGAGCATGTTTCAAAGCACATAGTGGCTGGACAATGGTGAAGCTACTGTGTGCTCTAGCAACTACAAGTAGTGGCTTATATGGTTACAAATTTACCATGACATGCTCGATTCTTTTTTCTTTAGTTTGTTTACCATTGTCGTAATCACAGAAATAGATTTAAGATCCAGTACAGGGCCAAGCAGGTTTTTCCAAGTGGTTTTTTTCAAACCTGCTCAGTTCTTTCAAACCTATACCTGTAGCACTGCCGCCCCCTCTGTAGAAACAAAATATATTGGAAACTTAAATTTTGCCCTCCATCAGATAAATATTTCTTAAATACTTCAGATAATTGTACCTCTGCGGTGCACATCGTTCAAGATGTGACTGTCTAGGGTGGAGATCTAGTGCCTCTTCACAGCAATCTTATAAATGACAAAATCTACAATATTTAATAAACAGTTATCATCTTGAGTGAAGAAACATTTAGTATTTTTTATGCCAAATTTCACTGTTCTTCTTTTGCTTTGAATGTGGTATTTGCTTTAATTTTAAGGTTGGCTGGTATGTATATACATTGTGTGTCAAATTACACATTTACTATTGAGGTATCTTCCTTTGCATCTTCTCATTTGACACACTTCACTGGCTCCCTGAAGGTATATTGTGTACTTTCAGTGTATGGAGGAGTCAGTAAAATGACCTGATATCAGACAATGGCATGACTGCCGCTGTGCTAAATACTTGTTTGTCAGCATTACTCGGAGAGAGCGAAAGAAAGTTTAATAGTTTCTGGAAGGTGACACTTAAACATGTACGGGGCAAGTTCAAATGCTCACTGCCTGTGCTTTTCAACATTAGAATTGCTCAATCATGTAGTGAATCCAATGGGCCATGTTGCTAAGCATAAGACAAGACACGAAGGCAGTGAGAGTGCAGTAATAGAGATTCATTAATTTTGCTCATCAACGATATGCACAACTACACCTGCATTAATTATACTGTTGTTTTTAGTGTTGTTTATGTCCTGTTGATTTCTTTCAAAACATTGATACTCACTTAAGTGCACTCATTAATGCAAGAAAAGCAGAATCATGCTAATTGGAAACTTCAGTTTACCTAGTTGATTGAAGTGGCCGAGTTTCAGGTCCCTTGCATCACTCACACGCTGACCTAATGTTAGAGATAATGGTAAATCACAGCTTTGTGCAAATAGTGAAGAGCCCAACACGCATATAGGACCAGCATGAATCCATTATTCATCTGCTGTTTCTGCCTGACAAAACATTTTCCTATAATGTTGCAGTTTAATATGGGATTTTGGACCATAAATCAACTATAGTTCATCTTAGTGTCGCGAATGAAAGACTAACAAAATCCCAACAGCATGTGTGTACAGTTTTCAAGGAGCCGACAACATGTCAATGCTATAGTAGAGGAGCGATGTGACCAGCAGAGCGGCTGCTTGTCGCATACTGACTTTTTAAAGGGCCCCTTACCAGGCCCCATAGCAAACTTTGGTCATAGGCTGCAAGTTGTTACATGTCCTCTAGGGAGCATTCTGCTGCAAAAATTTTTCAAATAGGCTCATCAATAGCCGAGATAGAAATATTTCAGTGCCACGAACCCATGATTTCAGCAGGCAGGCTCCACTGCCAAGCAAGACGCTCTCTGAACTCGCCCCGTCTAGCCTCCGCAAGCGAAATTCCTTCCCTGCGTTATCTCATACAGGACCTCAAGGATCGCATGACGCATACAGTACATTCATTTCTTTTCTCCTTGCTTTTTTTTTTTTTGGTGCTGCACACTTTCGCTGACAGCGTCGCGTGTGAGCTGTTGTCTCGTTCGTGCAGCGCATGATTTTGTGCGCTGAGCACAAGGACACATGACTAGCGGTATACTTCAGTGCTACATGAATACTGAGGCAGAACAAGCAGATCGAAGAGCATGATCACGCGCTGGAACACGGTAGAAAATGGCATAGTTGTGGTACCTGCGTACATGACTGCACGACTGTGGAAACAAGCAGACGAAGCAGAAGTACATCTCTCATGCTTTGGTGCGAAGTAAAGTAGAAAATTCGCAGACATTCTGTTTGTGTGTTTTATTATTTCTCTAAACTTCAGTTCAACAATTCAAGCAACAGATAACACAAATAACAGATGGGGCCTTGAATAATTCTCAAAGTCGTGTGTCACCACGAGCGATGTCACACTGCAGACCCGAGTACGTAGGCGCAGGGATGCGAGTACGTCACCGTCTGGCTTGGAGCACAGCGGCCTCGAGGAGAAGGGAAAACGGCGTTCGGATTGAAATTCCAGACCTTTCCGTGATGCGTAGTGATGTAATTCTTTGCAAACATGATCGTTGGCGTGCATTGTATGCTCTGCACTTGTCAGCTCGAAATGGCCAGACCTGGTGAGGGGTTCTTTAATAGACATTCCACCATTGTATACAAGCACAGGGATGCAGTGTTGCCCACATAAACACTGAAGCCGAAACCAGGTAAAATATATACATGATACAGCCTAGTTACCCTCCCGCTTTTCTTTTGTGAATGTGTTAGTTCATTAGTAGGTTAATTGCGCTTCATTTGTACATGACAACAACATCGAAAAAAACATGAAGAAATACACATTGAAATATATATATGCATAAAAAAATACATCATATGCAAAAAAGGAAAGATTGGTACACATTAACAGCTTGTCTCTATATATCTGGCCAGTGGCCGTCTGTGTTGGTGTGGCTGAATATGATGGCCAGAGGGGCGTGACAAGTGGTTCCCTTCCTTAGTGTTCACAGGAGGGCATGGCACAGTCTCTGATGCAGGAGACCGTCCTGTGGCTGACCTTGTTGGTGAAGGGGGATCGCACCCTGCCCTATGCACAGGTTGCACTGTAGGAATGCTTGCCTTGGCGGGCACTGGTTGCGAGGTTGCAGTGTAAAGTGGAGCATCAAAAAGATCCTTATGATTTGGTGGGTCATGCCATGCAGCATCTTGCTCAAGGCTCTTGTGGCCCGTGCGGTGAGCAGGCACTTTGCATAGCTTTGCCATGTTCCACATTCTGCCATCATCGAGGATGAAGGATGCTGGTCTTGGTTTCCCTATGACTTCTCTAGGCTTTGAGAAGGAAGTGTCACCCTTGTATTAAACCGATGGCTTCTTCAGCTGTACCACATCTCCTACTGCCACCATTGTCAGCTTTGCAGCTCACCTTCTGTCAGTGTAGGCTTTGCTGTTGCAAAGCAGGCTGTACTGTTGCCTGCGCTTAACATATTGCCGTAACCTGGCCAGTTCCTGGTTGGGTGTCTTTGCGAATGACTCAGGCGATGAGCTGAGGATGTAAAGTTTGGTGCTTGGCAGCCTGCCGTGAAGTAGTACCGCCGGGGCTACTCCTGTTGTGGGGTGTGGTGTGCACCCAGTCTTGTGCAGCACTTTTGCAGGAGATGCAGTTCCAGATGCGCCAGCTGGATGTGCGTCTTGAACTTGCGGGTAAACCGTTCGGTCTGTCCATTTGCCTGCGGGTAATAAACAGGTGAATGCGACAGATGAATCTAATTCAAAACAAACATGTTAAAAATGGTATAGACGTTCGTGTGTGATAAAAGCTGTCAGATCCTCACTGTCAGGATCCAGAACCTGATGATAGGCATTTGCTAAGTCAAGTTTCGAAAAGTATGTTGCCCCCACCAAAGCATAAAGAAGCTCTTCCATGTGCTGCAGCAGAAAACTGTCCAGAACGACCGCCTTGTTAGGTTCATGTAGATCTAGGCAAAGCCTAATACTTTCATCTTTCTTCTAAATTACAGCAATACGAGACACCCATTCTGGTGCATTGGTACGTTCAATGATGTCCGAGCTATTTAAGTGCTGCAGCTCAGAAGACACGCGTGGTTGTAACATCAAAGGAAGGTGGTAAAGTTTTGATGCTACCAGCCGAATACCTGCACGTGTCTTAATTTTGTGAAGAAAACCTTTTGCAAGACCCAGCTCATTTGTGAAGAGCGAGCTGAACTGTTGCTGAACCGCTGGTGGCAGCTGCGTGGGGGGGTTGACCGGACCTGTCAGAGCTATTTCGGCAATCGGTACTGTGCTAGTTTGAAAGCACTGTAGTCGAGACTACTCGCTGCACAGCTTCGATGCCTTAATACTTTCCAAGCCAATGAGAGAAGTGCCCTGTTCGACAACATAAAACAAAGGCGATGCGCTGCAATTCTTGAAGGAGACCTCTGAAAAAAAGCAGCCTCGAACTGAAATTGATCTCTTGGAATAATCCAGAAGCGCGACTCAAGGAACGGGAAAGAGGAGCATACCAGGCGAATGCTGGTCAAACATCTTCCCCAGACAATGGAAGCGGAAGAGCCAGAATTGACCAACAGTTGCAGAGTGGCCTGCCTGACTTGAATGTCAATCTAAATTCCAGATGTAAAAGGCTATTGAACCACAAGTATCTGGACGGTTTTCTCCTCCTGTGAGCTATCAACGGAAACTTCGTGGACAGCTGCTTGCGACTGTCTCTGGTTACAAACATTTTGAAAATGCCTGATATGGCCACAAAAGAAACATTTTTTCCTTTTAGCTGGGCAACGTGGCCATGAAGTGTGGTGCCAGCTAGAGCCACAAATAAAGTACAGTCGCCAACCGATTTTCCGGACTCCAAAAATTCGGACATGCCCGATTATTCGGTCAGCTTCGCGGCACCGCCATTCTCCCCATAGACTATAATGTATAACAACTGCCGAAAGTTCGGACACCTTGCAACCTCTCGTCTGATTTTTCGGACACTCCTTTAGCTAACTCGGTCGAGAGCACCATGCACCGACTCTGACCGGTGCATGGTTCGACTTGCTGAACGCCATTTTTGTTTTGAACGGAGCTTCCTTGCTGCCCCACGAAGTGGCGCTACTAGAAATCCCCGCTCATTATCGTTTCTGCCTGGTTAGATAGAGCGGCTCTGCAGCAGTTCCGGTTTCAGCTTACTACGCCATGTCAAGACAATCCAGCAGCTGATTTGTTTCCTCGCGCAAGACGCTGCGAGCAGGCCGCGTTTATTGTTTGTGCGACTGGTGTCGGCACGGTGGTGTTTGCTTTGTGTGCTGTGTCGAGGTTTCGGTGATCCAACGCGGCATACGTAAACATCGCGTCAAGGGTCTAATGGCGCCGACAGTGCCCGCGCAGACTGCGCTGGGGAATGCCGGCAAGCGGGTGCCGGGAGGCGTAAGATTTGTCGCCTTCCGATGTGCTCCCTACTGACGCGGAAAATGTTCTGCCGAGACCTGCGCAGTGGTGGCATTGCGATTCCGGACACCGTCTCATTTGACAGTTTCATAGGTGCTGACACTGCTGTATTGACATGCGCAGAACTCGACGACGGGAAGATCATTCGTTAGGTTTCTGCTGCACCGCCGGACAATGACTCCGAGTCGGAATATGATGCACCATGTGCTACGCTGCCGTCGCATGCGGAGCGTGTACAAGCAGTGACTGTGCTTTCAGCCGCCAATAGTGACCGTACGACCCTCTCCGAGATTCAGGCTTATCTGATTGCGCGTAAACGGAACAGCGTGCAACGGCGCATTCACGATTTCTTCCAAGGCTACTGCCGAGCCCGAATAAGTGCGTGGAAATAAAGGATTTCATTTTTTTTTTTAATCTGCTTTTTCGGACACCTGTTTATTCGGACATTTTCGCAGTCCCCGTGAGGTCCGAATAAACGGTCGGCGACTGTAGTGGGAACTATTCCTGTGTTGCTGCAAATTTGGAGGACGCTGCTCTCAAGATGGCCGGCGGTTCCCATGCGTAGCTGTCTTGTTCGGCTTATCACACTGACCAAAAGGGGAAGCACGCGGCCGTGAATGCGGTGACGTCGCTGGTGAACTGCCTTGTGTGCAAGTATGTGCAAATACTGGTTGCACAGAAATGGAAAATTCCTTCATATCCACGGCTGCATGCTCAATTTGACTCGCAAGAAGAACTGCCGTGTTGAACGAAAGTAAACGTCCTTCCAACCGAAGACATTCCCGAATACGATGTGAGGACATGCCGACAACGAACTGGACTCGTATTCATTCTTCTTGCAATATAAATAAGCACATTGCTGCGAGCTTTGTAAGTGTGGTCAAATACTCTTGAAGAGACTCGCCTGGGAACTGAAACTAGCGGTGAAATCGGTGACGTTCGACGACCAGGTTGCAGGTGGTATCGAAGTGCTTGAACAGTATCGCTACTGCGTAGTTGTACACATCCAGCATAGCCGCAGTTTCTTTCTCTTCCTTTGTCTTCTCTGCCGCCTGCGAAACAGAGAGGGTGTTGTAAATACGTTGACCTTCAGGTCCCAAAAAACGCAGTGCAAGAGCCTTGCATCGCTCTGGGGAAAACTTGGAAGCACCAGATGCCAACAGGTAGACCTCAAACATTTCGTGCCATCGCGACCATAACTGCACGGGGTGACTCGGTGTCGGAAGGAAGGGATCCGGTGGAGGGGTGCTGTCAAAAGCCATCCGGTAAGTGTGGCTGGTTATCTCTTGGGAATTACATACGAACTGGCACCATCCTCATCATCATTGTAGTAGAGGAGTGACGTGACCAGCACAGTGGCTGCTTGTTGCATACTGACTCTTTAATAAGACATTCCACCATTATATACAAGCACAAGGACACAGTGTTGCCCACCTAAACACTGAAACCGAAACAAGATAAAATATTCGTAGGATACAACAGGTGCACTTTAAATCTTTTATATCTGAATGCTTATCTCGATTTGTTCCAAGGAACGTAAAGCAGATAAAAAGGCACAACTTGTGGGTAACCCGAAACAAAAGACACTGAAAGTGCCGACTGGGATCTACTCAAAATAGAGTCGCAGTTTCGCCCAAAAGGCAAAGCATCGATTGCAACAGTAAATTAGTGGACAGCTATATGAAGTAAGGACAGCAGATTTATCGGCCGTATAAACTTGTAAACATAGGCCTACTAACTAAATGAACAAGCATGGTGTCTTGCGCACACAAGCAAATGTGAACACATCTCACTCGATGACCATGGAAATTCGCTGTGACAACACTGGAGTGAGGACGCATGGCAGCAGCAGTGAGCGAATTGACCTCTGTACTACGCCTCGCATCAACATGAAGTCACGAAGACACAGTGCACACCAGACTCTGTCCCCGTCATAGATAACTTTCAAGATACAGTGTGCACCCGGGCTGCATTATTTGTGAAGTTAAAACATTTAATTGTTATAATGGTGTAAATGCACATAGTAGCTTTATAAGCGATAGGGAACAGTTGAAAAAAAAAGAAAATTGTCAGGGAGATACCCGTAGGATACATAGACAATACATGGGGAAGCTAAAAGTAGGGGTAGGCCAGCTTGAAATTTGGGTGTGGGCCAACTTGAAATTAGGGCATTGGCCAACCTAAGCTTTGGGTGTGGGCCAACTTAAAATTGGGTGTTGGCCAACTTGATATTTGGGGTGGGCCAATTGAAAATTTCGGAGTGGGCCAGCTTAAATTTGTGGGTACACCAACTTGAAATTTGGGGGTGGGCCACATAAAGTTTAGGGGTAGGCAACTTAAGAGTTGGGGCTGGGCCAACATTAATTTGAGGGTAGGCCAACTGATATTTGGTGGCGGGCTAACTTGAAATTTGAGGTTGAGCCAAGTTGAATTTGGGGGTGCACCAACTGAATTTTGGGCTAGGGCCAACTTCAGAGTTGGTTGGGGGTGGCCCAAATGGAAATTTGGCAGTAGGCCAGCTTCAAATCTAGGCGTGGCCCAAATGAAATTTGGGTGTATGCTTATGCATGCTTTGACAACTCCAGTGGAGTTTCTGCATGCTTTTTGATATAAGAAAAATGGAGTGATACTGTAAGACCAAAATTAGCATTTTTTTTAAGCTTGTGGGTTTAGCCCTGGAAAAAGATACCGCCTCAACTAATCTGTTCGAACACTCAAAAAGCACATCAGTCTTGCGCGCGATAATATTTTAGCAAAGGAATGGTGTTTCAGTTTTGAAAATTGTATGGGAAATGCTGCTCGTTGGATAAAAATTGACGATATTGTTATGGTGCATTTGGGCAGGACCATGTGTACAAGGGGGAGACAAAGAGAAAGTGATAAATTCCACTAGAGCTGTGACCTTTGTACCAGCCTGCATGTTTACCACTAACTTTTTTCAATTTAAATAGTTGTACGTATGTTTGTAAATCGGGCTTCCTCTTTGTAACGTTTGGTGGAGTCGCGGAGTAACGACTCAGAACGGAGCGTCGCAGTGGCTGCCGCTTCGGTTCTTCACCAATGTCGCTGGAGACGGTGCCTGGTTTGAAGTGCCTGCATGGACTGCGTGTACTCTTTTACTCCTGCATCCACGTGATCTGGGAACCTTCTGCGGCGCTGATGGCGCTGACGTCAACGACTGGCTGGAAATATATAAGCGGGTAAGCAGCCACAACAAATGAGATCCCATGGTGATTCTGGTGAACATAATTTTTTACTTGGCAACAACAGTACGAGTGTAGTTTCAAAACAACAAAACAGAACTCTGTGACTGGGAGACCTGCAAGCAGAAGCTGTCAGATCTCTTCGGGAAACCGTTGGGTCGGAAGATCATCAGCAAGAAGAAGTTAGCATCACGAGTTCCAACGTCCACCGAGAATTACGTTGCCTATATACGAGATGGGCTAGCACTCTGCCGCATGGCTGACGCTGAAATGGCCGAGTCGGACAAAGTCGGGCATATCTTAAAAAGTATCGCAGATGACGCTTTCAATCTGCTGATTTCTAAAAACTGTACTTTGGTTAATGGCGTGATCATAGAGTGCAAGCGTTTCGAGCAGGTGAAAAGCCGTCATATCTACCAGTCATTAGCACGGTTTCCCAATATGGCTGTAACATCATCTTGTGAAGACCGACAGGACTCTCCTTAGAGCAGCTGATGAAGATTGTGCGCTGTGAGCTGGAACCCATGTGTCCTGCGGCTCTGTACCCATGGTTCCCCTTGTTCAGGCTATTGTGCACCAAGAACTTGCCAATGTCGGCTTTCAATCAGTCGCACCGTGGCCAGTCCCCGGCCAACCGAATGTCCTTCGTTCATGCATACCCAAAATCAATGGGTCCCTTC
Source organism: Dermacentor variabilis (assembly GCF_050947875.1). Classification (NCBI taxonomy): domain Eukaryota; kingdom Metazoa; phylum Arthropoda; class Arachnida; order Ixodida; family Ixodidae; genus Dermacentor; species Dermacentor variabilis. Next base: position 5,266,581 of record NW_027460324.1, read on the forward strand.
AGGTTATAGCAACATGGCGGAGTGATGAACGCTGGATGACTGACCTATTTGCTTCTGTTGTCACAGCATTGGTTATGTCACCCGATACACTTGCAACTGCTGGTCCTCTATGCCATTCTCGAACAGCCCTCATCTGGACAGCAGTTTTCGCCATTTCTGGCTGCAAGCCGAGCCGAACCTGCACACCACGGACAGTACGACCACATGGCGCCGTCGTTCACCATTGCCGAGCAGTCACCAGTCCCGTTTGCTGTAAAGTCACCACCAATTATTCAGGTCATCTCAGTCCCGTTGCCTGTCGCCGTCTTTCTGACTTGGGCACGTACCTCCAAAAAAGTAAAAGATGCAGTTCCCGGAGGTGACGCTGCATTATCGATGTCTCGCCAAAGCCTCTCACCCTGCTGACCAGATGCAATATAGTCGATGTAGAAGTTGACGGTATACATGTCCCAGCTCTTGTTGATACTGAAGCCCATATCTTGGTAATGAGCAACCATCTTCATTGCCACCTGAAGAAAGTCCTTACACCTGCCGCATCCTATGTTATCAGAGTCGCCGATGGAGCAACGCCCATTATCCTTGGCACGTGTACTCCCTGAATAACCGTTGCTGGTTTCAACACTTTCGTTCTATGTTCCTTTGTGTTCTGTAGGCTTTGTACGGTTGCCGCCTCAAGCCTCCTTGTATATGCCTTTGATGTGCTTCCCCTCTATCCCTGACGGTGAATATGTGTTGACTCCTAATGTGACGTCAATGTCCTCTTGCTACGCACTGTTGCCGTTCCTCATACCATTGTGACTATTACCAACAACCACATATTCCTTCCTATTTTAAACTTTGATTCATGTACGCAAGTTATCCTGGAAGGCATGTCGCTCAGCATATCATGGTGATATGCAATACAGAGATGGTCCGATCTACGATATCACCATCTCTGTATTGGATGTTCCATCCTTGTCTGCAGCCACCTGCTGTCCGATTAGTTCCGCAGCGTCTGATACCGGCATATTTTCAAAGATGATCGCTCATGGCCTGCTTCCTGAACAGGTTGCAAATCTTTGTTGTGTCCTTGTGTCTTTTCGCGATGTCTTTAACATTGAGAACCACCCGCTGAGGCAGACTTCCGTTGTGACCCATGATGACAAGATGTATTTATTAAGGAATGGCTCGAAGGCCTATTGTGACCCATAAGATTTACACCAGTGATGCTAGTCCTATCCGTCGATGACCTTATTGCGTATCTCACCCAGGACGCCACGTTACCCAAGCTGAAGTAGACAAGATGCTAACCAAAAGTGTAATTGAGCCCTCTTCGAGTCTTTGGGCATCGCCTGTTGTCTTGGTCAAGACGAAGGATGGCAGCTGGCGATTTTGTGTCGACTACCGTCAACTGAATGAGATCGCGAAAAAGGATTAAAATTAAAAATTAAATTATGGGGTTTTACGTGCCAAAACCACTTTCTGATTATGAGGCACGCCGTAGTGGAGGACTCCAGAAATTTCGACTACTGGGGGTTCTTTAACGTGCACTTAAATCTAAGTACACGAGTGTTTTCGCATTTCGCCCCCCATCGAAATGCGGCCGCCGTGGCTGGGATTCCATCCCATGACCTCGTGCTCAGCAGCCCAACACCATAGCCACTGAGCAATCACGGTGGGCGCGAAAAAGGATGTGTACCCTCTCCCGTGGATTAATGATGCTCTTGACTGCCTTCATGGATCGAAATACTTCTCTTCAATCGACCTCCGGTCCGTTTACTGGCAGATTGCGATTGATGAACTCGACCATGAGAAGAACGTTTTAGTTACACTGGACAGCTTTTACCATTTTAAGGTTATGCCTTTCGGACTTTGTAATGCCCCAGCAACTTTCGAAAGAATGAGAGACTCTATCCTTCGGGGTTATAAGTGGTCCACCTGCCTATGTTATCTGGACGATGCCATCGTATTTTGCCCTACGTTTGACAACCACCTCAATCACTTGGCCGCTATTCTTGAAGTATTTCGGGAGGCTGGCCTTCAACTTAACTCTTTTAAGTGTCATTTTGGACCCTTTGAAGTCAAAGTTCTTGGCCACCCTGTCAGTGCTTCTGGTACCCATCCCGATCCTGATAAGATTCACGGAGTCAAGAACTTTACTGTACCCTGCTCAGCAAAAGATGTGTGCAGCTTCGTGGGCTTATGTTCCTATTTTTGTCGGTTTGCTGAAAATTTTGCAGATATCGCCCGGCCACTGACTGACCTTCTCAAGAAGGACACTGCATTCTTTTGGGACCGTGAACAAGCCGATGCCTTCTATACCCTCATCTACTTGTTTACAATTCCCCCAATATTAGGCTAATTTTATCCATCTGTACCAGCTCAAGTTTGCAGAGATGCCAGTGGCCATGGCATGGGTGCTGCCCTCGCCCAACAGCAAAATGGCGATGAGCACGTCATTGCTCACACCATTCACCTCTTGTCCCTTTCAGAGCGAAATTTTTCTATCACCGAGTGTGCGTGCCTGGCTTTGGTGCTGGCAGTGGCTAAATTTCACTCTTACTTGTTTGGCCAGCCATTTTCTGTCATCACGGACCACCATGCCCTGTGCTGGCTTTCGTCATTGAAAGACCCGACTGGCCGTCTTGGTCGCTGGGCACTCAGACTCCAGGAATATTCTTTCATTGTGGTGTACAAGTCCAGCTGCTTACATTTGGACACCAACTGCCTGTTTCGTCACCCCGTCAATCCTCCTGACATTGATGACCTGGATTCCAACACTTCCCTTCTTGCCATTGCTGACTTTCGCGACATAGTTACTGAGCAGCGAAAGTACGACTCTCTATAGTAGATAATCGAGTGCTTCACTTCCAGCCAATCGCTCAATCAGAATGCTTGTGCTCCATGGCGACATTCTTTATAGATGCAACATCAGCTCTGATGGACGAGATTTACTGCTAGTTGTCCCTCGTCACCTCCGTTCTACTGTTCTTGCTGAGCTTCACAATGCACCCACTACCAGACACCTTGGCACCTCCCGCACTTACGACAGAGTGCGATGTCGCTTCTTCTGGCCAAACCTGTACCACTCTGTGCGACGTTACATTGCAATTTGTGACCTCTGCCAGCGGTGAAAGAGGCCTGTCAGGAGTGACAATCATAAAGAAAGAAAGAAGACGAGGAAGAAGGAGTGGAGCGCGAGCGCGTGGAGCCGCCATCTTGGAGAAGAGGCGCACGCCGGGAAGGACGTGGTGGCCAGGGCGCAGCGTTCCAGGAGAAGACGGCCGGAGATCGCCTCTCTGGGTCCTGCCCCAGGTCCTAGGCGACACATCGACGTCCCGCCCGAGTACCAGGCTCGGCGAGCAGATGTCCGACGTCCCCGGAACTACCGCTGGCCCGGACCTACCTGCCAGGACACGTCAGCGTTTGTGCCGCTGACCGTGGACGCGCGGAGGCTGGCTACAGCCAGTCACCGTCCCGTCCGGAGAACTACGCTGGGCCGGCGCGCACCGGGAGCGCCAGCCGGCACGAGCCGCGCTCTGCCGGAGCGCGACAGCCCCTCAGCGACCGTGCCTTCGTCACGTCGGCCGGGGCATCGGTGACGCCGGACACTAGCAACGACTGACGACGACCAGATCGCATCGACGGACCACAGACCGGGGGACGCCGATACCCGCGTCGAACAGAACCGGTACTATAAGCGCCCCTACTATAGCGTATAGACGATCGCCGCACGGACGTTAGCAAACGCGGTAGTGCGTGCGTAAAGCTTAGGAAGGGAGGACGCATTCTGTGTGCAATAAGTGTCGAAAGTTACCGTGTGTTCCTGTAGGTAAAAGTCCAAATGAATGAATGTTGTGTGTGCTGCACCTCGTGTTCATGTGTTCCTTCCGCCCGCTCAAGCAAGCGTACCAGGCGTTAACGTACGCGTGACAACATTGGCGAGCCTGCCAGGGTCCCCTTAACTTCGTCACGTGCCTCGGGGCGTCTTGAGCAGCGGAATGGACCTTGAACGTTTGATGACGGCAGCGAGTGCCGCGGGCATGTCGGCTGAGGCCATAATAGCACTGTATCACGAGGAACAGAAGCGATTAAGAGAAGAACGCGCAGAGGCGCGAGAGGCTGCGAAGGAAGATGAGGAGAGAGCGAAGGCAGCTGAGGAGAGAGCCAAGGCCGCTGAGGAGAGAGCGAAGGATGAGGACGAGCGTGCGTATAGGAATTTGATTTTGGAAAAAGAGCTTACAGAAAAGAAATTACAGCTGCGCATGAGTAACAGTGGAGAAGAGGCAGGAAATAGCTCAGACGCGCTACCTCAGAGAATAGCGACAGTGTGTCCCCAAAAGCTTATCGCCCCTTGTTCTGATTCCGTGGCACGCGTTGAGGCTGCGGCCACTCCTCAGATAGTTAACGAGTCGCAAACACCAAGAAAATTAAAACTTTATCCTGTGCATTTACATACTCGTAAAAACGCGGTGCTGCCACAGTCGTGCAGCGCGAAAGAACAAAAGAGGCGGCGGTCGCGTAAACAATGCAATCCGAGAGGGAGGAAACGAGAGTGACGGCGCACGGGGAGAAGGAAGAAGAAGGGAGGGGAGAGGAGTCCAATGTTCGCAGACGAAGGCGGCGCCCGGGCGGGAAACTTGAAATGGACACGGGACAGCACACTCCCCGTCTGGTTATACATATAACCACTATATGATGTTTTCAGTCCTCACACGGAATAAGCAGGACTGTCTCGGTCACAGGACGGAGAAACGTCTTGATCACTCCCCGTGTTGCCGTCTTGATTTCCACCTTTCGCACCTTGCCGTCCGCACTCGCGATAACGTTCACAATGAGTCCCATGGGCCACTCGTTGCGGTGAACCTGGCTGTCTCTCAGGAGGACGAGGTCACCTGCCTTGAGACTCCGCGTTGGGGTCTGCCACTTGCGACGACTCTGCAGGGTGGTAAGGAACTCGCGTCGCCAGCGGCACCAAAAGACGTCGGCCAGCCACTGAACCTGCCGCCACTGTCGCCGATATATATCTTTTTCATTAAAGACTGGTGGCACTGTGTTGCCGCCGACCTTCTGGGTCAGAAGCGTTGCCGGAGTCAGCACTTCCCAGCACTCGGGGTCCGTTGAGACAGGAACGAGGGGTCGTGAATTTATGATCCCTGAGACTTCTGCCAAGAGGGTTACCAAGACTTCGTGAGTAAGGCGACGAGAGGTATTCTCAAGAAGCATGGAGTCCAAAATTCGCCGTGTGACTCCTATCATCCTTTCCCACACTCCTCCCATGTGAGAAGCATGAGGGGGATTGAACACCCAAGTGCATCCATGGTCTGACAGGAATGTTCCTAGCTTCTCGTGGTCTGGGCCAGTGGTGCTCACCTTTAGTTCGGTGCATGCTCCAACAAAATTTGTCCCGCAATCAGACCTCAGTTGCTTTGCCGGGCCCCTTATGGCAAAGAATCTGCGGAGCGCATTAATAAAACTTGAGGTATCCATGCTCTCGATTACTTCAATATGAACAGCACGGATACTCATGCAAGTGAAGAGTACGGCCCACCGTTTACTGTTGGCCTCACCGCCTCTGGTGCGACGAGACGTGACTTGCCACGGGCCAAATACATCTAGTCCGACATAAGTGAAAGGTGGCTCGGTGCTTAGTCTTTCTGCGGGCAGGTCTGCCATCATCTGCTGTAGCTGCCTTCCTCTGAGCTTGCGACATGTAACACAAATGTGTATATATGAGGCGATGCTACGCTTAGCTCCGACGATCCAGAACCCAGCTGCCCTGACTGCTCCCTCAGTGAAGTGGCGTCCTTGATGTTTGACCTGTTCGTGATAATGCCGCACAACCAGGGTGGTGACATGGTGTCGCCCTGGCATGATGATGGGCTTCTGCTCTTGCTGGTCGAAATGGTTGGCCCTGCCCAGTCGGCCACCGATTCTCAAAAGACCGTCGGAATCAACCCATGGATCCAGTCTCCACAGAGGGCTTGACTTCGGTAGTCGCTTTCCTCGTTGCAAGCTTTTGAACTCCTCTGAAAAGGCTTCCTTCTGGACAGATAGAATAATGGCTGCCTTTGCTCGGGCTAGGTGTTCTGCAGAAGGTCGCACTTGGTGAGATGAGCTGTTACGCGGGCAGTTTGACACGTTTTCAGAAGTGCCCCGAATTTTGTCCACTAGCCGTACGAGCGTTCCAACTGCGCGAGTCAGCGTAATCCAACTTGAGAAGCGCTCGAACCGCTTGCTGCCGAGTTGTTTCACGTCCACACTGGTTGCGAGAACATTTGCCTGGGGCCGCACCTCCGTGTCGGAGTCCGCATCGACCAAGTCGAACTTGCCCTTCAATACCTGCGAGCAGTGTTCTTGACGATACAAAAAGTCCGGGCCTGTCAGCCAGGTCGATCCCGCCATCTGGGCCGCTGGCACAGACCTGGTTCCTAGATCCGCAGGGTTCATGTCAGAAGGAACGTAGTGCCATTGGTCTGGCCGTGTAGAGCTCCTTATGCGTTCCACCCTGTTACTGACATACACAAAAAACCTTCGCGTCTCATTATGTATGTAGCCTAGGACGACCTTGCTGTCAGTATAGAAGTTTACAGCATCAAGTTCCATATCTATTTCACGACTGATGAGTTCTGCTAGCTCCACTGCCAAGACTGCGCCGCACAGTTCAAGCCTTGGGATGGTGTGTTCCGGATGCGGTGCTAGCTTAGCCTTTCCTATGACGAACCCGACATGACACGCACCATCTGGATATGTCACTCTGAGGTACGCCACTGCAGCCACAGCTTTCGTTGATGCGTCGGAGAATATGTGCAGTTCCTTCCACTGTGCGGTAGTGAGTGAGGCAGGGGCATAGGTGCGAGGTATGTCCAGCTGCTCGAGTACTTGCAAGGAGTCTTTCCACACCTCCCAGGCGGCTCTCTTTTCGTCAGGAAGTGGGCAGTCCCAGTCGCATGTCAGAGCGACTAGCTCTCGGAGGAGGGACTTTCCTTGAACGATGACTGGAGCAACAAACCCAAGTGGGTCGTACAGGCTATTTACCACTGACAAGACACCGCGCCGAGTGAATGGCTTTTCTTGGAATGGAGTCGTAAATGTGAAGACATCCTTCTTCAGATTCCAAGAAACTCCCAGACTGCGTTGGATCGGCTGTGAGCCATTGCTCAAGTCAAGATCCTTCAAATCGTTGGCACGGTCTTCTTCTGGAAATGCTTCCAACACTGTAGGGCAGTTAGAGGCTATCTTATGGAGCTTAAGGTTCGATGCGGCCAACATCTGTTGCGTGCGGCGTATTAGGCTGATGGCGTCCTCGTCGTTGTAGAGAGACTTCAACCCATCGTCGACATAGAAATCCCTCTCAATGAACTGCCTGACGTCGCTGCCAAATTTTTCCTCTCCTTCTCGTGCTGTTCTCCGCAGCCCGTACGTTGCAACTGCTGGTGAAGGGCTGTTTCCAAACACATGTACCTTCATTCGGTACTCTACCACGTCACTGTAGATGTTGTTGTTGCGGAACCACAGAAATCTCAGATAATTTCGGTGGTCGTCTCGTACCAGGAAGCAGTAGAACATGTGCTTAATGTCCACAGTAATGGCCACTGGCTCTTTCCGGAATCGGATGAGCACCCCAAGCAGGCTGTTGATCATGTCTGGACCGGTAAGCAGCACACTGTTTAGAGACAGGCCCTTAAACTGTGCACTGGAGTCGAACACGACTCGTGTTTCCCCAGGCTTTCGTGGGTGGCAAACACCAAAGATGGGGAGGTACCAACACTCTTCTCCCTCTCGAACCGGTGGAGCTTCCTCGGCGTGGCCGTTCTTGAACATCTTCTCCATGAAGCTCGCGAATTGTTCCCTCAGTTCCGGCTTTCTCTTCAAGGTCCGTTGGACAGCAGTGAGGCGTGACTCGGCCAAGCACTTGTTATTCGGAAGCCAAGGTCTTGGACAACGAAATGGAAGAGGTGCTACCCAACTGTTGGATTCGTCCCTTGAGAACTCGTCATCCATCAGCTTCAAGAACTTCCTGTCCTCGACGGAAAGGGAAGGTCTGTTGTCATCCTTCGTTGTGTGGAACAGCGTTTCAGCGACCCCATCGCCACAGCGGTCTTTCCTAGCAGCGTTCTGAGCTGGTTGGAAGCAGTTTGTCGACCCTTGCGTGTCAGCGAGCTTCTCCTTGGCAAGAAAATGATTCTGGCATGGCTCGAAAATGGAGGGACGTCCATTTTCAAGGACGTTTGTTTTGAGGTTGCTCACAGAGTCCGGTGGGCGACTTCGACTTATGCAGACATTCCCCACGATGACCCATCCCAGATCCAGTCTCTGAGCAAATGGAGCATCAGCCGGTCCGTTGCGCTGTTGTCGAACCTTGTGTACTCTGAGGATATCTCTCCCGAGGAGAAGTAGAATCTTGGCCTCTGGGTCCAAACGAGGAATGAATTTAGCTACAGCTCTGAGATGGGGGTGATGCGATGCCACTTCCGGTGTTGGAATCTCGTTCCTGTTGTTAGGCATCTCGTTGCACTCGATGAGCGTTGGCAAGGGTAGCTTCACGGAGCCATGAATGTCCTCAATGAGAAAGCCGGATGCTCTTCTTCCTATCGCCTCTGCAGTTCCAGCACATGTCCTTAGAGTGTAGGGGGAACTGTCACCATTGAGCCCGAAAATGTCGAAGAACTCTGTTCTTGCAAGGGACCTGTTGCTCTGGTCGTCTAAGATGGCATACATTTTTTCAGTGTTGTGAGGCTGAGTCGGGTGACTAACTTTCACCAAGCAGATCTTAGAGCAGGATTTGCCACCGCCGCTTTGACCGCAGACCTCCGTACACTTTGATGACACTTCAAGTGCGGAATCTTGGTCTCGACCTACATCTTCAGAGTCGTGATGAGCTGCAGGAGACTTATGGTTGACATTTCCGGCATGAAGTGCTGTGGCATGCCTCTCGCTACCACAATCGTCACATTTGAGAACTGTTTTACAGTCTCTTGCAAAGTGGTCTGTTGAAGCGCAGCACCTGAAGCATATTCCATAATTTTTCAGCAGAGATTTTCGTTCATCCAGCGGTTTTTCTCGGAAAGTACGACACTTCCGGAGGGGGTGAGGCTTCCTGTGCAGAGGACAATACTTGGTTGTATCATGCCACTTTGGTGCGTTTGAGGGCGGATGGTCGGTGCTTGCTTCCACGTCCGTCAGTTGCACTGAGATGGGCGTTCTTCTCGTGCCGTCATTCGCAGCCCATCTGTCTGCTCTTGGGAGCCTTGAAGGGGTGCCACTTGCAGTGTTGAGTTTGAAGCTAGGATCATTTCTCGTTTTCGCTTGGTCCCTGATAAAGCTGGCAAAGAACGAAAAAGGGGGAAAGGCGACCCGATGATCTCGTTTGTACTTCGATCCTTTCGCTATCCACATGTCTTGCAAGCGCTGCGGCAGTTTTTCTACGATGGGGTTTACCCCTCTTGCCGTGTCCAGATAGGAAAGCCCAGTCAGCTGAGGGTCACATTTTGCAGCCTCAACTTCAAGAAGCAGGTCTCCCAGCTCTCTCAGTTTCTCGGTGTCCTTGTCGGACAGTCTGGGGAAACTTGCGATTCTCCTGAAGATGGCCTCTTCTATAATTTCCGGACGACCATAGCATTCCTCAAGTCTTTCCCAAACTACATCTAACCCGGCTTCGGGGCAGTCGACGTGCACGGAACGCAGCCGCTTTGCATAGCTCGACGACTCGGCACCAAGCCATTTCACGAGAAGATCAAGTTCTTCGCTTGCCGTAACCTCGAGAGTCCGTGTCATTCCCTTGAATGTAGATTTCCACGCCCGGTAGTTCTCAGGGCAGTCGTCAAACTTCGTAAGTGAAGTACTCACAAGGTCGCGTCGAATCAGATACTTTGCCATGGCGGTCAGTTCTGGGGCGTTAGCTTCATCTCCCTGCTGACGAGCAACGTTCTGGGCGATTCCTTGGTTGTGAGCGCTAGGAGTGCATGGAGCGTGGTCTTCAGCTGCTTCATCAACGTTCTGAAAGACGTAATGCTCTCCGCCGTCATGCCGCTGCGATTGCTGGCGCGGGCCAATGCGCACGTGAGCCTGGTCAAGCACGTAGTCAAAGGTACGTTGAGCGCGGTCTTCGGATGCCTCCTCCACAGTCCGACAGATGTGATGCTCCCCGCCGTGCTGATCTACGGCAGCCTCCAGGATCTCTGCTTGTGCTTCCGCGGCGGCCGCTTCTCTATCCAACTGCAACACATGTAACTCGGTGTCTAGCTCGACTTTCTTGCGTTCGATCTCCGCGGCCGCATTTTTCTCTTGTTCTTCGAGTTTGGCCTTTTCCAGTTTCACCGCGGCTTCTTTCTTCATAAGAGAAGCCTGCACTCGCGCCGCGGCGGCCTCCGCTCTTGCTCTGGCGGCGAGCATGCTTGGCGTTGTCGAGGCGGTCGAACGCTCCGAACGGGCTGAGCGCGACGAATGCCGTGACTGCACAGAGCTTGCCATTTTCTCAGAGCATGCGAGACGAGATTGGTCCGGACTCACTTGAGCAGCGGGCGACTTGCGGTCTTGCGACGCCATGCCGTGTGTGGCTGCGAGGCGAAAACGGAGCTTCGCAGCGCGGAGCCAGCGAGCCGAGCCGCCTAAGCCTAGGCGCTTTGGAGACGCGCGTGAGATGCCGACTCGGCGTTCATCGCGTTTTTACTGTTCTGATTCCGTGGCACGCGTTGAGGCTGCGGCCACTCCTCAGATAGTTAACGAGTCGCAAACACCAAGAAAATTAAAACTTTATCCTGTGCATTTACATACTCGTAAAAACGCGGTGCTGCCACAGTCGTGCAGCGCGAAAGAACAAAAGAGGCGGCGGTCGCGTAAACAATGCAATCCGAGAGGGAGGAAACGAGAGTGACGGCGCACGGGGAGAAGGAAGAAGAAGGGAGGGGAGAGGAGTCCAATGTTCGCAGACGAAGGCGGCGCCCGGGCGGGAAACTTGAAATGGACACGGGACAGCACACCCCTTTTGACGAAAGGCGAGATGACCTAGATGCCTACATGCAGAGTTTCGAGCGAATAGCAACTGGACAAGGCTGGCCGAAGAGTGACTGGGCGACGGGATTGAGTATGTGTCTCGTGGGGGAAGCATTGGCCGTGTACAGCCGGATGTCAGCGACTGATGCACTAGATTACGACAAGGTAAAGAAGGCTCTCCTACAACGCTTCAGACTAACGGCCGAAGGTTTCAGGGATAAATTCCGAAGCTCCAAGCCACACGATAACGAGACAGGCCAGCAATTCGCCGCTCGCATCTCCAACTACTTTGATCGTTGGTTGGAGATGGCTAACATAGAGAAGACATTTGAAGACTTGAGGGACAACATGATTGCAGAACAGTTCCTAGCATCATGTCATCAGGGCGTGGCAATATTCCTGAAAGAACGCAACTTGAGGACGTTGGCTGAAATATCTGAACACGCCGACCGGTATTTAGAAGCCCAAGGCCAAAGGAATTTGGGAAAGGGGAAGGAAGATAAAAAGACACCAGATGAGAGAGCCCAGACTCGAAGCACAATCAAATGTTTTATGTGTGACAGGATAGGGCATCGGGCTGTGAATTGCCCCTTGGGTCGTACCCGCAGTTCGACGTTGAAGTGCGAGGGGTGCGGACGGCATGGACATACAATACGAACCTGCCGAGCTAAGTCAGAAAATAAGACTGCCTGCATTGTTGCGAGCGAAAATCCCATTGCTGTTGACAGTACGCGAATAGAACAGAAGGAGGCCAGCGACAAGGCAAGTGCTGTCACGACGGCTCCGAGGTCAGAAGACCCGGAAACCTCGATGCCAGTGGTAGTGGGAATGCTGCAGGGACGAAAAGTGTCGGTACTAAGAGATACTGGGTCCAACATTGTTCTGGTAAGGCAATCCATGGTGTCCGACAGAGATATCACTGGTACAGAAACACCAGTTCGATTGGCGGATGGTACAGTACGGCGAATGCCTATGGCTCGTGTGTTGCTTTTGACGCCTTATTATTGCGGTTGGATTGAAGCCCGGTGCGTCAAAGAACCGCTTTACGACGTCATTCTTGGGAATGTGCCAGGAGTCAGAAGAGTGGATGATCCAGATCCCCTCTGGAGTTTTCCCAATATCCAGATTACACGTAGGATGGAGCATGAATCCACCGAAGCCGGGGGCAGAGATAACGAAAGAAGTTCGGATCCGTATATCGGAGAAGCTAGCATATTGTCAGTAGAGAAAAGCACAAGGAACCAGGATAGAAAAGATGTCGGTATAAAGAATACTTCAGGCACCGGCATCGATATTACCGCGAGAGAAATGAAGAAAAGGCAAGAAGCAGACAGTACGCTTCGACATTATTTTGAAATTTTAGGGAAATGGATTCAGAATAAGAAGAGCCGGGTCGTACATAAGTTTGAGAAGGTTGGAGAATTACTGTACCGAATAGCCAGAACCCACGAGGGAAGAGAAACACGACAGCTAGTAGTGCCAGCGAGTTTACGAAGAGCAGTCCTCGAGTTAGCGCATGACACTATAATGGCTGGCCATCAAGGAGTAAGAAAGACGACCAGCCGAGTATCAGAAGAATTCTTTTGGCCCTGCATGCAAAGTGACATTAAACGGTTTGTGCGATCTTGCGACATATGCCAGAGAACCACACCAAAAGGATTGGTATCAAAGGTACCTCTAGGGACTATGCCTATTATTGAGCAACCTTTCCAGAGGGTCGCAGTGGACATTGTAGGCCCTATTAACCCAGCATCGAATAAAGGAAACAAGTACATTCTCACGATGGTGGATGTTTCCACTAGATATCCTGACGCTGTCCCATTAAAAATGGTGGACACGGTAACAATTGCTGAGGCTTTGGTAGAAATGTTTACTAGGTATGGAGTCCCGAAGGAAATACTGACGGATAGAGGAACCTATTTCACATCAGAATTGATGACAGAGATTTGCAGACTGTTGTCTCTACGACACCTTTTGACGACGCCATATCACCCCATGTGTAACGGGCTGGTAGAAAAGTTCAATGGCACGCTCAAGAGCATGTTACGCAGGGTGTGTCAAGAGAAACCCAAGGAATGGGATCGCTATTTACCTGCACTCTTGTTTGCGTATAGGGAAGTGCCGCAGGCTAGCACTGGATTCTCACCATTCGAGTTAATCTATGGCAGAGCGGTGAGGGGACCATTAATGGTTTTGCGGGAAATGTGGTCGAACACGAAATTGAAAGAAGAGCAAAAGTCCTCGTATGTCTATCTATTGGAATTGAGAGATAGGCTAGAAGAAACCTGTCGCATCGCCCGAGAGAGTCTTACCGAAGCACAGGCATCCTACAAGAAATATTATGATAAGAAAAGCAGGAAACGAGTTCTTCAGGTTGGGGACATGGCACTGGTGCTACTTCCGAATGACACCAACAAGCTCACCATGAGTTGGAAAGGACCATTCAATGTGAGCAAGAGAGTAAGCGACGTGGACTACGAGCTAGAAATCGGAGAAAGAAGAAAAGTATTTCACGTCAACATGCTGAAACGATACGAGTTGAGACAACCAGAAAATGTAGAGGAAGTTGCAGGAATGGTCATCACAGAATCAGACACCGAAACTCCATACGAAGCAGAAATCCCTACGTACAGCAGCAAGAAAACAATGGGTCGAGAGAAGGTGGTGATAAACCCTACTTTAAGCGAGGTGGAAAGAGAAGAAGTGCAGACCGTGCTAAAAGAGTTTGATGAAATATTCTCGGATCTCCCGGGCAAGACGACAGTGCTCAAGTGCAGCATTCGATTAACAACTGACAAGCCAGTCAACGTAAAACAGTATCCTCTCCCATTAGCGGTGCAAGAGGACATAGATAACGAAATTGGGCAGATGTTAGAATTAGGAGTTATCGAGCGTTCTACCTCTGCGTACAATTCGCCTCTGGTGGTGGTAAAGAAGCCCGACGGGTCTAACAGAGTCTGTGTCGATTTTCGGCGCCTAAATAAGGTGTTGGTGGATGATTCAGAACCAATACCACGAGTGGATGCGGTTTTTGCGAAGGTTGCCAAGAAAAAGTTTTTTTCTAAGCTGGACCTAACTAAAGGGTATTGGCAGATACCCCTTGACGAGGAATCGAAAGAAAAAAACAGCCTTCTCATGTGCGCGGGGGTTATTTCAATTCAAGTTTATGCCATTTGGACTCAAGACTGCTGCACAGACGTTTACTAAACTTATGCGAATAGTACTTCAGGGACTGCACAATGTGGAACACTATATAGATGACATCTTAGTAGCGACAGATACTTGGAAGGAACACTTGGAAACGTTGCAGGAAGTGTTCGATAGGCTTCGCGCGGCGGCGATCACAGTTAAGCCGAACAAATGTCAACTTGGGTTCCATGCAATTACATTCCTTGGTCACACGTTGGGCATGGGCCACGTCGCGACCCATACAGACACCTTAGAGAAGATCCAGAGTGCTCCTAGACCAGTGAATAAGAAACAGCTGAGATCCTTCTTAGGGCTTACAGGCTACTATAGAGAGTTTATCCCTCAGTACGCGGAGATAGTGAGTCCCCTTACCGATCTCACGAAAAAGAATGCTCCGAATATATTACCCTGGTCAGAAGGTCATCAACACGCATTTGAACGATTAAAGAAATGTATGGCGGAACATCCGGTTCTGATGGCACCGGATCTCAAGAAAAAGTTCGTTCTGCGAACAGATGCATCGGAAAGGTGTGTAGGCGCTGTGCTGTTGCAGGAGGCTGATGGTGTATTGCACCCTGTCCTTTATGCAAGCCGAAAGTTGAATGACCGGGAAAGAAACTACGCTACAGTAGAAAAGGAATGTTACGCTTTAGTGTGGGCTGTCAAACGATTTCATATTTATCTATATGGGACTCAGTTCGTTGTGCAAACTGATCATCAGCCACTAGAATATCTAAACCGGGTAAAGCACAACAACGCCAAAGTCATGCGCTGGAGCCTAGTGTTACAAGAGTATGACTTCTCGGTGCAGTATATTAAAGGGCGAGACAACGTGGGTGCGGATTTTATGAGTAGAGTGATCTTTTAGGAAGCCAAAAGGTGCCGCTACCAAAGTAGAACAGTGCTGTGTGAATGGTGGCACCGTTGACATTGACGTAGTGTTAAGACTCAGCAGAAACTTGCGTGATGTGCGTGTGGGTGCAGTGAAGTGCGGTGGAGTGCAGTGAGGTGTGAAGGAAAAACGGCGAAGAGAAGTTATATGTGATGTAGTGCAGTGAAGTGAAGTGCAGTGACGTGTAAACGAAGTAGTGGCGAAGTGAAGTTATATGTGGTGTGGTGAAGTGGAAGTGCAGTGTCCGTGTACATCCAAGAGGTGACGAGCAGTGAGGGAAGTTTTCGCGGAGCGAAAACTTGGAAAACAGGGGGGCCATTGTCAGGAGTGACAATCATAAAGAAAGAAAGAAGACGAGGAAGAAGGAGTGGAGCGCGAGCGCGTGGAGCCGCCATCTTGGAGAAGAGGCGCACGCAGGGAAGGACGTGGTGGCCAGGGCGCAGCGTTCCAGGAGAAGACGGCCGGAGATCGCCTCTCTGGGTCCTGCCCCAGGTCCTAGGCGACACATCGACGTCCCGCCCGAGTACCAGGCTCGGCGAGCAGATGTCCGACGTCCCCGGAACTACCGCTGGCCCGGACCTACCTGCCAGGACACGTCAGCGTTTGTGCCGCTGACCGTGGACGCGCGGAGGCTGGCTACAGCCAGTCACCGTCCCGTCCGGAGAACTACGCTGGGCCGGCGCGCACCGGGAGCGCCAGCCGGCACGAGCCGCGCTCTGCCGGAGCGCGACAGCCCCTCAGCGACCGTGCCTTCGTCACGTCGGCCGGGGCATCGGTGACGCCGGACACTAGCAACGACTGACGACGACCAGATCGCATCGACGGACCACAGACCGGGGGACGCCGATACCCGCGTCGAACAGAACCGGTACTATAAGCGCCCCTACTATAGCGTATAGACGATCGCCGCACGGACGTTAGCAAACGCGGTAGTGCGTGCGTAAAGCTTAGGAAGGGAGGACGCATTCTGTGTGCAATAAGTGTCGAAAGTTACCGTGTGTTCCTGTAGGTAAAAGTCCAAATGAATGAATGTTGTGTGTGCTGCACCTCGTGTTCATGTGTTCCTTCCGCCCGCTCAAGCAAGCGTACCAGGCGTTAACGTACGCGTGACAAGGCCATATGCACAACCTGCTGGCCACCTCCATCCAATTGATGTTCCCAAGGAGCCTTTCTTCTGTGTTGACATGGACCTCCTTGGCCCCTTTCCCCCATCGATAAAAGGGAAGAAATTAATAGCCGTTGCAACAGACTATGCGACCCGCTATGCTACTACATGTGCCCTGCCCACCAGCTGTGCTACAGATGTAGCAGACTTTTTACTTCAGGATGTGGTTCTTCACCATGGCGCGAAGGCAGCTGCTGACAGATCGTGACCAGTACTTCGTGACCCAAGTTGTTGAAGACGTACTTCATTCCTGCTCCACCGAACACAAGCTCGTAACTGCATATCACCCACAAACAAACGGACTGACTGAACGACTAAATCACACCCTTATAGAGATGTGGTCTATGTACGTTTCAGCAGACCACTCGATTGGGACAGCACTTTGCCCTACGTGACATTTGCATACAATTTGTCACATCAGAATACTACCGGTTTCTCGCCTTTCTACCTCTTATTTGGTCCCCATCCCACTCTGCCCTTTGGACACCCTGCTACCTTCGGTGTTACGACACACCACGGAATATGCTCATGGTGCCGTTGATCGGGCTCGTATGGCTCATCAGGTTGCCTATGATCGACTTACAGCGGCTCAGGTGTCACAAAAGACTCGCTATGACAGTCGCCACCAGAACCTTGACTTCTCTCCCGGAAGCCTTGTTCTTCTGCGGAATCCAGTTCACCATGTTGGCCTGTACGACAAATTGCTGTCGGGCTATACCGGGCTGTACTGGGTATTACGACGATTAAGTGACATAAACTATGAAATCGCCCCTGTTGAAGGCATGCTGTCGTCATCCCAGCTATGAGCTGATGTCATCCATGTGTCCCGCTTAAAGCCATACTGTTCATCTAGTTTGCTACCATTCTAACAAGCGCCGGGACGGTGCTCCAGCCCCCGGGGGTTATGTTACAGTGCCTTTGGAGGCAAGGCAAAAACAGTGCCTTTGGAGGGAGGCAAAAAGGAAGTGGTTGACTGTCTACTGGAGCTGGGACATTTGTACCACCCTGCGCGTTTACCACTAACTTTTTCCTGTGTAAGTAGTTATACATACGTTTGTGCATCAGGCTTCCTCTTCGAAACAATATTCTTACTGAGGCTTTTCATTAATGTTTGCGCGGGACTAATCGTATTCGGGTGGGTGATGTTATTCATGCAGGATGTTTTTTGTCTTTTGTTTAATATTTAGGATCATTTTTCGGGTGCCCAACTTGAGCCTTTGATTATGTTTGATTTCGGCATAAAGAAGCTGAAGCCGGACGCTGTACCCAGCATGCTACAAGGTTATCAGCCTGAGTGCTAAGTAGGTGCCAGTGTAATAAATTTTATTGCTTATTGTAAAGTTCTAGGCGAATCTGTCATGCCCGAATGGCTGATGTGGCTTCAGTCATCGCTTCCGTTCGCCTTAACGATGTAGCTGTATAGTTGAGCAGTTACAGTCGGCAGTACTGAACACAGATTGATGGCTTCTATTTCTGATGAACACTTTGAAGCAGCCATACTTCACAACTACTTGTGACGATTCACAAACAGCACTGAGTGAAAACTTGTACAAAGAGGTGCGAACGTGTATGGCCATGCTATGCTATTGTGACTCCAAAGCATACATTTTTTACATATTTCCCCTACCATTTTATTAGTACCACTTTTCCTTCTTCCCAGAGTTGAAATAAGGCTCTTGGGTGTAATTTCAGTGTCACAGGAAATAAATAGGAACTAAAATAAAAGCACCAAACCAAAAAGTTGTCATCCCACTCGCATTTATGCATGGCGCCGTCTGCTGTGCTGCTTCGGATAAGTGGCCGCCACAATCGAGGGGCAAGAGCATGCGAGGAGAAAAGAGCGCAAAGCAGGGGGAGGGTGGTGGAGATGACAGTACTTTTAATCATTGAGGAGCTTAGGCACGCTTCCCCCCGCTTCTCTCCCTAGCGTGCATGCGATTGAGCATGATCACCGGTTCACCCTCGCACGCTTTCACTTGCGCATACAGGATATGGCGCATGGCAACGATTTTATCGCCCTTGGACTTTATACGGAACCTCATGGCGACGCTGATGGCAACGCCGAAGGTAGAAATGCACCTGGAGCGTCCATATACTTGCTATCGCAATAAAGCAAATTTCAAGCAGACCTACAGCCTTTTTCGAGCCCAGCACACTAGTACAAAATGAGTTATAAGGAGGCCAAACAAGTTTCTTTTCACTACGCTCATGGATTACAGGAGACACAGACCGAAAAATTGTGTCAGAACCCATCTCATGATGACTGTTGATGGTAATGCATTAGCATTGAGTCTATATAGCAACACAACATATTGCTACTGTTAAAACAAGGTATTTATGAGGTGTGTACCATAGCGATACTCCTCTTTTGCGCTTGCCTAAGAACACTGTGCGCCGTCTAGTGCCACCGCCATGATGCCTGCGTGTGGCCTCCGAAATGCATGGTACGCCTGCACGTGCAAATACTGAGAAATGTGCCATGTGTCAACTGGGCGCCTCTCTTGTGCTTCTTTCTGGCCACGCTGTTCCAGTGGAACTGCCATGAATCTCGCTCATCGCCTCCGAGATGAGAAGTGTGGCACGCCGATGCTCACAAATGCTGAGATTTGTTCCCTCGCTTGCCGCACATCCAGTGGCACATACTCAGTGACTCAAGTTGGCGAGAGGTTAATTGAAGAGTAGCATATACCTAGTGCATTCGTGGTGCAGCTCGCTAAAGCATTGGCGTGAAAATTATTCATTGAAAAGTGGCACATACCCAGGGCATTTATGGCGCAGCGTGCTAATGCATTAGTAGCTGTTCTTGAGGAACACCTGCGATGAGAATTTGATTCTGCTCTGCATCAGAGAATTTTGAGGGTTTCTTTCATCGTTATAGAGCGGCACATTCCCAGTGGCACATACCTATTTACCCAAGTTGGCGTCAAAGACGTTCATTGAAGAGTTGCACACACCTACTAGCACCTACCCAGGGACCAAGTTGGCATCAAAGAGGTTCATTGGAGACCAGCACAGATTGAGCAGCACGTACCCATTACTCCAAACCAGCATCAAAGAGTTTCTTCGTACAGCAGTACCTGCACAATACGTATGTACACATTCAAGAACAAACAACATCAAAGGAGCGTACTAACAGAAGACGACGAGTGTCAAGTAAAGGAGGCGTTCCGAGTGTCGGCGTCTTGTGTGCTTCTCACTACTACAGTGTGCCTCAGGGATCTGTCCTAGGACCCATTTTGTTTTCTTTATATGTTAACGACTTTCCTTCAATTCTCACATCTGCCAAAGCTGTCGTGTACGCG
Organism: Dermacentor variabilis; assembly: GCF_050947875.1. Taxonomy (NCBI): domain Eukaryota; kingdom Metazoa; phylum Arthropoda; class Arachnida; order Ixodida; family Ixodidae; genus Dermacentor; species Dermacentor variabilis. Next base: position 5,286,103 of record NW_027460324.1, read on the forward strand.
GATGATACTGCACTAATGTTTACAGGCAAATCACTTTATGAAGTAATGCACATTGCTAATACAGAACTAATCCGCATTTCATCATGGTTTGGAACAAATAAACTCACACTAAACAAAGCAAGAACTTACTACATGATTTTTTATTCTAGGCATAGTCATCTTAACAGTGCATCTCTGCAAATATGTCTTGAGAATAGCACTCTAGAGCAGGTGTACATAAATAAATATTTGGGTGTTACATTAGACAGTAGTTTCAACTGGAAGCCGCACATTGATAATGTATGTTCGAAAATAGCATCAGCGTGCTATTGACTCTTAAAGGTGAGAGCATGTTTCGATATTCCGATATTGAAAATAATTAACTTTTCTATCTTTCATTACCATATCACATACTGTTGCGAATCATGGTCTTCCACATTTAAAACATACTTGGATCGAATTGAACGCTTACACGAGAGAGCAGTGCGGATAAGGACGTTTTCCGATCCGTTCGAATCCAACGGTCCTTTATTTTGCAGGTTGAAAATACTTCCTTTTACCTTATCCTCCGAAATGAGTAACTATTTTAGTGAATAACATAATATGTTGCAATCACTCATTGTCGTTTAGTATTTTTGTGATTCCCACACGAAATACTAGATGGGCTTCTTCGTTCAACGTCCTGTCTTTATGCGTGCAAAAGTCTAATAAGAACTTAATTCCAGGGTGAATGAGAGAATGCAAATGCTCAAAGATGCGGCGTCTGAGATGATGCAGAACGAAGGGGCAATAGCAACCAGTGGACACGTCACAAGTGAGTAGTGCGTCGCCCTTGCACGGAAAATGCCGCAAGTCCAAGCTGTTTGGTGCTGATCTTAGGTGCTGAAGTTCATTGTTTTTCTGCGTGATGGCCAATTCTTCTTGTGAAACACCCATCATCACAATGTCTTTGACTCGGCTGAGCGTGTCTGCTGGAATATTTAATGCTCGTATGACATGTTGAAATTGTACTGACAGCTTGGTGAGGTAAGCCAGTTGCCTTATTTTATGAGGGGAGTATGTCATTCTTGCAGTGCGAAAACCATGGATTAGGGGTTTGTGGTCTGTAAATGGTGAAGTGGAGGCCTTCGAGGAAGTAGCGGAAGTGCTTCAAGGATAGGTAAGCTGCCGAAAGCTTGCAGCCAAAAGCGCTGTACCTTGTCTCTGCTTCTGATAATTTTGTTGAGAAGAAAGCGAGTGGATGCCAAATGCCAGCCATGTATTGCTGAAGCGCTGTGCCGATGGCAATGTTGGAAGCATCCACCGTGAGGGCAGTGGCTTGGCCTCGGGTGCTGGGTGTACTAGCAAAGTCGCATTCGCCAGTTGCATTTCAATCTCCATGAAAGCTTTGTCTATCGGCTCTGATGACAGTAAAGGGGATGTGGGCTTGATGGTGTTGAGGAGAGCTTCCAAAGGTTTGATTTTAGCAGTGCAAGATGGAATAAAATGCCTGTAAAACTTCACCAAACTGAAGAAACGTTCTAACTGCCACATTGAAGGGGGCAAGGAGAGTTGGTGATGGCCTCGACATTGGAAGGAAGTGGTCTGATGCCTTCATCTTTCAGAAGATGACCGAGGAACCAAAGTCGCACTTCGCGACATTGGTGAAAAGGCTGTGAGACTGAAGGCAGTGGAAGATAAGCCATAGGGGCTCAAAGTGTGTCTCTAATGTGTTCCTGGCCACGAGGATGTCGTCAACGTTGGTGAAAATGAACAGCAGTCCGCGAACTACCTCATCAATGAAATGCTGAAATGTCTGCGTGGCATTCTTCAGGCCAAAGGCATCCGCAGGAACTCAGAGAGGCTGAAAGACGTTGTGATTGCTGTTTTCGCTGTCCTTTGAAGCCATAGGAATTTGATGGTAGGCTTTGGGTAGGTTGTTCTTGGAAAACACTTGGCCACTGGGGAGACTGACACTTATTTCTTCTCTAATTATGTGATGCTGAACACTGTGAATCACTAGTTTAGTCCAGTTGGGTGTTCGTGAAGGAGGATGGCAAGTGGCTCCGGTACCGCATGTTGCACCGTGAAGGCTATTGGAGCGACCGGAGAAGGTTTGCCAGCTATGCTGGATCTGATAGTGGAATCTAGGATCCTCTTGTTGGCCATGACAACGAGGAAGCCGATATGAGAGAAGTCGGCACGTAGTATAGGATGGCTAACAACAACAAAAAAAAAAAACAGGGAATAGCTACTGGAAAGTTCTACTGAGGCCGAGGTTGAGGGTGAGTGATTTGTGACAGAAAACGGGAATGCTTGGAACGATTCATGGCTTACAGTTACAGAATGGGTGTGCAGCGTTTGTCCTCTGACCTTGCCTGCAACATGCTTACCTCAGCACCTGTGTCAACGAGAAATTTCAGTTCATTGACAGATTCAGGGATGAAGATAAGGTGACTGGAGTTTTCTTAGGGGTCACGTGTTGCAGCTAGTGCTCCCAAGGACTGTTTCCCATCCAGGAGCAAGGTCGTATGCACCGGCATGGTGAAACACCAAAACATTGATGGTACCAGTGCAGGGATGGGAGCTGGTGAGGGGATTGCTTGTGAGTGGAGCGGCAAGCCAGTGACGATGACCGAGAGGGAAACATATGGTGAGCGCATGGGTTGTTGGACATACTGTTAAGTGCAGCAGCGACAAGATCCAAGAGGTGTCGGATATCTTTTTGAAGGGTCAAAAAACCATCATGCTGTGGGACCAAATGGTCGGCCGTAGTATGCTGGTTTGTAAACAATCGTGAAATAGGTGGATGAGCCCTGGCACTGTCAGTTTCGGCCACGGTCACTTGGGAAGCAACGAGGCTTGGAGATGACATCTCACAGTTTGTTGGCCAAGGACGCAAAAGCAGAATGGCTACGATCTGATAGCCCTAGTAGCACCATTTGGAGGGGAACTAGGAGGTTTTGGAAGAACAGGTGTTTGAGAAGTGCCTCATTGAAGGTGGAGGCCTGTGGTCCAACTAGCTGCTTCATATGCGGAAGGAGCTGGGATGGCTGACGATCGCCGAGCTCTGTGGTGGATAGGAGCTCTAGCAGGTGGCGTCTGTAGGAAAGGACCGTGCACTCCAGGATAGTGGCCTTGAGGGCGTTGTAGGGCATGGGGGACAGGTGCAGTCAAGAGCTTGTAGGTGGGCATAGTGGGTTTGCTGAAAGGTTACGTGCATGGCCTGGAAGCTGGCCTCCACCTGATGACACCAGATGTCAGGAAGCTGGTGGCTGTACGGTGGCATGTTGACAGCGAAGTGCGCCACAGGGATAGAAGGAGGAGCGGCAGTGTCGAGCTGAGCCGTCAAGGTCCCGTTGGAAGGTGTGGCTGTGTCCATGGTCCAAAGCCACCAATGTCGCGAGAACACGAAAGACCTAAGACACAATCTTCTTGCGAGGCTAACCCTTCAGACTGAGCTTTATTTTCTTTTGAGCGCTGAGCTCGCGCCTCTCTTGCCTTTTCTTCTTTTTCCAGCACTGCGTGCTCTGGGGCCATACTACACCACACTACCATACAGCCTGGCTTCTGCAGGTGCCTTTAAACTGTTATGCAACCCATTGAAACAGTTTATTATTTTGTAGGAGTAAGTAACTTAAAGTAACAAGTTGATGGAATTGCCTTGGATTTCTCAAAAGCATTTCACAAACTCCGTCAAGCGACACTTAGCGAAAAACTGAAAATGTATGGTGTCAATTCAATGGTCATTATTTGGATTGAGGCATAAATTCAATGGTCATTACTTGGATTGAGGCATACTTAAATAAACAAGAGTAGTTCATGTAAATCTCTGACGAGCGCTTAACTTCTTGTCACATCTGGAATTTCCCAGGGTGTGTGATAGGACTCTTATTATTTCTTCTCTATATTAATGATATTGGTAAGGGTGTGAGTCCACATATTGAGATTAGCCTTCTCATGGATGATTGTCTATTGTTCTTATTTTTTATTTATTTAAAGATACTGTTGGTCCACATCAGGACCCAGACAGGAGTGGTAACAATATATATATATATATATATATATAGCAAGCAGTGAACGAAACAATAGAATACAGCGATACAGCAATATATGCCCTATTGAAAATATTCTGACAAAAGTTTGGAAAACTGCTCACGGTTCTCTGCGTTTACTATGTTTGCAGGGAGACAATTCCAGTCGCGTGCTGTCGAAAGGAAGAATGAGTATTTGTAGCATGGCTTGTGAAATCAATTTTCCTTAATGTGTCTGCAATGTTTATTTCGCACTATGCGGGTCTTAGATTCATTTATGTAGCGAGACTTATCCACAAGTAGCAGCTCATTAATGATTAAATAGAAAAGGCAAAGTCGTTTTTCCTTCCTCTTGACATTAAGTAGGGGCAGGTTTGCCCTCGCGTAAAGTGGTGTTACGGCGTCTTGCCGGCGGTATCGGGAATAAATAAACCGCAATGCATGTTTTTGAACTTGCTCCAATTTTGACAGTGAATCTTTCAAATACGGATCCCACACTTCACATGCATATTCTAATATTGGGCGCATGAGCACTTTATAAGCAATCAGTTTCGTGGCTGGAGAAGTGGGTTTAAGGACACGTCAAATATAACCTAATCTCTGGTTGGCTTTCCCAAGTTTCTCTGGATTTGTGGAGTGTAAAGGCGTTCATCACCAAATACTGCTAAATGAGTCCTCAAATATAATTTCAGACTGGTGTGCTACATACAGTATGCAAACTAACCAACAAATCAGCATTCAATGCTACGCACTGAACGCGCATGGACATGTTCTTGCCGCACTCCCCGATACCACCAACTTTACGTATGTACTGCCATTTCTTGTGCTGACATGCCATGATGGGTTCAAAGGACAAGTGCAATTCTTGTTTGCAGCTGTTTTTTGGTTGTCAACAATTTCTTCGATGCTGTGGGCCTTGTGGCTGCCAGTTACACTGCAAGTGCTTCAACATCGTTGATGAAGAGTACGAGCTATACCTGTCAACACGATTAAGCGCGTACAAGTGCTCACAGTGTACTAGATGCAACGGGTGCGACAGTATAGGGCTCCCTATGCCGGCTGTAAGTGCCCCGCTGGACCAAGACGTCACTGCTTGTGATGGAGCCTGTGGCCAACTTTGTGTCGTCGTGCAGGCCCTGTGCGACAAATTCGCGTCACTTACAAGTGTGGTTCTTGATCTGAAAAAGGACGACAGCCTTCGCTTGCAGCTGGCCCTGAACACAGAGCTATCGCGCAAATGTGCGCAGCAGCAGGAATGTGATGGAAACTGGTGGCTCCCTTTGGCGCCTTTATCAATGTCCCTTTGGTCACAGGCTGCAAGTCTACCTGTCCTATCCACCGACTTGGCATCGGTATGTGAACAACAGCCCAGTGTCAAATCGGCACCCACTCCAGTGGGTAGGTCAACGTGGGAAGCAATTGTGCATCTAGGCCTACAACTTGTTCAGTTCCGTCCCAAGACGAGGGCGAAGCTGTCGCTGGGGGCAAGTACTTTAACACGCTGGTTTCCGTGCCGGGAAGGTGTTTGCTTTTCGTGTCGCGCTTGTCCCCTTTGACAACTTGCAAGGAAATCTGTGCTACGCATGAAAAAATTGTTGATAGCAACAATGTTAACTGCCAAAAGCTCAAAGCGAAGCATGAGAGTTCCACTTCTTTCCGGGTCACAGTGAACAAGAACGTTTAAAAAAAAATCAATTCGATAGACATTTTGCCAAAAGGTTGCCTTTTCCATGTTGACCATGGCTACTTCTCCATGTTGACCAGCGGAAGCAAGCCATTTTCACATCAATGAAATTCCGCTAAAGCTGCTAGAGAAGGGCTAGTTGAATACTGCTTAGTCATAAATAAAAGCCGCGACATTCTCTACGCAATATTGGATGACTTGTGTTGTTGTATTCAAAAGGGCTCATCCGTGCCTGTTTCTTAGGTCGATTCTGAGGCGCGACTGCGCTATTCTAGACAGACAATACACGACATACCGACAGTATTATACTTCTAATAAGCCCTATTTAGAAAAGCTTCAAGTGCCAATGATGTGTTTGTTCACCGATGGAGTCAATTCAAACTTTACATCAACTTTAATTTCTTTCTCACAGAAGCAATGGCTCCACAAGCAGTCAGCTGTTTGCATGCATCCTTTGCAGCGAAATGCATTCACAAGACAATGTAGAACTGCAACAGTTCTGCAGTCAGAGTGTTCTTGGGAGTACTGCATCCAACACCTTTTATACCGCAGCTCTGGAGTGAATCCAGGATGTCCCGAAGGTGCGCATGCAGAGGCTGTTTTTTTGCAGTGGATTGGAGATTTTAGTTTTGACGCTTCTAAACATCTTGAATAAATCCCACAAAGGACGCTTAAGGTATCCTTTCTTGAACTCTCTAGTGTTAGGAAAGCTTTTAGGCACTCTGTACCTGATGACTGGATTTCGCTGATGCATGCAGTACACTTCTGATGTTTCAAAAAAGTGGGTAGGAGATGGCCACACAAATAGTACACAACGCAATCTTGTGCAGCTGGCATGCTGTATCCATGATCTGGTGCAGTGCTTCCCTTTGCCAGATCACTCTTTGGAGAAGTGCATAGCTTCGACAGGTTTAACCACAGCTTGGAGCTGTTCATGTGTTGCCAGCCGTTCCTTGTTTCCTGCCTTCATGGTTTCTTGAACAGCAGCAAGCATGAAACTTGGCTCTGCCATGACATTGCCAGTGATGCAAATCTTTATAGGTGTGTACAGACTTAAAAGTCTGTATACGTGAGAAGCTCATGATAGTCAGGTGGTCTTCATCCCCTGCAAAGCATCTAGTGACTGCGAAAAATCTCTGAAAGAAAAGTGGAATGATGTCTGTTTCCCTGAAACATTTTGAAACACTCACGTCCCTGTACCAACAGATATGTAACATATGTAACCTTTCTAAAGGTTTCCCCATTTCCTACCTCCAAGGGATCCTGGCTGAGTTTTCCTGTCAGGACATAGTGACTCAGAGTGTCTACCAACCGGGAAAACCGGGAATTCTCAGGGATTTTGAATAGTCTGAAGAAACTCAGGGAAAACTCAAGTAATTTGTGCTTCAATCAGGGAAAATTAGCTGTCATTTTATTGAAAGGGAACGAAAATCGCCCTACTGCTGGCTCGAGTAAAAGAGAGGAATCGTAACGGATTGTCTTTGACGACGTGTCGTCACCTGGAGGAGTTTCCAGTGTACAGTCAACGACCGATTTCCCGGACGCCCATTTTTGTGAAATGCCCAATAATGCGGACGGCTTCGCGGCACCACCACGTGCCCCTAGAGTCAATGTATAAGAACGTGTGTAATTTCAGACTCAAGAACCCTACGCTCTCCGATTTTCCAGAATTTTCGCCGCGACTGCAGGTCCGAAACTGCAATCGCCGTTTTGACTATCTCGCCGCCTTGAACCAGCGCTCTCGCACGCAGATCCGCTGGCAGCCGTAGCTACCACCGCGGCAACGCTAGGTTTAGCTGCTTCGACGTTAGCTATTAAGGTTCTTGCCGTTCGGTGCGCTGTTTTTCATTGGAAGAATTCGCCGCTGTCAGTAATGGCACCGACTCGGTCTCTGTAATCCTCGCAATTGGCTTCGAAGCTTAGAAAGCATAGCGCGTTGCATAATGCCGGTTCCCGAAAGGCAGCTTCGCCTCAACACAGCGACGTTACGCGGTTAAGCGTGCGTGAAGTATTGCGGTGAAGCTTAACAAGCGTGGGAAGGGGCAATTGTCACGGGACACAGTACGTATTCCATAATTATACACGCGTGCACTTGCTGTCTCCTGTCACAGTACGAGCACCGATATTCCTAATAAGTGTACTGGGAGGCCCTCAGAGCTTTTTTCGGACGTGCCTGCGAGGATTTGAGCCCGGGCAGTAAAAGACACGCATTCATTTTTTCGGACTGCCCGATTTGATTTTTCGGACGATTTCGTGCCCCCTTTGGGAGTACGAAAAATCGGACGTTGACTGTACAGCTGATCAAGAGGATGCTTCAAATGGTCCGTGGGGTGAACGCGTGGCTGAACGAGGACAAGAACAGAAGTGACCATTGCATTGAGGAATGATCGGGAAAGGAACTGTGCCGCCTCTTCTTTGAGGGAGCTTGAGCTCAAAAAGCAAAGTGTTGGCTGATGCAAAGATACAGGTGACCCTCATCCAAACCAAAATAAACTCTTGAAAGCAGTGAAACACAAAACGGAGTCATTGAACGTGGGGTAAGCGTATGTGAGGACAGTTGAGATTGACTTTCCAACTGCTGAGAAAATAATGTGACAAAGTTCGGGCCTAATGTCAAGGATCTTGCTATCACTTGATAGAAATAGCTCATTTTCGAAAATATTTGCTTCTGTATGCATATCTTTTTATTCGTTTTTGAAAATGTTCGACTCGATTTACAATGGGCTTTATCTATTTTCTTTTTCCAATATATTTTATTTTCTGTGCATTTTACTATCCCTAGCCTTCAGTTTTCTATTTTGAATAAATTAAACACTACTTACTATTCAAACTGGATTAAATTGTTTTCTTTATTTTTTAAAATGCTTACTTGAGAATGACAGCATCGGGCAATGTGGTGTCAGCCTGTCTTGACATAAAATAAAGTTCTGTTGCTCAGGGAAAACATGGAAAACTCAGGGAATTGGAAAATGTCAACTTGGTAGACACCCTGAGTGTGCTCCTTTGGAATGAAGGTCTCTGATCAGAACCAAGACAGACGCGAGTGTTACTCAGAGGGACTCCATGGTTACTTGTGAGGAAAATGGTTCTACTCTGTCACATTTACAAGTAGAAGGTATTCTTGGACCAACTTAAAGGTACACCAGCATGTAACATTCATTAGTAGTCCACAAGAAAGTAAAAGATCAACAAATTAGTTTTGCGCCGCTTTCTGCACTATTGCACACTTGCAGCAGTGGAGAAAGCAGCAACATGAACAGCACATGTGTTTGAACAAGCAAGTTTCATGCTTCAATCATCACGATACTGTTCTAACCGAGGCTTATTGTGGTCACCAAGTTTTCTTTGTTCGTTTATGTGTAATCAGTCTGCACTAAGCATGTTTACTTAGCTAGTGTTTACTACAATTCATCCTGCTATTGTACGTACAAGCATTATTTCCTGTAAAAAGCACGTTGCTATCACATTCATTGCTTAGCCTTTCTGACAAAACTGACTTGCTTTTGCATACCTCAATTTCTTTTGATGAACTTTGTATCCCAAAATGGTGGCAGCTTCACGTTTAGGGCATCAAAGAGATTATTCACCAGTAAAGTGTACTGTGCTGTTCCATCACAGCTTTCAAGGCTGGAATGTTGAAGTCTTCGGTACATGCGAGTCTTCTGTACATTATAACAGCAAACTAACTATTCTGAGCGCACGCCGGCGACAGACAGCGCAGACAAACACTAAGAAAAGCACTGAACGTGCCCACTGAAAGCCAGCGGCTCGATCCCAACACGACGCAAGCACCACCTCTCCGAAAGGATACGGTTGGAGCCACACCGAAGTGGACTTTTCCAACTGACCTAATCTAAAAACATTGACGCTATTGAACTAGCCAATCTGCCGCGTACGTACACCACTACGTTCAAATGGCACCCTCGGCGCGATCAAGGAGGTGCGGGAAATGCAATGCGTTGTCGACCCTGTCGAACTAGCCAATCCTCCGCGTGCGTACGCCGCTACGTTCAAATGGTGCCCTTGGCACCATCAGTGTATGCACCTATAGTGCGCAGCAGTTGGGAACGCCCATCGTGGCACCGCTATCTTCGAGGGTGTTGCGGGAAAGCTCACCACCTGTCAACAGAGCGCACGTGGTCTGGAATGGTGGAGCTCGATATATCCATTTTACGTCTGACCCCATGTGAAATAAAAAAATTAAAAATGCATGTATGGCAAAGAAGTCCCACACGGCTGTGCACGACACGAAGGACGTCGACAGGAAGACGCAACAGCGTAGGCTTAGCCAGTCACATCAGGAACAGCATCTAGCCCGAGCCCCACTTCAGTAGCATTGGCGATCCGGCTGCGGAGCTTTGCACGGCGCACTTCTTCCTTTCAACTTCCCCCCTCACTGAAGACAAAGCCGCACAGGAGGCCTTAGGTGTTATGAGGACGAAGGGCTCGTGATATGGCTTGAGCCGATCTATGTGCACAGTTCCGCGGCCTCGGCAATGCAGGTCCATAGGGGGCGTCAGAGGTTTGATGACGTACTTCACCAGAGAAGTTTGCCGTAGAACCCGGTAGGGTCCATGGTATCGGGATGCAAACTTGGAGGAGACACCTGGTGTCGGAGTAGGAGGCACTCACAACCAAGTGAGAGCGTCAGACGAAAACTGGTGGGGGGGGGGGGGGGGCACCCATTGTCATGATGAAATTTCTGTAGGGCTTGTTCTTGCTTTGTAAGGGAGCGAGCTAGTTGCCAACATTCTGCATGCCGGGCGGCTTCGGAAACCAGTGTACCCTCTGATAAGTTGGGACGGTAAGGAAGAATAGTGTCGATGGGAAATGATGGTTTGCGGCCATATAGAAGAAAGAAAGGAGAAAAGGCCCGTCGTTGACTGAGGTGCCGTATTGTAGGTGTACGTGACATAGGGAAGGATGAGGTCCCAGTTGGTGTTGTTGGAGGCGACGTACATCGAAAGCATGTCGCCAAGAGTTCAGTTAAAGTGCTCTGTCAATCTGTTTGTTTGCGGGTGAAACGCGGTGGTACAGCGATGAATAACGCGGCATTCAGCGAGAAGTTCTTGAATGACATCGGCGAGAAAGACGCGGCCTCGGCCGCTCAGGAGCTCGCGGGGAGCGCCGTGACGTAGAACAAAGCGTTGAAGCAGGAAGGAGGCAATGTCACCAGCCATGTCGACTGGTAGAGCGGCCGATTCTGCATACCTCATGAGATGGTCTATAGCTACAATGACCCAGTGATTGCCAGCAGAGGTCCGTATAGGTCTATCCCAACCCGGACAAAGGGTGACGAAGGGCACGGCAAAGGTTGCATTGGTCCAGAAGGGTGGGAAGGATCAGGCTTGTGGCATTGGCATTCTGTGCAAGAGCTAATGTACTTTTGCACATATGTGTACATACTGCGCCAATAAAACCTGTCACGTAGTCTGGTGCAGGTCTTGAAGAGACCAGTGTGTGCGCACTGAGAGTCGGCGCGTAAAGCGGCGCATACATCAGTGCGGAGCTGCCGGGGTGCTGTCGGAACTGTAGTTACGGCGGTAGACAATTCTGTCGCGGATGGCGAAGCTCGAAGCTTGTCAACGTAATGCTTGGGATGGTGGGCGTGCAGGTGAATCAGAGATGTAATCAATCAAAGATGAAATCCAGGAGTCCTTGCGCTCCTCCAAAGCCATGTCGACAGAAGCGAATGGGAGAAGTGGGTCGTCTAGGACAGAGACGCTGACAATGTCGGCGTGGACAGGCGAGCGCGAAAGAGCATCGACATCAAGTTTTTTACCTGAGCGGTAGACAACCTGAGTATCGTACTCTTGGAGCCTCAGTGCCCACCGGGCTAGGCTGCCGCAGGGATCCTTGAGAGACGACAACCAGCAAAGTGCGTGGTGATCGGTAACGACATCGAAGGACTGGCCGTATAGGTATGGACGAAACTTTGTGATGGCCCAGATGACTGCTAGACATTCTTTTTCCGTGACTAAATAGTTTGCTTCAGCTTTCGTGAGAGTGCGGCTCGTGTAAGCAACAACATATTCTTGGCAGCCGGGCTTTCGCTGGGCGAGCACAGCGCCAAGACCAACACCGCTAGCATCCGTGTGATTTCCGTGGGAGCAGTTGGATTGAAATGGCACAGTATCGGTGGTGTTGTGAGCAGGCGACGTAGTGTCGCAAACGCATCATCGCAAGTCGGGGACCACGTGGAAAGATTGGGGTCTCCCCGAAGAAGCTCTGTCAGAGGTGCCATAATCGAAGTGAAATTTCGAATAAAGCGGCGGAAATACGAGCAGAGGTCAATGAAACTGCGCAAGTCTTTTAGAGGCGTTGGCCTCGGGAATTTTTTAACAGCACGGAGCTTAGCGGCATCAGGGAGAATGCCGTCCTTCAACACGACATGATTGAGAATTGTCAGCTTGTGTGCCCCAAAGTGACATTTTTTCAGGTTTAGTTGGAGGTCAGCGTCACGGAGACAGCATAAAACTTGCTCCAAGCGATGAAGGTGAGTAGGAAAATCTGGTGCGAACACTGCTGCATCATCCAAATAACACAAGCACGTGTTCCATTTGAGGCCTCGAATAATAGTGTCCATCATCCGCTCAAAAGTCGCGGGCGTGTTGCAAAGTCCGAATGGCATCACACAAAATTCGTATAAGCCATCTGGTGTGATGAAAGCAGTTTTAGGCTTATCTTCTACAGCCATAGGCACCTGCCAATAACCAGAGCGTAGATCGAGGGAGGAAAAGAACTCTGCACCTTGTAAGCTGTCGAGGGCGTCTTCGCTTCGTGGCAATGGATAAACATCCTTTTGGGTTATTTTGTTTAGGCGACTGTAGTCCATGCAAAAGTGGATCGAGCCATCCTTCTTCTTAACTAAAACAACTGGCGATGCCCATGGGCTGTCGGACGGTTCAATGACACCCCGCTTTAGCATGTCACCTACTTGCTCATCAATGATGCGTCGTTCTGTCGACGATACGCAGTATGGTCACTGCCATAGCGGTGAGTGAGAACTGGTGTCAATCCGGTGACATACAGTCGTCATTCGGCCCAGAGAAGTGTTATGGCTGTCAAAAGCAGGGCGAAATTTCTTGAGGAGACGGAGAAGGTCATAGCGTTGCATGGGGTTTAAGGCCTTGTCGATGGCGTGGCTGAAAACGTCTTCAGGCGATGTGGCAGGTGCGGAACTGCAATAGAGGGTGTTGGCCTCTGACGATCCGATAGGAATTTTCCACGTGGTAATAGTGTCGTAAGGCTCCACAGTGCCGAGAGATTCACCGTGAAGCAACGTAATTGTGAATGGGAAGTGGTGTACAGGAAGGTGAGTAGCACCAGCTTGAAGGCCAAGCAGCGCAATTGGGAGTGGTCAGAGGTGGCAATGAACGAAAGCAGTGGAAGGTGTGTAGAGTATGATACAGTCGGAGGCAACGGAACAGGAGACAAGTGCCAGAACGGATGCGTGCGGAGGTATTTGGATGTCGTCAGTGAGGGACAACTTCGTGCAGCAAAGCGAAACGTCATCAGATATGGCATTGCCAATCGAAGAGAAGGCGACTTCTGCACAGGAGCAATCAATAACAGCTTGGTGATGGGAGAGAAAATCCCAACCTAAAATAATATTGTCACGAGAGGAAAAGCCAGTCAGTCAGTTCTAAGCGAATGGCCGTTTACAGTTCGTTTCTGCAGCGAGTTTAGAGTTGAGTTCTGTTGTATAGAACCGTAGTAATTTTACCAATGTTGCGAAAATTGAATGTGTTCAGCGACGTTTCATTTGTATCCTGTACGATCGATTTCTTGGACATTGTGTATTTTAGGTTTATGATCATGTACTGCGCATGTTTATTGTTAGACCCCTAGAAGTAAAGCGGAAATACTGTGATTACTTATTTTTGTATAAACTAATTTACAACCACTTCTCCTGTCCGTGGTTACTGTAAGCTGTAACGTTCTGCATGCCTCGTAATCCTAGCATTTTCTGTGTGAATTCCTCTTGCACCACTAACGCTATAACACGTCTTGTAATGCAGCAAAATACCTTGCATCATGATCTTGATATATTCTGCTCTACTATTTGCTCATTATGTGACTTCTGTCATTGATTAAGAAAATTTTTTGTTGCCTTTTGTACCACTGTTGTTTGAGATATTCTGTTTTGCTTTTCGGTGTTATGTGCTTTGTGCAACACAAGTGCACCAATATTTAGGTGTAAAGCTGTTCTTGGGCACTTTCACAAAATTAATTAAATGAAATAAAAAAATTGAAATGAAATGACTGTTCCAACTAAGAAATCATCACTTGTATTGGATTATAAAATTCGTAATAGATTCATTGAACAGACGATGAAGGTTGAATATCTCAGTGTGACTATCACACATGATCTGAGCTGGAGCAGACGTGTTAATAACATATACTGAAAGGCCCAGAGAAATCTTGGAATACTGCAATGTAAATATAGACAAGCGGCTCCTGACCTAAAAACTTTATACTTACATGATAACTGTTAGACCTGCATTGGAGTATGCGACTGCATTTTGGGACCCGTAAATGATCCTTTCAAATAAACCAGATTGAGCCAGTACAGTGTCTGGCTGTGTGATTTATATTTTCTAAATATCAGAAGTGAATCTGTTACAGCATTTCTCGCCAGGGCTAGCCTTCCAGAACTTGCTACATGCAGAAAAATAGTGAGGTTACTATTTTTTTGTGACTTGTACAATGCCATGTTAAATAAAAGTTCCAACCTGTACTTGTGGCCTTCTGCAGGGTGTTGTCTTGTTACGGACACCCATATACATATTTTGTCAAACCTTGCATGCCTAGGGTCGACATTTTCGCTATCATTTCTAGTCAGAACGATAGAAGATAAACAAACTCAACACAGAGGTATTTGAAGGTATGAATTCCCTAGTGATACTTAAAAAGAAATAGTACTTCCTACTTGTTCGATTTGGGGTTCTGTTGTCCTGCTTGTATGCCATTTGTGTGCTGTTAATGTTGTTTCTATGTTGCAATTGCATCTTTTTATTTGCTTCAAGTTCGCTATTAGTTCCATGTGCCATGTGTTCTTTGTATATGCAGTATATGCCACTTAAACTGTGTTATTTGTGTGTTATCTTTCCAGTTTTGATTCTTAATTTTTTTTTGCCACTTCTATTTTGTGAGCTTGTCTTTTCTTTCTTTTTTTCTTAAGTGAAAATACCCACCTTGTTACAGTCCGAGAGGGCTCATCATCATCATCATCATCTTATTTTATGTCCACTGTCTGCTCAATGCACTGTCTTACATAAGTGTAATGTGCAATTTAGATTCACATGATATTAGGAGTATTGCAGAAAAAAGCTACTATGTTGCATTTTGCAACAAATGGAAGGTGTAACCATGGAAATGATGCCATCAGGATGCTGAGTACATGGCACACTAACTTCCACCTTGTGGCAACTTCCATCTTGGGGATTTGCCGTACCCATAGAAATGGCATCATCAACTAGTTAAGCTGGATTGGCAATGGTGGCATGCCAACTTCTGCTATGTAACATCAATGCTGTGTTGCCATTGGGCACCACAGTTCTATTTTATGGGAGAATGAAATGTGGCATCCAGAGCTGGGAAAATTCTAGTCAAGGGTAACTCATTTTACTTGTATTTTGCGATTTCTACAACTAATAACTTGGATTTGTGTATGTTCATTATCATGATTCCTTTTGCCCTTACTTCTTAGGCATGGTGATAACAGATCTAGAACGAAAATGGTGGCCTTAACGAAGTGTTGCAGGGCCTTAACTTTGAAATAACAAGCCCTCTCCTTGTGCTTTCTGCAGTGTAGTCAATAGTCGGCAATAACTTGTGTGAGATGTGATTCGTGTGGAAAGTGGCAAAGGTTGGCGCCATTTCCTCCTGCACCTCTTCAGGGTGCACAGAGGTCAGTGCCGAATACGTGTTGTGAAAGGGGAGTGTAAAAAAGGACAAAGCTAGCCCTTGCGTGCATTGCAGGAGACCCGAGCAGCAGCAGGATGCGGAGGAGGAAGAGTCGTCTGAAAGTGAGGAATCGAGTGACGCATCAGTGGCAGGCCACTCACCCGAGTCGGGTGAGGCTGCCAGTAATAGCTTGTCAACTGGAGAAAGACGGGCCAAGCGTCAACACCACAAAAAGCGAAAGAGAACCAAGCGAAGAATGGCCGAGGCAGCTGCACAGCCAGTTCCTGAAGGAAGAAGGTATGCTGCAGCTTCTTTATCATCGCTGTCACCATCTGTTTACTTGTGTCCAATGCAGGATGAAGGCTTCTGCTAGGGATCTGTGATTACCCCTGTCCTGTGTCATCTGACCGCATCCTATGCAGATCTGCTCATCCGGCACCTTTCTTATTGCTCTGATAGACCGGTAGTTCTCTGCTCTACGCATAACCTGTTTGACTCCACACTTTCCTCTTGATCCTTCTGTATGAAAGATGGCCTGAGCTCGACAAGCAGCTAATGGCAAAAAAAAAAAAAAGATGGACAACAAGCTCGACTCATTCGGTGCTGTTGTATTTTTTCTGCAGCCCTCACAACGATTTGAACCCATCTGTTACCCTGTGCTATGGTGCAAGGAGCCTGTTGAAGAGCGAAGTTGTGAACATATACGTTGCTGTTGTTATTGTCGTGTTGCCAGTTGTCTATTTCAAACTGGCATAAGTGTCACTTATACCATACATAATATGTACATACAGGTAGTAAGTATGTACAGGGGTATGTACAGCTTTTCTTCTTCGTCTATTCTAGAATTGCATCCTCCACAGGACAAGCAAGGGCTTAGCCATACTGAAAAGCTAAGAATTCGGAGAGCTTGACTTCTTCGACAGAACAGTTTTGCGGCAGTGCATTGTATTGAAACGTGTAAATAGACAGTTTTAGTTTAATGTACGCTTCGATCCCATAGATCAAATGAAAAAAAAAAAGTGTATATATATATATATATATATATTGTTACGTTTGGAAATACACAGATGAAAGAGGCTATATACAGGCTATTTACACTTGAGCCAGACCGCCAGGCCAACACTCGCTCGCGCCAAGGGCACCGACCCACTTCGTCGTCGTTCTCGCGGCGGCTCGTCCCTCGAGCATCGCTCGATGATATACTGCCGTAATAATATATATATGTATATATATATATATATATATATAATTCTCAGTCATAGCACTCATAGTACAGCCCTCTGGGCCATTCTCTTTTCGAAAGTAGTCTTATTGGAGTTATAATAATTACACAAAGGTATTTCGCTCTCGTGAGCAGCAGTCCTTGGGATAGTTACTAGGGCTAGCTTCCCATGCTAAGTGTGCCGCGCTCGCCTAGCACCTGATCAAGCTTTTCCTAGTCTCTAGAGCCGCTCGAATTCGCTCTTATACACGGTTTTTCCAAGAAAGTACACCTTCCAACCACTCGTAATCAGCAAAAATCGACCATCGCGGACATCAGTCTCTTTCCACGTAAGTATGAGGCTCTGGACAGGAGCTATGGCGTTTCAACGTAACCTGGGGCCTAACAGACCAACCGACTGAGCTATCTCTCCGGTAAGCATCCAAGGGCCGCGAGTTCAAATCCCCTGTTGTCTTCCCTTTTTTTCCCCCTCTTTTTAATATGTCTTTTAGTATATCACTGTACGGAGACCCTCTTAAAAAAAAAAATTCTCCTCTATTATGTATGGCCACCAGCGCGCGCATTCGATCCCAAAGATGAGATGAATATATATATATATAGAAAATTATCAGTCATAGCTCTCGTAGTATAGCCCTCTGGGCCGTTTCCTTTTCTTTTCTTCGAAAATAGTCCTATTAGGGTTATTGTAATTACACGAAGGTATTTCGCTCTCGTCAGCAGCAGTCCCTGAGATAGTTATTCTGGCGGCTAGCGTCCCACGCTATGCGTGCCGCCCTCGCACCTGTTTAAGCTTTTCCTAGACGCTAGAGTTATAATAGGTCCGCGCAACCTTGAGCGATCGGAAAGCGCGTTTTCCCCTCTTGGCCGGCGGAGAAGGGAGGCTTTGAGATAGTTCAAGTGGCTGAGGAGTTCTATAGAGATTTATACAGTACCAGTGGCACCCACGGCGATAGTGGAAGAGACAATAACCTAGAGGAAATCGAAATCCCACAGGTAACGCCAGAAGAAGTAAAGAAAGCCTTAGGAGCTATGCAAAGGGGGAAGGCAGCTGGAGAGGATCAGGTAACAGCAGATTTGTTGAAGGATGGTGGGAACACTGTCCTAGAAAGATTGGCCGCCCTATATACACAATGCCTCATGACCTCGAACGTACCGGAATCTTGGAAGAACGCTACCATAATCCTAATCCATAAGAAAGGGGACGCCAAAGACTTGAAAAATTATAGACCGATCAGCTTACTGTCCGTTGCCTACAAAGTATTTAATAAGGTAATCGCAAATAGAATCAGGAACACCTTACACTTCTGTCAACCAAAGGGCCAGGCAGGATTCCGTAAAGGCTACTCAACAATAGACCATATCCACACTATCAATCAAGTGATAGAGAAATGTGCAGAATATAACCAACCCTTATATATAGCTTTCATTAATTACGAGAAAGCGTTTGATTTAGTCGAAACCTCAGCAGTCATGGAGGCATTACGGAGTCAGGGTGTACATGAGCCATATGTAAAAATACTGGAAGATATCTATAGCGGCTCCACAGCCACCGTAGTCCTCAACAAAAAAAGCAACAAAATCCCAATAAAGAAAGGCGTCAGACAGGGAGATACGATCTCTCCAATGCTATTCACAGCGTGTTTACAGAAGGTATTCAGAGACCCGGATTGGGAAGAATTGGAGATAAAGAGTTAATGGAGGATACCTTAGTAACTTGCGATTCGCTGATGATATTGCCTTGCTTAGTAACTCAGGAGACCAATTGCAATGCATGCTCACTGACCTGGAGAGGCAAAGCAGAAGGGTGGGTCTGAAAATTAATCTGCAGAAAACTAAAGTAATGTTTAGCAGCCTCGAACGAGAACAACAGTTTACGATAGGTAGCGAGGCACTGGAAGTGGTAAGGGAATACATCTTCTTAGGGCAGGTAGTGACCACGGATCCAGATCATGAGACTGAAATAACCAGAAGAATAAGAATGGGCTGGAATGCGTTTGGCAGGCATTCTCAAATCATGAACAGCAGGTTGCCACTATCCCTCAAAAGGAAAGTGTATAACAGCTGTGTGTTACCAGCACTCACATATGGGGCAGAAACCTGGAGGCTTACGAAAAGGGTTCTGCTGAAATTGAGGACGACGCAACGAGCTATGGAAAGAAGAATGATGGGTGTAACGTTAAGGGATAAGAAAAGTGCAGATTGGGTGAGAGAACAAACGTGGGTAAATGACATCTTAGTTGAAATCAAGAAAAAGAAATGGGCATGGGCCGGACATGTAATGAGGAGGGAAGATAACCGATGGTCATTAAGGGTTACGGATTGGATTCCAAGGGAAGGGAAGCGTAGCAGGGGGCGGCAGAAAGTTAGGTGGGCGGATGACATTAAGAAGTTTGCAGGGACAACATGGCCATAATTAGTACTGACCGGGGTAGTTGGAGAAGTATGGGAAAGGCCTTTGCCCTGCAGTGGGCGTAACCAGGCTGATGATTATTATTATTATTATTGTAATGAAGAAAGGCAGAAATGACATCCCTATCATCATCAAGAGCGGAGGGCACGAGATCGGCGCTCGAACACCACCATCTGGCTCTCCCGACCTACTGTTCTGAGCTACCGCCTGTTTGTTGGACTCGTCCAATAAACCTCCTTACATTTGGTGGATCGTGCTGGGTACGCACATCGCCGACACCCTGGAACTCCGATCCCATACGTTGCACTCGACCATGCAAGCTGACGCTGCCGAACCGCCGCCATCTCTCCTGGCCGCCGTTTGCCCCGGCCCGGTTCGCCAGCGAGACCCCCCGGTATTTTCAGGTACGAAAGACCAGGACGTCGAAGACTGGCTGTCGGCCTACGAAAAAGTTAGTGGACCCAACAAGTGGGATGACTCTGCTAAGCTGAGTACCGCGAACTTTTATCTGGCTGGCGTGGCGAAGCTTTGGTATACGAACCACGAATCGGAACTTGAGAACTGGTCTGCTTTTAAAGAGGCAATATCTGCCATTTTCGGTCGCCCTGCCGTGCGGAAGTTACGCGCCAAGCAACGGCTGCGCACACGGGCACAGGAACCAAACGAAACTTTTACCGCCTATATTGAGGACATAATCGATCTCTGCAGGCGCGCCGATGCTTCAATGAGCGAAAGTGCCAAAATACAACATATAATGAAGGGTGTCGACGACGATATCTTTCAAATGCTTCTCGCGAAGTCTCCTGGCACAGTGTCTGAAGTGGTAACTCTGTGCCACAGCTATGACGAATTGAGAAAGCAGTGGGCTCTCAACCGACGTTCATCTCACACACACAGTCAACCACGCGTTGCACTGGACATCGTGCCTGACCAGTCGCACCTTCTCGCACAAATGAAAGAATTTGTGCGTGAGGCGGTAGCCCGTCAGTTCTCTCTCCTGCCGTTTGCTCAGCATGAGGAGCTCCCACAGCAGCAGCAACTGCAGCGACCAATCCCGTTGGCTCCCGTGCTTCGACACGTCATCCAAGAACAGATTTCCGAGGCCATGCCGGTGCCCATTCAGCAGCAACCTGTCGCTGCGCCTCTTAGTTACGCTGACGTAGTAAAGCGGCAGCAGCTTCAACAGCCCTCACCGTCCCATGGTGTGTCGTATGCTGCATCCTCGATTCAGCCGTCCGTGACATGGGCTGCTCCCATCACTGCGAATCCCTGGCGAACGCGCGACAACCGGCCGATCTGTTTTGCATGCGGTGGCCCTGGTCATATCGCCCGATTCTGCTGCCGTCGCGCGCCAGGATACTCAGACGCCCGTTCGCAGAACTACATGGATCGTCCACGCTCTCGTTATGAGAGTCCGGGTCCGCAAACAAGCACGTCTTCACGTGACTATCCGCAACCCACGTCTCGTCGCTCACCTTCACCCCGTCGCCGATCCTTGTCGCCCATGCGTCGTCGACCAGCCCCTGAAAATGAGGGAAACTAGCCCCCGCAGTTCGTGAGGCAAGAACTGCGCTGTTGAAATGCTCAAGTCCTCGAACTTTGCCGTCGAATATTGTCGAAGTTTCTGTAGAAGGCACCCGTGCATATGCTCTTGTCGATACCGGTGCTGCCGTTTCTGTTATAGACGCCACATTTTGCCGCAAGCTTCGGAAGGTGACCACGCCTCTTGAGATGATGCCCTTACGTACAGCGAATGGAGACCCTGTTCAGCCTATAGCTGCCTGCACTGCTCGACTTATTATCGCTAAAGAGCACTACACTGTTGAGTTTATCGTCCTTTCATCCTGCTCGCACGACATCATACTTGGCTGGGACTTTCTATCGCATAATCACGCCATTATTGATTGTGCCAGATCTGAACTTGAGCTCTTTCCGTTGTGTGATTGGTCCTACAACCCAGTTCATCAAGCCGCGCACAAACTAGTCGTAACAGAAGACACAGAAATTTCGCCGAGAGCAGCTGTTTTGCTCCCCGTGTTCTGCAACAGCATATGTGATGAAGCTGCATTCTTTGAACCATCACGCCTCCTTCTAAGTCGGAAGCCACTTCTTCTTCCTTATTCGACCCTCTCTATTTCGAATGGAACAAGCGCTCTCTGCCTCACAAATCCTCTTCCGTATCCCATCAAACTGCTTAAAGGTGAATCCCTTGGATGCGTGCAACCCATTTATATCGGCCAAATTTTTTCCGTGCAGCAAGATTCAGCTCGACGCGACCTCGACGTCGTATCCTTCTGATGTACCAGCTGCCGACCTATTCGATTTGTCACTCGCAGACGGACTGTCACCATTTGAACGCTCTGCTCTTCTCCAGCTGCTCTACCAGTTCCGCGACTCTTTCGATGTTGCCCAACGTGCCCTTGGCCGAACTTCTACCATTGTTCACTACATCGACACCGGCTCCAACTCGCCAGTGCGACAACGTCCTTACCGTGTCTCCACCGTGGAACGTCAAGTTATTACCGACCAGGTTGATGACATGCTTAAACGCGACGTTATCCGCCCTTCACAAAGTCCATGGGCATCACCTGTGGTTCTCGTTAAAAAAAAGGATGGATCAATTCGCTTCTGCGTTGATTACCGGCGCGTAAACAAGGTCACTCGAAAAGACGTGTACCCGTTACCCAGAATTGACGATGCCCTTGATTGCCTACAACGTGCCGAGATTTTTTCATCGTTAGATTTGCGTTCCGGGTATTGGCAGGTGCCTTTAGCAGAGGCCGACCGTTCAAAGACAGCCTTCGTCACGCCTCACGGTCTATATGAATTCAATGTCATGCCCTTCGGCCTCTGCAATGCGCCTGCCACCTTCGAGCGCATGATGGACTCTGTTCTGCGGGGTTTGAAGTGGCACATATGTCTCTGCTACCTCGACGACATTGTTGTCTTTGCGCCAGATTTCGCAACCCATCTGGAACGCCTCAACCATGTCCTGACGTGTCTGAAGACTGCTCAGCTGCAACTAAATCTCAAGAAGTGCCGCTTTGCAGTGCGGAAACTTACAGTTCTCGGTCACGTCTTATCAAAAGACGGTGTGCTTCCGGACCCGGCTAAACTACGAGCCGTGACTGACTTCCCCAAACCGACGACTCTAAAGCAGTTACGAAGCTTCGTAGGGTTATGCTCCTACTTTCGTCGGTTTGTGCGCAACTTCGCCTCCTTAATTGCGCCTTTGACCAAACTTTTAAGCAGCGCCTCAAATCTTTCGTCATGGTCTTCTGAGTGTGACCAAGCTTTCTCCACCCTTCGCCGTCTCCTGACGTCACCACCTATACTGCGCCACTACGATCCTACGGCCGCAACTGAGGTGCACACAGACGCCAGTGGTGTCGGCCTCGGTGCTGTTCTCGCACAACGAAAGCCTGGGTTCGCAGAGTATGTCGTCGCATACGCCAGCAGAATGCTCACCAAGGCTGAGTCAAACTATAGCGTCACCGAGAAAGAATGCTTGGCAATAGTCTGGGCGCTTGCCAAGTTCCGCCCTTACTTATATGGCCGGACGTTTGATGTAGTGACGGATCATCATGCATTATGTTGGTTGTCTTCGTTGGAGGATCCGTCAGGTCGCCTTGCCCGCTGGGCTCTTCGACTTCAAGAGTTCGACATCCGCGTTATATATCGTTCCGGAAGCAAGCATGCCGATGCTGGTGCACTGTCGCGGTCACCACTATCCACCGAAACTGCGTCCATATCCACTATAGACCACCCATTGTCAGCTCTTGACGTCACCACCTTCTCCTCTACACAGCGCCACGATCCCTGGATCGCTTCACTTCATGACGTTTTATCCGAGGCACCCACCCTTTCGACCACTCGAACACTGCGACGCCAAGCTTCGCAATTCAGCATCCGTGATGGCCTCCTGTACCGGTGCAACTACTCGCCGGATGGTAGGAAGTGGCTCCTAGTTATCCCCAGAACACTGCGCTCTACAATCTGCACGTCCTTTCACTCCGACCCGCAGTGTGCTCATGGAGGTGTCTTCAAGACCTATGAACGCTTACGCCAAAGGTACTACTGGCGCGGAATGTTTCGCTTTGTCCGCAAGTTCATTCGCGGCTGCCAGGAGTGTCGGCGACGCAAAAAAACCACCGCATCCTGCCGCAGCTTCATTACAGCCCCTTCCATGCCCAGACCGCCCATACAACCGCGTTGGAATCGACCTTTATGGACCTTTACCTTTGACCACGGCGGGAAATCGATGGGCTATCATTGCTGTCGACCACCTTACACGATACGCCGAAACCGCTGCTCTCCCCACCGCGACAGCACAGGACGTCGCCTCTTTCATTCTCAAGCGTTTTGTGCTTCGACACGGTCCTCCTTGCGAACTCCTCAGTGACCGTGGCCGCGTATTTCTCTCTGATGTAATCCAAGCACTTCTCCACCAGTGCAACATTGTGCATCGGACGTGTACTGCCTACCACCCTCAGACGAACGGTCTCATTGAGCGGTTTAATCGGACACTGGGCGACATGCTTGCGACACATGTTGCATCTGATCTGTCCAACTGCGACCTGGTTTTTCCATTTGCGACATACGCGTACAACACCGCTACGCAAGTCACAACCGGGTATTTTCCCTTCTTCCTTCTGTACGGTCGCCAGCCGACGCACACTATCGACACGTTGCTGCCATACGCACCAGATGCCTCAGAGTGCACGCCCGTGTAGGAAGCCGCCCGTTACGCTGAAGATTGCCGACAACTAGCCAAGCGCTTTACTACAGCCGACCAACAACGCCAGAAAAGCGCCCGCGATGATGACCACTCTCCTGCCGCAACATTCACTCCTGGAGCACTTGTGTGGCTGCTTGTACCACCCTGCGCCCCTGGCTTGTCGTCCAAACTTCTCCCAAATTATCATGGTCCCTACCGCGTCGCCGAGCGTACTTCGCCCGTAAACTACGTAATTGAACCTCTTACGCTGCAAGGCGACCGTCGTCGACGTGGACGTGATGTTGTTCACGTAGACCGCCTCAAGCCGTACGTCGACGCTCTTGTCCCCATCTGTTAGATCGCCGGGATGGCTCCACCTTTCTCGACGGGGGCAATTGTAATGAAGAAAGGCAGAAATGACATCCCGATCATCATCAAGAGCAGAGGGCACGAGATCGGCGCTCGAACACCACCATCTGGCTCTCCCGACCTACTGTTCTGAGCTACCGCCTGTTTGTTGGACTCGTCCAATAAACCTCCTTACATTATTATTATTATTATTATTATTATTATTATTATTATTATTATTATGCTACCATTGCGTGCGCTATAATATAGCTGGTTGTTGCTGCATATGTGCAGAACTCTATATGACCCATAGCATATAGCATACGTGCGCATTTTCTCAGATTTAGCGTTAGCCTCTTTGCATGGTTTGTGTAGTTTGCGTGAAACATGGCTGTGGTCCTGGATGCCCGCTTCAAATTGAATTTGGTATGTATTTTGCAAAATTCACTTCGTTTGTAACAAAGCACTGTGTAAACGGCTTTCGCTTAGTCTCAGGTTGCTTTGATGGCAGAAATATTGTGGATAACCTTGCATAGTTTTCGAGATCGCTTCTCGTTTCGAACGAGTTGAAGCCTAATGGAAGAAACATTCGAGAGGTCAGCGCTACCTATCGCTCCAGTTGGGAGATAGCCGCAATGGCGGCATATGGCCTCTGAGATCCAAACATCTCACAGGGCAACTAAAGGTGTAACAAACGTGCGCTGTTTAGCATACGCTATACTATAGCATATAGCACATGCTGTAGTTGCATACGCTGAATTAAAGTTGTCTTATAAGAAACGCCAAAATGTGCAGTGAAGCCTACATGTGTGCAGCAAAGTGCACCTTCGTTACTGTGTGAACGAAGGTGGGCCTTTTTTCGTTTTTTAACAACAAATAATTTTTTTTTCTGACAAGCTTTCCCTTTCTGACACTAACTTCTTGCTTGCTCTTGCCTTACTTAATCAACAGAATAGCTTGCATGCAAAAAGAAACAAAGAAATATTTGCGACTTTTTTGCAAGTTTAAAAAAAAATGTTGCTGTCCCTAAAGGCTCAAAAAAACAGGCTGGTGAGTTAGTTGGTACTGCATAACTTGAGGTATAGCGCAAAAGGGCCTGCACATGTTTTTGTCTTCTCTGTCGTCCTGTGTGCCCTTTAGCACTGCGCCTCCAGTCCCTAAAGGGTTAATCTCAACTAGAATATCTGTTACCTGGATTTGCTCTTGACTCCATATTGCTATCTCCCTGTCTCTGTGTACCTGCCAACTCTCATAAATTTTCCATAGTTTTCGTGTTCCTGAAATAGGTGAAATGAGCAGTAACACAGCTGTGATCTGAAGAGAGTATTTTGCTTGTCACTTTGTGCTGTTACAAGTTTGCTGTGTCTCAAGGTAAAGCAACGATAATAAATACTTAAGTATCCTATAAAAGGTGTATCCTGAGAGCAAAAGCGAGCAGCTAGGCCGCACCGCAGTGAATGGACAGGCGTCGACCAGCAAGATACGTGAGGTTATTCAAACACATTAACTTATAGGAAAACGGGGTGGAGGGGAAGGAAGATACAAAGTAACAAACCATGCGCAGTGTTCTATTGTGCAACAGCTGCCTTGCAGATTGCCACATTTCTCTTTTCTTAGAATCCATAATGCTATGCAGGCTTTTTTCATAGGTGGAGTGACACAGTTGAGGTTGAATATCTGTGACGTCCACCGGCACTTCCTGATAGGGATGCATTTCCGTCACTGGACCGCAAACTGGTCTTCTCCATGCCTATGCTTGGGACTGCATTGGATGTTACATCGGGCATTCGTTTATGAACCTGGTCTGCATGCCGGTGAATGGCACTGTTGTTCATCTCTACAGACACCACTCTAGAACCCGCTGTTGACTTGATCTTGCCAGGAGTCCATTTGTCTGGTTGGTTCAATCATTTTGAACATACACTGTATTACCTGGCACGAACGTCCACTGCGCACTGGCCATCCGACTCGTCTGGGGGGGGAGGGAGGGCTGGCACGCTCCTGGGGGGAAAACACATATCAGGTCTTGTTGGCAGCTTGTAACACAATAGAAATTCCGAGGATGAAAGCCCAGATTCTTGCGGCGCGTTGTGATAATGGCATAGAAGCCTTGCTAACGATGCATGCAAGTCCATCGCGCCCACATTCTTCAAGCCGTCCTTTACAGTGTGTACAGCATGCTCTGCCATTCCGTTACTCTGAGGATGATAGGGGGGGGTACAAATATGAATGCCATTTCTCTGCATAAACTGAACAAATTCCCGGCCGAATAATTGAACCCCATTATCTGAGACAACTGTGCGAGGTAACCTAAAACGGCTGAACAGAGTGCGCAGGGCTTTGACTATGCTACGGGACGTTGCCTCGGACGACGGAATGGCTTCTGGCCATTTACTATGCGAGTGGACGACTATGAACAACATTTTGCTTTGAATCGCTCCTACGTAGTTGATGTGTGTGCTAGACCACCTCTCATGCGTTTTAGGCCAGTTTACTGGTTTCTGCGTAGGTGGCATTGGCAGTGCTTGGACACAGTTTTTACAACTCGAGACATGCCGAGTGTCTTCATCTAACTTGTGCCACCAGAACTTCAACCTGACAACCACCTCCATGGTAGAAACCCCCTGATCAGCAACATGCAACAACTTCAAGAGCCTCATGTTTACCACTGCTGGCACTATAACCCGATGGCCCCTGTACAGCAACCCCCAATGAACCAAGAGCTCTTGCCACTTTTTGTGGTATTCAGCAAGGTCTGGTTCATAGCTGCTTGATTTTCTTGGCCAGCCGTCAACGGTGTACCTGTACACTGCAGAAAGCGTGACGTCGGTCGATGTTAACGCTTGTAGTTCCTTCGCAGGAATAGCCGGCTCATCCCAATGGTGCAGCATGAGCTCTGTCGCATGAGCTCTGTCGAATCTTCCTAGGCACCAACTTCATGCAGTGAAGGTTGAGGCAAACGATCCAGTGCGTCAGCTGTTAGTAGGTGTGTACTGGGCTTGTAACGCAGACAATACTTGTAAGCACCAAGCAGAAGTGCCCATCTTTGCATTCTCGCTGCAGGCATCGTGGGCGTTTGATGGTCTGGTCTTAGCAGACCCAGCAGCGGCTGGTGATTTGTAACCAGACTAACCAGACTAACCAGACTGAACCCTTTTCATTGATGTGATGTCCAAAATAAGTTACGGATGGTTCCTGGAAGCAGCATTTTTCTGAACGAAGCTTTATACCATGCTCACAGAAGCAGTGCAAGACTGCTTTCAAGTTTTGGTTGTGCCTCCCCTTTTATTCTGATACGAGAACGTCATCCAGGTATGCTTGCACTCTCAATAACCCTTGCAATATTTTCTCAATTGTTTTCTGAAATATTGCTATCACTGAAGAGATATCAAAAGGCACCTATTGTATTGAAAAAATCCCTCGTGTGTGTTGATAACTGTCCATTTCCATGTGTCTTCATCTAAAGGAATTCAATCTTAGCATCTTTTAAGTCTAGGATGCTGAACTGGTCGCGACTGTGCAAATTAGCAAACATATCGTCAATCACGTGCAGCAGATATTGTCCTACTTTGCATACTGCATTCAATGCGACCTTGAAGTCACCACAAATTCTTACTGCCCCGTCTTCTTTTAGCACCGGAACTATTGGGTGTGGCCCATTCAGAGTGTGTGACGGGTGATAAGATTACCATGGCCACCAGCCTGTCTAGCTCATTCAAAAATTTATATTGCAATTCAATTGGAACTTTCCTGCCTTGCAAAATTTCGGCTTTGCTTCGTCCCGGATCAGCAGACACGCTGGTGACCCTTTGAAAAGTCCAAGCTCTTCCATGAATAGGTCCGCGAACTCTTCCTTAAGGGTAGTGTCCATGCTCTTACGACTGGTTAATGCAGCGACGTGCCAGAGCGATCGTCATTTGGCATTCAGCTTCTGCAGCACTTCACGACCACAGAAGGTCATGCCATTGCAGCCTAGCACCACCAAACTGCATGGAACTGTTGCTGATTTGTACGAAATGTGCAGTGGCAGTATGCTGAAGACTGGAAGTTTTCTAAGATAACAAGGTAGCGTGATATTTGATTGCTGTAGTGGCGGCCACCGTTGATGGTGAGCTTCATAGACGTCCCATGGTATAACACAAACTGGGGAGCCAGTGTTGATGTCCATATTTCATTTCATGGAATTCTACTTGAAAATTTATCATATAGGTGGAACCAGTGTACGAGCGGTGGTTACGGACCAAATTTGTGACACCTCACTGTGACACCTCGCTCCCTGTACCATCATGGCCATCGTTCTGTTTGCAGTTTTGTGCTGTCTACATAAGACATCTCCAGCATACCATTAAAGCTTGTTTCTCTCTCCCCCTCTCTCTCTGTCGCACATCCAAGCTAATTACCTTCGTCGGCTGCACTTAAACACCTGCGCTTATGTACCGGGCAAGCCGGGCTGCGGTGACTCGAACTAGCACAGCACTTGCATTGTTTTTCGTCGCCACGCTGTTCCACTTTTCCAGATGTAGACTGGTGCCATTGCTTTATCCTTAGAACTTTTCCTTGATCCGACGATGCTGTGCCCATACATATTGCATGTATTTTTTGCAGCTAATGCAAGTAGCCAAGCATCCTTCAGAGTCGATTCTTTCTTCGCAACCAGCTGCATTTGTAGGTTCTTTGATTGCACGACGCAAACAATCCGGTCCCTTAGCATCCCATCTCTCGTAGAACCAAAGTCACAGTTTATTGCAAGCCTCTGAATTTCTACCATGAATGTGTGCACTGATTCTCCTTCCTGCTCACATCAGCTGGAAAACATTAAGCTTTCTGCAATTTCACGTGGTTCAGGATCGTAATAGTCGTTAAGTGCCTTCACAGCTTCATCATACTTTGCGAAGCGCGGCTTGTCTAGTGCAAGTCTTCCACTTAAAGTATCGATTGTCTTCGGTCCAAGGGTGGCAGTCAACAATGCTTGCTTCTTAGCATCGTTACTGATTTCATTTACTTCATAATAGGCTTCAGCTTTAATAAGGTAGGACGACCA
The DNA here is from genome assembly GCF_050947875.1 of Dermacentor variabilis. Lineage (NCBI taxonomy): Eukaryota > Metazoa > Arthropoda > Arachnida > Ixodida > Ixodidae > Dermacentor > Dermacentor variabilis. The sequence continues at coordinate 5,315,426 of NW_027460324.1, forward strand.
CTTCGTCGAACTCTGTCAGCACGTGGCACGTGGTGGTCTGTGAGTCAGTCCACTGCAGCGTTTTGGCCGTTTGTGATTGAAAACCTCGTCGCCACTATTGCAAAAGTGAGTGGCTAGGCTGCACCGCAATGAACAGATAGTCACCGACCAGTAAAAGACGTGTGGTTATTTGAAACACGTAAAGTTATAGGAATATATGGTGGGGGACAAGGAGAGAACAAAGTAATGAAGCATGCTCAGTGTTCCACTGCGTAACTGCTGCCTTGCAGATTGCCACACTCACTTTGTGCTGTTGCAAGTTTGCTGTGTCTCGAGGCAAATCGTTGTTATAAAGTACGTGGGTGTCCCACAGATGTTTCCTCAGAGCAAAAAGAAAAAAAAGTGCTATTCTCTCTTACAGTGTTGTGTCGCTGGGATATTTATAGGTTTTAAAGCTCATGCAGTCGCAGGTATTTCTCTGTAGTATCACATGTCATTTTCTATTGAACATGTATATTTTGTGTACATGTAGTCAGGGGTTCGACAAAAATTTGTCTAGTTAAGTAACATGGTGAATGTACAGGTTGTGGTCACTGACTATGTCAAGCTGAAAAGTAAAAGGTAGTTCGTAGCCCATGTGGCTTCCTTGGTCCCACTAATGCAGACAAAAATTGCTCTTCCTTTATGCCAAGGTATGACAACAGTACAGGTGAGAGCATATACCTTCTATCTACTCTCGCTCGCTACGTCATGTCTTCGCATAAAATGTATGAACAGGTCTTGTACACCTTAGTGTGACCAAGGAATCAGTATGGGCTCTGAACTGTCTGCTTTTTCACCTTGACTTGACCACAACTACTTCAGTCTATGCACTATGTGCTCATGGAAAAGTTTAGGGACTGCTATGTCACAGCACTACAAATTTGGTCACCAAAGGTTATGTGGACTCTGATCTACGTGTACGAGCTAATATTAGGCTGATATCACACAAACTGGAAATGGTGTAAAATCATTAGTAGTAAGCCTTATATTGTTGCATATGTCTTGAGGACGTCATTGGTCTCAATCCTGGTAAAATTGGGAGTGAAATGAAAAAAGAAAATCAAAATAGATTACAAAGGTAGTCTGTTGTGTCATTGTGACTACCTGAATAACATGTCGCAAAACTATGCTGCTACACGTCACGGTAGCCCAGTGGCTATGCTCGAGGTCGCGGGTTCAATCCTGGACCTGGGGTGCCGCACACCGATGGAGCTGCAATGCAAGCACATTTGTATTTGGTGCTGCACCTTCAAGAACCAAAGGTGGTCAAAATTAATGTGGAGCCTTCCACTATGGCATGCCTCATAACCAGGTTGTGGTTTTGCCACGTAAAATCCCAGGACTAAATAACTAGTAATTGATAAAATGACAAAGCTGCACTGCCTTATGCTGATGTTGTTGGCCTGGAAATTAATTGAGGAAGCTCTTCATGATGTCTCACTATAGCGACATGCCCTGAGAGGACCTTGCACGTGGAATGTCACTCATAAAAAGAGTTAGGGTAGTGGCAGTGGCTTTTCTAATATATATGGGTTTTGCCACTTCAAAAGGCAGAAAACAACTAATTTTATTTTCTTAGATTCAGGTACTATGACCCTATAATGTTGCCAGATTACCTCCAGCTGTTGAATTGTCTACTATTGCTGTGTATAAGAAGTAGCACTATTTTTCAAACCAGTGGGGCCATATGACACAATTTTCACACCTGCTCCAGCCAGATCCAGCGCTGCAAGGACTGTGTGTGTGGGGTCTATATCAGTGTATGTTTGCTACCTTTTCTTTTTTGTTGCAAAATCTGCCTAACTGTGCTGCGGCTAGTATTTTATCTGCTTGTTTGAAATATTACCTGTGGCAGACAGAATCATTCAGCCTCTGTGGTTAGCTTATTGGACATTACCCGCACATAAAATGAAATTGTTCAATTAGCTGATGAGCAAAGTTTCAGGAATTGACTTTTTATACATTCGTGTTTGGGCACACATTGAAATTGCACAAGTGAAACCGATTGATCACAAGGTTGCCGAAACCCCTAGGCTACCACGAGTTGTGAGATGTCCTCCTTTAAGATTTACCTCAATATACGCAGAATGTCTTGTAACCAATCTTCCAAGAGCCCGCATTGTACAATTAAGGAAGGAACTAAGTAACATGCGAGTGCTAATCTTGCAAATATTTGCTGTGCATCCATACAGAAGATATTGCAGGACTAGCACTAGTTTTGATGCCGTTATTATGTGGCTTTGTCTTTGCAATTGCAACACGTCATGAAGCTAACAATTTAAAAAAATATTTAGGGAAACCTTGCGAATTAGCAAATCAGGTTGCACATTTTTGTGTAAGTAATGTCTAACTCATCAAGCAATCCACCTGGAAGAAACTCTATTAACCAGGTTGTACAAAAATGTGCAACTTGGTTTGCTAGATAATGAAGGTTTGCTAAATATTTTTTAAATTACTGGCAAGATGGAATTGCACTAACTGCCACAGGCAATTAAAAAAGAAACCGGTTTGGAGTAAACAAAAATTGCAGTAAGCATACTTGCTGCAGCTAGCATATTTGCATATTGTAACAGATACAAAAGGCACGGACAAGAGAAAAGAAGGGAAGACGAAGAGGACGAAGCGTTGGAGAGGCCGAGCTGCGCTACTATCACGCGACGATCATCATCCATTGCCTGTAAATAAAATCATTTCTTCGCAACTCTTCGTAACAGTTGTGGTGGAGGTGCGGGGTAATCGACACCCGAAGACGGAGGCTGAACCAGAAATTCTTCGACGGAGCCGTCGCATTGCTGGACTCCCACCGTATCTACCGGAGCTGAATATGTCCCACGACGCAGACGAACAACGGCCCATTCCAACAGCTGCGCCGACAAGTTCCGTTCTGCAACTGAGAGATGCGCGTCCCTTCGCCGGAAGATCGGACGAAGACGTCGAGGAATGGCTCGTCCATTATCACCGGGTGAGTGCCGCCAACAAGTGGAACAGCGCTTCTCAGCTTTCGAACGTCGTGTTCTTCCTAACGGATACTGCGTTGCTGTGGTTCGACAATAACGAGGAAACGTTCACAACATGGGGAAGATTTGTTTCCGAAATCAAAGAGAGATTCGGCGACTCCGCGACGAAAAAGAAAAGGGCGGAACAGACGCTACTGCAACGTGCGCAAGTGCCAGGCGAAACCTGCACGACCTATATTGAGGCGGTAATAAAACTGTGTAGGCTGGTGGACTCTGGAATGTCTGAGGAAGATAAAGTCGGGCACATCCTGAAAGGAATTGCCGAAGACGTCTATAATTTCCTCATCGCAAAGGACAACCTGGCTTCCGTCACTGACATCATTCGGCATTGTCGTACTTTCGAGCAGCTGAAAACGAGGCGCATCACGCCGAAGTTTGGCAGGCTAGCCAATGTGACAACAGTTGCAAGCGTGGACAGCAACCAGCCCCTCGATCTTGCATCAACGATCAGACAAATAGTTCGGGAAGAGCTTAGCCTGCACGCACAAGCGACACATTCAGGCACTCACAGCTTCCGCTTATCACCAGATTTCCAGTCAAACGTGGCATCCATCGCCCCGTATCCTGCGGCGAGGGGCACCGAGGATTATGAACTCGCGCCCCGACAGCAGCCACGTCTCTACGACAGAGGCGCTACTTATGACGCTCGGCCACAACGAGAGCAGCCGCGGTTTTACCCCCGAGGTCCTGTGACTTCTGTCAGGCCGCGACAAGAAGGGCACCGACCCTACTACCACGACGTGACTTATGAACGATATGACGGATTTCAGCGAGGCGCAGAGACACGTTATCCACATGACAACGAACTTTCTCGCCGCCCGCAGCAGCCTAGCATCCGTTTCGAGGAAGATGCTGTGCACCACGACCCTCCCGTGTGCTACAACTGCGGTGCCACAGGCCATATAGCACGGTATTGTCGCCAAGGCCGTCAATCACGAAGGACACCAACAATGCTATCGCCACCCAGAACCCGTACTTCATATGACTTGCGGACGACCGATTCCCTTCCAATGGACCACTTCCCACACGAGACCAGACGCAGCGATTCGCCAACTTCTGAGCGGAGTTTGACGCCACCAAATAATCGTCCCCGTCGCTCTCCGTCCCCTCGGCGCCGTTCTTCGTCACCGCCGCCGGGAAACTAGCATCCGCGGCCAATGGAGGTGAGGTCGCCGGACGGTCTTTGCCAGAAATTCCTCTGCCTGTTGTGATGCTCAAAAACAAAGTGAATGTCTCGATTGACGGAATACCGACCATGGCGTTAGTTGATACTGGGGCGACTGTGTCTGTGATGAGCCTCGCTTTCAAGAACCGTCTAGGCCACAAAGTTATGTTTTCTTGGAACGACGGTATTACTTTTCGTGGAGTGGGCGGCGAGTGGCTTCATCCCCTTGGTGTTTGTGCTGTGAGTGTTTTGTTGGCTGGGAAAGTTTTTGTGTCGGAATTCGTTGTTCTTGCTCGTTGTTCGCACGATGTTATTCTTGGTATTGATTTTCTTGAACAGTGCGGCGCTTCCGTGGACTGTGGTTGTGGCGAAATATCATTTAACAAGTTAATTATATCAACAGATTCCGAACAAAGCTCGCGTGGCGAACACAGGGACACAGACACACTCAGTGTTCTTGATGAAGTGATTGCACCATCGTGGTGCCTGACGCCCGTTCGTGTTTCTGCAACTACTGTTGACGCTGATTGTGTTGATATTGTAGTTAGGCCTCTCCGCATAAACTGTGCTAAAAAAGATATACTTGTGCCCTGCTCTGTCGTATGCATGACGAAAGGAGTCGCCACATTGTGGGCGCTGAACTGTTCCGCCACGCCGGTTGTCCTTCCTCGCGGTATGAAAATCGCTCTCTTCGATGAAGCCGCATGTAACTCAATGGCGGCCCTAACTACGGACGTCTCTACAGCTTGCTCTCCTTGCGATAATAGCCATTTTGAAGAGCTAATGCTTGGCATGATCAGCAAGGCTCTCGGTACGTCGGAACGGCAAGCACTGGTACATGTCCTTGCCAGGCATGAGGCTGCATTCGACTTCACGCATGGAGATGCACCCCTTCATTTGCCGTCGTCCCGCGCTCGTCACAGAATAGATACCGGCTCCGCACACCCCATCCGCCAGAAGCCCTACCGAGTGTCATCCTCCGAGCGAAAGGTTATTGCACAACAAGTCAAGGAGATGATGGACAAAGGTGTCGTTCAAGAGTCGTCTAGTCCTTGGGCAGCCCCAGTAATCCTGGTCAGAAAAAAAGATGGCTCCTGGAGATTCTGCGTGGATTACAGACATCTAAACGCAGTGACGAAGAAGGATGTCTATCCACTACCGCGAATAGATGACGTCATTGATTGCTTACACGCTGCTTCTTACTTCTCAACACTTGATTTGCGATCGGGGTATTGGCAAATACCTATGGACCCTGCCGACAAGGAAAAGACCGCTTTCGTGACTCCAGATGGCCTATTCGAATTTAATGTTATGCCTTTTGGCCTTTGCAATGCTCCTGCCACCTTCGAAAGATTCATGGACACAGTACTACGTGGTCTGAAGTGGGAGATATGCATGTGTTACCTCGATGATGTTGTAATCTTTGGCCGCACGTTTGAAGAACATAATCAACGCCTCAGCCTTGTTCTCGACTGCATCGAGAAAGCTGGGCTGGTTCTAAACTCAAAGAAATGCCGCTTTGGCGAACGTCAAACACTGGTCCTGGGACACTTAGTTGACAAGGATGGCGTCAGACCCGATCCTCGTAAGATTGAAGCGGTGAGCTCCTTCAAGCCACCACAATCAGCACGAGAACTTCGCTCATTCATTGGCCTATGTTCATATTTTCGTCGTTTTGTTCCCAGGTTTGCCGACATCGTTTACCCGTTGACAAGTATTTTGCGACAAAATGCATCCTTCAATTGGACACCAGAGTGTGACGCATCATTTTCTCAACTGAAATTTATACTAACGTCAGCACCGCTCTTGCGTCACTTCGATCCGTCTTGCCCAACTGAAGTTCACACTGATGCTAGTGGAATTGGGATAGGAGCGGTGCTTGTACAACGTCACAGTGGCGCAGAACATGTAGTCGCATATGCCAGCCGTTGCCTGAGCAAATCTGAACGGAATTATACGGTTACGGAACAGGAATGCCTGGCAGCTGTTTTCGCCATACAGAGGTTTCGGTGTTATCTTTACGGTAGACCATTCAAGATTATCACCGACCATCATTCTTTATGCTGGCTGGTCGGTTTGCGTGATCCCTCTGGTCGCCTCGCACGTTGGGCACTGCGCCTCCAGGAATACGACTTTGTGGTGTCGTACAAGAGTGGCCGTCGTCACGCTGACGCAGACTGCCTCTCTCGGATTCCTCTTGCGGCTACCGACTGCGATGCTGAGAATTTTGACGACTGTCTCGCTGCTGTTACTTCTACGTTCCCTGACGCGGCAGACTTTCAGCGAGAACAACGGAGTGATGTTACCCTCGATCCGCTTTTTGTTGCCGCCCGTACTTCTCAAGGCAGTGGTCGCTTTACCGTCCGTGATAAATTACTCTACAAAACTAATTATTCCGGGCATGGAGCGCGTTTTCTGCTTGTTGTCCCGGAGAGCCTTCGCTCCGACGTTCTACGCGCCATGCATGATGATGTGACATCCGGCCATTTCGGTTTCGTACGAACACTACACCGCACGCAGGAGCGCTTTTACTGGCCCAAGATGTACGAAACAACCAAGCGCTATGTCGCTAGTTGTGAAACGTGCCAACGTCACAAGCGACCGACCACCGCAGCCCCGGGTCCCCTTCGGCCATCGACACCACCCAACACGCCATTCGAGCAAGTAGGCATTGACCTTTTGGGTCCATTCCCGTTATCTAGCAACAAGAACCGTTGGATAATTGTCTGCGTAGACCATCTTACACGGTATGCAGAAACTGCAGCCATACCGTCTTCCACCGCCGCTTGCGTGGCGGCCTTCCTGTTGCGTTCCGTGGTCCTTCGTCATGGCCCACCACGTGTCATCATCAGCGACCGTGGTCGCCAGTTCACTGCTGATGCCATTGAAGAGCTACTTCGTTTGTGCACTTCCCAGTTCCGTCATTCCACGCCGTACCATCCACAGACCAATGGCCTCGTTGAAAGGACGAACAGAACGCTGACCAACATGCTTGCCATGTACGTCTCCTCCAATCATAAGAACTGGGACGACGTGCTGCCCTTCATCACTTACGCATACAACACGGCGAAACACGAAACCACGAACTATAGCCCATTTTATCTCCTCTATGCCAGGTTACCGCGAAGCCCTCTGGACACTTTCTTACCGTTCGTTCTGCACAGTGACGATTCTGTATCGAAGACTTTGTGTCTCGCCGAAGAAGCGCGTCGAATAGCTCGTCTTCGTACTCTGGCCTCGCAAAGTCGTTCGAAAGAGCGATACGACAACCGTCACGTACAAGTATCGTTGGAAAAAGGTGACTTGGTCCTTCTTTGGACACCGCAACGCAAGCGTGGATTGTGCCAAAAGTTATTGTCAAAATATTCAGGCCCATTTGTAGTTGTGGACCGCCTGAGCGAACTCACTTACGTCATAGCTCGCCTACTGTGCAATGGTCGGCGATCAAGCAGAACTCAGCTGACTCACATTGCTCGCCTGAAGCCTTTCTACCCTGCTTGCGCATCCTGACTCGCCCCACGGGCTTCGTCTGCTTGCGGGGAAATGTAACAGATACAAAAGGCACGGACAAGAGAAAAGAAGGGAAGACGAAGAGGACGAAGCGTTGGAGAGGCCGAGCTGCGCTACTATCACGCGACGATCATCATCCATTGCCTGTAAATAAAATCATTTCTTCGCAACTCTTCGTAACAATATCATGTTTTACAAATTTTGTGTGCATATGCTTTACGTGTTGTGTGGTATCTGCATCAGTAAAAGGGAGCTGCAGCGAATGCGTTTCACAAAAGCGAAGCAGTGCAAAACTTTTTTTGACAGCACCACTGTTCTTTATTAGCAACTAGAAATAATTAGGTTCTATACATAAAAAATTGTTTATGCACAGGTACACGCATCAAAGACCTGTTTGGGTCGTGCTCAAAGATGGGGTGTGGCAAATGGCTTGGTTCTCTTGGCATGTTTATTTGTTTTTTGCTACAGTAGTTTGTCAAATTGTTAAGCCAGCTTCACCCAAACCTAACCATTAAGCATCATGGCCAAGTGGGTGCTTAGGGAACTATATGCTGTAATGTTTGGAACATAGTGAAAATAGTTACAGTGATGGCATAACATGCAAAATGTGTCTAAGAGCTATGGTTTACCATGAAAACTACATAAATGGATAAAAAGAAAAAGGAAAACCAACATAGGAACAATTGGCTGTGAACTTGTGGCGTGCAAACATCTTGTCTTGATTTAAGTTGCACTGTGGTAAAGGAAGCCCTTGTGCAACATGTCACATCCAGCCGCCATTTCTTCCCCTCCACATTTTGGTACCGGCTAACTCAACGCCCGGCGCCATCCACGGGGCTACTCAGAACGCCCACTCAGCTAGCTTGCCATTCCTGCAGCATGGGACCAGATTAAGCTCGTAATTACAGTGTAATTGTTTGTATGTGGCACTGTGAAGCATATCCGTAGAAGACTGTCCTTGATCGTCGTGCAGACGCTTCCGCTTTCTGTTGGGCATTGCTGGGGAGGAACACTTCTGTGTGGACCCCAAGCCCCATCGCAGCCTGCTGGCCTTTGACTGCCTGCCCTTCAATGAGCTGGCTGTCTTCCCCCGAGGCTGGCGGTGTGACACTGCGCCGTTGGAAGCACGGTGAGACTCTTTCGCGTGGTCCTTCCTCGTGCCGCCTGCATTTATTTAGTCTTGCACAGTGGGGTACCAGTTGGTTGGGCTCGGTCGGCGGATGGTGGTTGGGCGTTGCTGTCGTGGATGCTTGCGGTTGAATTCGAGCAGTATGGTAAAGTGAGATGAAGGTAAATTATATCAAACGCACAAAACTTACTGCGAAACTTGCTAGAGTACTTACTTACTCATGTAAAATAATTCCCTGATAATAAACTGGACGTTGGCTATATTGAGCAGTCAAGGTGTCTACTTCCAGAGCCATCAAGCACTTGAAGGGGAGGAGCCGCCTCGCCCAACACCCTCAGGACGCATTTTCTGTAGTGGATGTGTTGAGAAAACCGAATTGAAAGGATGCGCAGAATCTCACATGTTGAGTGCACCAAACAGTACAAGGCGCAGGTAGAAATAACTGCCCAATATGCATAGTCCTGTTTTTAGGAAATGGATTCTTTCCTTGCTTTTTTCCACTGGAAATAAATTTATATATGACGAACACGTCACAAAAGTTTATTTGAGTTAATTGTATGCAAGTTTGGGTATATCCAATTACCTGGTGTATATCAGACTATTCTTAGTGATAAGCAGTTGTGTGTAGGCTAGTTGGTTCTTGAATATGAGTGCCAAGTTGCACTGTGTAGTTCCAACAAAACACACAGTCACCTCCTAACATCATCTTGTGTGTTCCATTAGAACTCTGCAGTGCAACTTGGCATCAGCAAGTTCAACTGTGTATCTGTGCACATCTATGTATATCTGTGCCGTTTTATGTTTCCATGTCAGTGGACCTTCGCAGATTTTGCTCTAGCTCAATAGGTTGTCTGCTATGCTGCTACACCAGGCCCCACAATGAGTAGCAGCACAGCAGACAAGGAATTGAGCGAGTGATCTGGAGCGAGTGCCAAAACATGGCAATGACCAGTTCCTCTG